>NW_024070185.1:99950937-100335842 GCF_014754425.2 Oryx dammah | reverse complement strand
GTCTGGTGGTAATATTTTCATGAGTGTGTTTCAGCTCAGACCAAAGATTGTGGGGCCTTTAGCATTTTTCCCATTGGTAGAGTTGGAGAGATGGGAACTCTAAGGCAATTGGTTCAGAAAATCTCTTCACAAAACACTAGGCCATGAATATATGGCGGCCTAGTTGTCTCTCTTTCTTTCTCTCTCTCTCTCTCTCACACACACACACACATGCGTGCGCATTTGGCAGTCAGCCTTGAGAGAAGAGCAGAGAACCCATGGCCCTTCCTCCCCACCGCCTACAGCCTGGCCACAGTGCTCTTCCCGCTCCATTTTTGCCCAGTCTTCTGGGAGTCTTGAAAAAAGATTCTGACATGGCAGGTACAAGATTTGGCCAGATGGAGGGAGATGGATGTTTCTGGAATGTGATCCAGTCTTTTGAGTTGACTCTGAGTGAGCTGAAGGCACTAGAGTTCTCTAAACATACAGGTAAAAATGGAAGAGCAGATTTGCAGGATTCAGAAGAAAAGGAGGGACTGTGTAAGGGGAGCTCAGGAGACAGCCTGTGCCTGGGCTGTACTGTTTTCCATTTCCTCAAATCAGTTTGCCTAATTTGACTCACACTTTTTTTTAAGATTTTTTTTGGACCACTTTTAAAGTCTTTATTGACTTCATTACAATATTGCTACTGTTTTTTATGTTTCGGTTTTTTGGCTCGGAGGCATGTTAGATCTTAGCTCCCTGACCACTGGACCAGCAGGTAAGGTCCTGACTCATAGATTCTTATAGACAAATATGAGTCTTAATTCTAAAAAAAAAAAAAAAAGGAAAGAAATTCCTACATTTGTGGTCATCTTGTATAATACATATATTGCTATACCTCTTCCCCAAACTGACAGCTATGCCCACATCTCCCCATTGTTTAAGGCCAGGAAAAGATTTGTAAAAAGCGTCCCCCCACCACTGGCTTGTTGCTCTCATTTCTCTTTCACTGCACTTTTTCCTCTCAGCTGTAAGGCAAGGAACAGAATAAGAATCCATCTACGTCTTCTCTGTTTGTAAAAGGGGAATAATAATGATGCACGCTCAGTCAGTGGGTGGTGACCAGGTACCTGGGGGCACAAATGGAAGTGCACAGTCTCTCCTTTTTGGTATGGAAGCATCCCCTAATTCTTTATTAGAAGTGCCCGTGTTCATGCTCAGTTGCTCAGTCATGCCCGACTCTGCATCCCCATGACTGTAGCCCGCCAGGCTCCTCTATCTATGGAATTCTCTAGGTAGGAATACTGGAGTGGGTTGCCATTTCCTCCTCCAAGGATCTTCCTGACCCAGGGATGGAACCCGCATCTCATGCATAGGCAGGCAGATTCTTTACCACTGTGCCACCTGGGAAGTCTAGTAACTACTAAATAATAGATTGTTGTGAAGATTAAATTACTCAATATTGCAAAGCATTTAGAACAATGCTTCACATGCAGTAAGTACTATCTGAAGTGTTTGCTGTGATTATGCTTTTAACACATTTGGTGATTCACTTTGCTAATAATTATAATTTTTTATCTATCTCCATCATTGCAATTCATCCATAGTGTACTTTTAGTGAACAATTCTTATCAGATTTTTATTTAAGATAATACTAACTTCATAAAATATATAAGGGAGTTTTCTACCTGAAAATGATTCAAATAGCTTTGGGAGGATCTCTTCATTAGAGACTATCATTTATATTATAGACAATGTATCTGTAGAACAATTGAGCCATCATCTTTGGTAACTGCTGTCTTCTAATTTTCCATTCCTCTAGGGCTGTGATATTTGTGTTGTCCACCAAAAATTTACATTTCTCCTGAGCAAATTGAAATTAGATGTGCCTTGCTTTAATCAGTGAATGTGAACGGTAGTTCCAGAGGTCCTGTGTATCAAGATTTTTTAAAGCTCCCCAGGTGATTCTAAAGTGCACCCAAAGCTGAAAAAATGCTTATGTAAAGATGAAATGAGTTAGTTCCCCCCACACATCTGTAAACTAGAATCCTAGAATGCAGGAGACTCAGGTTCGATCCCTGGGTCAGGAAGATCCCCTGGAAGAGGGAATGGCTACCCACTCCAGTATTCTTGCCTGGAGAATCCCATGCACAGAGGAGCCTGGCAGGCTACAGTCCATGGGGTCTCAAAGATTCTGGCACAACTGAGCGACCGACACTATCCAATGGTGGCCAAGTGGTCAGGGCTGAGTTAGATGCAAAGAGGCCACATGGGCCACTTTGGAAGGCCTCTTCCTGAAAGCCTGGGGTCTGGGGGCTTCTGCTAGGGTTCCTCAGACTCTCTGCAAGCCAGAGAAACTAAGTCGATACAGAGCGTGTAGGGGAAGGCCTCCCAAGGGGGCTGTGGGTTGACTGGGAAGTATGAGGCTGGCGCAGATGTTTTTAGAACCTGGGTGTCTAGAATTCCCCATACCTCTCCACACAGGAGTTGCAAAACTTAGAGCCTGCAGGAGACCTGTGTTGGCAAAACCTGGAGCCAGCAGGTGGTTGGTTGATCTCAGCTGCTTGCTGGTTACAGCTAGCCCTCAATGTGTTTGGGGACTGGGAACTTCACCTACCAGGGCCCAGGGCACCCCTAGGTATGTTCAGAATTTGGACCTCAGATTTAGGGCCTGGTGGGGAAGAAGCATCTGGCTGAAAGTGAGTGAATTTGGAGTCTTCGCTTACCCAGCAACTCCAGTGCCTTTAGGAACTAAGGAAGCACCCTCCACCCACAATAGCCCAGCGCTCCTCCAGCCTCCTCTCTGAGGACTGTGAGTCAGTGTAATGTGGGCAAGTCATGAGTTCTAACCTCCAAATATAGGCATTTCCCACTGACCATCAGAAATGAAAGTCAGGTTAATGAAAATCAGAGATTCTGTGTGAAAATGCTAACCAGAAAGTTATTTCCTATTTTTAATGATTGCTTTCTTGAGATATAATTGACAATTAACTGCATATATTTAAATCTGATGTTTTTACATAGATGCTCCCATGAAACCATCACCACAGTCAGGATAGGAGGTATCTTTGTGATCCCCCAAAATATCCTCTGTCCCTTGGTAATCCTTTCCTCCCACATCGCCACCCAAGCCTCAGGTAACCACGTTTCCATTTTCTGTCTCTAGAGTTTGCATCTTCTAGAGATTTATACAAATTCAGTTACCAGTATGTACTATTTTTGTTCTGCTTTCACTCGGCTTAATTATTTTGAGATTCATTCATGTCATGTTTATCAATATTCTTTTCTTTTTTGTTGCTGAATAGTGCTCCATTGATGGAGAAGGAAATGGCAACCCACTACAGTATTCTTGCCTGGATAATTTCATGGACAGAGTAATCTGGCAGGCTACGGTCCATGAGGTCACAGAGAGTCAGACACGACTGAGCAACTAACACACACATAGTGCTCCATTGCATGAACACATAACAATTTGTTTACCTATTCCTTTTGATGTTGATGGACATTTGGGTTGTTTCCTAGTTCTTGGCTGTTACAAATAACTACTATGAACATGCGTTTACAAATCCCTTTATGAACATATGTTTACATTTCTCTTGGTTTATACCAAGGAATGGAATGGCTAGGTCATAAGTGTATACTTAATTTTTGTAAGGAGCTGATGATTTTTTTCTAGAGTGGTTTGCCATTTTACATATTCATCAACAGTGTATGAGAGTTTCTATTCCTGCAGATCCTCACAAACACTTGGAATTTTAAGTAGAAAAAACTGTGATGTGTTACACAGAATCCCCAAATTCCCAAGTTTCCAAAAATCTGAGTAAGACACGTTCAGTTCAGTTCAGTTGCTCAGTTGTGTCTGACTCTTTGCAACCCTGTGGACTGCAGCACGCCAGGCCTCCCTATCTATCATCAACTCCCAGAGTTTACTCAAACTCATGTCCATTGAGTCAATGATGCCATCCAACCATCTCATCCTCTGTCGGCCCCTTCTCCTTCTGCCCTCAATCTTTCCCAGAATCAGGGTCTTTTCAAATGAGCTCTTCTCATCAGATGGCCAAAGTATTGGAGTTTCAGCTTCAACATCAGTCCTTCCAATGAACACCCAGGACTGATCTCCTTTAGGATGGACTGGTTGGATCTCCTTGCAGACCACATTAATTGAATAAACAGTAAATTGTAATGTTGGGACATAAAAAGCTTAAAGCATTATTTCATTACCAAAAACTAACAGGGCTGCCTTGTGTTCACCTAAGCCTGGGATGCTTTTCTTAGACCATTAGAGATGCACATGATTTTTGTTGATAATTCTGAAGTTCTCTCAGTTGTATGCGAGTGAGTTCAGTTGCTCAGTAGTATCCAACTCTTTGCGACCCCAGGACTGTAGCTTGCCAGGCCTCCCTGTCTATCACCAACTCCTGGAATTTACTCAAACTCATGTCCATTGAGTCCGTGATGCCATCAACTATCTCATCCTCTGTCATCCCCTTCTCCTCCTGCCTTCAGTCTTTCCCAGAATCAGGGTCTTTTCCAACGAGTCAGTTCTTTGCATCAGGTGGCCAAAGTATTGGACTATAATCCAATTCTATGTGAACTAGAATCCAAACTTTCCCCAGACTGTTAAAAATATTGCACAATATTTTTTATTGTGAACTTAAGTTTTCCCCCAAAGAGCTGCCAACCACCTGCCACCATTGTACTGAGAAATACAAATATTCCATGAAGATTTGGGTATGAAAAACTAAAAGACTGAGAAAACATTCTATAACATATGCCTTTATTTCTGCTTTTCCCTTGGGGTTCACAATAGGTGCTGTGCTTACTCTGTTCCTTTGACTGCCTGGTCTTATCACATTTTTCCTTTATCCCCTCTTCCTGTTAAAACAGAAATTATGCAACCTTCAGATTCAAACAATAAATTTGCTCTTTCCACCCAACTACCCACACCCCTACCTTGGTGTTGGATGTGATCATGTGACTTGCTTGGCCAGTAGCATGTTGGTAGAAGCAATGGCGTGTCATTCCTTGGCAATTTTGAGAGCCAGTATGCAATTTATCCATCTATCCCTTTGGCAGCACCCAATGACTACTTCTTCCACTTGGTCCCAGAGAATGATGATCCAGAGTCTAGAGTCCTCAGCCAATTTGTGATGGGCAGTTTGGTTGAGAAAGAAATCTTTATGGTGGTAAGCCACTGAAATTTGAAGGTTGTTACCGCAATACAACATTACTATTATGCTGAATCTTGTTCAGTTGCTCAGTTGTGTCTGATTCTTTGCGACCCCATGGACTGCAGCATGCCAGGCTTCCCTTTCCTTCACAGTCTCCCAGAATTTGCTCAAACTCATATCCATTGAGTCAGTGATGCCATCCGACCATCTCATCCTCTGTCATCCCCTTCTCCTCCCGCCTTCAGTCTTTCCCAGCATCAGGGACTTTTCTAATGAGTCGGCTTCTCAAATCAGGTGGCCAAAGTATTGGAGCTTCAGCTGCAGCACCAGTCCTTCCAACGAATATTCAGTGTTTATTTCCTTTAGGATTAACTGGTTTGATCCCCTTGCAGAATACGTGAAGTCAATTTTGGACACCAAGCAAAATTCCTCTAGGTTTTCAAGTTTATTGCCACAGAGTTTTACCTAATATTCTCATGTATATGTCTCATCTCTTCTAATTATGTTGTGAAGCATGTTGCTTTTTTCATTCTCAATCACATTTTTACTGAATATCTGAATCTGCCTTACATACTTTACTACTCCAGTTTTGGGTTTTATTTGTTCAACTTTTTTTCCTAGTTCATTAATTTCAACTTTTATATGAAGGGAAGAGTCTAGCATGGTAGTTAATATCAGAAACTCAATCCAGACTCTCTGGGCATGAATGAAGGCTTTATCAGAGTCTAGGTATGTGATCTTAAGCAAGCTTCTTATTCCCTGTACTTGCTTCCTCATCAGTAAATTAGGATAATGAAATTACCTACCTCATTTGCTTTTTGTAAGGATTAAAACATGCAAAACAGTGCCTAGCAATTATGCAGGTTCAATGGTATTACTATTTCTCTTTGTTTTGTTCTCCTCAAATTACTGAGATTAATATTTGGTTCATTTCCTTTCAATCTTGAAAATATTAAAACATTTAAAGCTAACAGATGGTCTCAGATTTCAGCTTTAATTGTGTCACTTTGGGGAAATATTCCCTTTTCATTACAGATTAATTTCATAATTGAGTAAAAATACCTGAATCAAATAGGATATCAAAATTTCTCAATTCAAATTAAGAATTTGTCATCTTTATTTCTAATTTTATTGATTAGAAAAGAACCTTTGAATTTTTTAAGTGGCCAAATATGTATGCTGTTTCATATGCTCCACAGAACATATGTTCTCTATACAATAGTTCACTTAGAGCTATTATATTACTGCATATGTATTATTCATCTGATTTTTGCCTACTAAATAGCTCTTAAAATTACTATTTAACAATGCCACTAAAATTTTTCTTATCAAGTTTCCATTGTCTTTTGGGAAATTTTTGCTTCTACAGTTGGCTAAATGTAGGCCAAGTTTGACTACCACATTTCCTACTTAAACAGCAACTAATTATATAAAATCCCTGTTTGTCCTGTTATTGCTTTAATAGTCTCAACCTTCCATTTGGAGGAGATTAACTATTTTACATTTGCACACACTGAACATGATTAAAGTGGACGTTTGGAGGGAGGAAAAAAACCTATAATTTTGTTCATGTAACTCCAGTGTATCATAAACAGTAGGGAGCCGTAGAACACGAAGAACATAATATACATTGAAATTTGTAGGCAAGCCATAGCTAGGAACTAGATACAGAGAACAAAGTGCAAGCTTAGGGATAGAGTTCTATATCAAGGTGATTTTTTTTTTTTAATTTTTGGTTGTTCTGGGTCTTCATTGCTATATGTTGGCTTCCTTTAGTTGTGGCAAATGGGGGTTCCTCTCTAGTTACAGCTCACAGGCTTCCCATTGCAATGGTGTCTCTTGTGAGCACAGGTTCTAGACATATGGGCTTCAGCGGTTGCAGCACGTGGGCTCAGTAGTTGCAGAGCACAGGCTGGCGTGTGGGATCTTCCCAGACTAGGGATTAAACTTATGTCCCCTGCATTGGCAGGCAGACTTCCATCCCTTCCACTGTACAACCAGGGAAATCCTGGGTGATTCTTGGATATTATCTGCATTAACACATTAGCTTCATTTTCAACATACTTCAACCTTCCCAGGTCACTCTCTAGATATACTTAACATTAGCCTTAAGCTTAATGTTCTAGAAATGTCCTTACTGCTTCAAGGCATGGTTTATGAATACATCTACTGTATATAAAGTGTTTGGAGAATGGTTAAGGAAATAGCATGGTTGGTTGTGTGGTCTGTAAGGCTGCTTATATTGAGGCAATTAATGCTGGGACTCCAAGTTAAACATGGTATACTGGGTGTATGATTGCCTGTGATTCCTCCTGAAACCTGCTAAAATTAAGTCTTTGAGGAGAAAAAAAGAGGAAAGTGATGGAATCCCTCAAGGGAAAAAAAAAATTAAAGAGGAATAAACGGCAGTGAAGGAAGGAGAGAGATTTGGGGGTTCCCTGGTGTCTCAGATGGTAAAGCGTCTGCCTACAATGCGGGAGGCCTGGGTTCAATCCCTGGGTCGGGAATATCTCCTGGAGAAGGAAATGGCAACCCACTCCAGTATTCTTGCCTGGAAAATCCCATGGATGGAGGAGCCTGGTGGGTTACAGTTCATGGGATCGCAAAGAGTCGGACACGACTGAACGACTTCACTCACTCACTCACTAACCGGAGAAAACCCAAAGTATGGCATTGGAAAAGCCAAGAAGAGCACAGCCTCTCAGTCCAGCACTCAGGAAACCCTCCAGCTCAGGAGACAGGGAGGCAGAAGGAACATCTTGGGAGATGGATCAGAGATGCCCTTTGACACCACCTCTGCCACCAGCCGTCCAGACTGCTTCCGTGGTGGGGGCAATGGAGGCAGTGACATGTGGTTAGTGTCTGGATCTCCGTTTTGGGGTTCAGTGGGTTGTCTGTGGGGTGCCATTTTATATAAAGGACTTGAGCAAATGTGGAGGGTCCTGGAATTAATTCCCCCTTGAGATACTGCTTTTTTAAAATTTATTTTATTGAAATACAGTTGATTTACAATGTTGTGTTAATTCCTACTGTGTATCAAAGTAGTTCAGTTATACATCTATATATACATTCTTTTCATATTCTTTTCCGTTATGGTTTATCACAGGATATTGAATATAGTTCCCTATGCTATACAGTAGGACATTTTTAACCCGTTCTATACGTACCAGTTTGCATCTGCGAATCCCAAACTCCCAGTGCATCCCTCCCCCGTCTCCCTTCCCCTTGGCAACAAAGAGTCTCTTTCTCTGTGTCTGTGAACATGTTTCTGTTTCCTAGGCAGGTTCATTCGTGTCATGTTCTGGATCCCACGTGTAAGTGATGAAGCGTTTGCCTTTGTCCTTCTCTTTCTGACTTCCTTCACTTAGTATGATAATCTCTAGGTCTACCCATGTTGCTGCAAACAGCATTATTCCATTCTTTTTTATGGCTGAAGAGCAGTATTTCATTGTTTATGTTATCACGTCTTCTTTATCCATTCATCTGTCAATGGACATTTAGGTTGTTTCCATGTTTTAGCTTTTGTAAACAGTGCTGCTATGAACACTGGGGTCCATGTATCTTTTCAAATTACAGTTTTCTCTAGATATGTGCCCAGGAGTAGGATTGCAGGGTCATATGGTAAGTCTATTTTTTGTTTTTTGAGGAAATTCCATACTGTTCTCCATAGTGGAAGCACCAGTTTACATTCCCACCAGCCATATAAGAGGGTTCCCTTTTCTCCACACTCTCTCCAGCATTTGTCATCGCAGACTTTTAAATTTTTATTTATTTTTTAATTCAAGGGTAATTGTTTTACAGAATTTTGTTGTTTTCTGTCAAACACGAATCAGCCACAGGTACACATATGTCCCCTCCCTTTTGAACCCCCCTCCCATCTCCCTCCCCATCCAACCCCTCTAAGTTGATACAGAGCCCCTGTTTGAGTTTCCTGAGCCATACAGCAAATTCCCTTTGGCTATCTAATTTACACATGGCAATGTAAATTTCCTTATTACTCTTTCCATACATCTCACCCTCTCCTCCCCTCTTCCCAAATCCATAAGTCTATCCTCTATGTCTGTTTCTCTGTACAGTTCAGTCACTCAGTCATGTCCGACTTTTTGCGACCCCATGGACTGCAGCACACCAGGCTTCTCTGACCATCACTAACTCCCGGAGCTTGCTCAAACTCATATCCATTGAGTCGGTGATGCCATCCAACCATCTCATCCTCTGTTAACCCCTTATCCTCCCACCTTCAATCTTTCCCAGCATCAAGGTCTTTTCCAGTGAGTCATTTCTTCATATCAGGTGGCCAAAGTATTGGAGTTTCAGCTTCAGCATCAGTCTTTCCAATGAATATTCAGGACTGATTTCCTTTAGGATGGACTGGTTGGATCTCTTTGCAGTCCAAGGGACTCTCAAGAGTCTTCTTCAACATCACAGTTCAAAAGCATCAGTTCTTCAGCACTCAGCTTTCTTTATAGTCCGACTCTCACATCCATACATGACCACTGGAAAATCCATGTTAGACTAGACATACCTTTGTTGGCAAAGTAATGTTTCTGCTTTTTAATATGCTGTCTAGGTTGGTCATAACTTTTCTTCCTAGGAGCAAGCATCTTTTAATTTCATGGCTGCAATCACCATCTGCAGTGATTTTGGAGCCCCCCAAAATAAAGTCTGTCACTATTTCCACTGTTTCCCCATCTATTTGCCATGAAGTGATGGGAGCAGATGCCATGATCTTCGTTTTCTGAAAGCTGAGTTTTAAGCCAACTTTTTCACTCCCTCTTTCACTTTCATCAAGAGACTCCTCTTCACTTTCTGCCATAAGGGTGGTGTCATCTGCATATCTGAGGTTATTGATATTTCTCCTGGCCATCTTGATTCCAGCTTGTGCTTCATCCAGCCTGGCATTTCGCATGATTTTCTCTACATGTAAGTTAAATAAGCAGGATGACAATATACAGCCTTGACATAGTACTCCCTTCTCTATTTGGAACCAGTCTGTTCTTCCATGTCCAGTTCTAACTGTTGAGTCTTGACCTGCATACAGATTTCTCAAGAGGCAGGTCAGGTGGTCTGGTATTCCCATCTCTTTCAGAATTTTCCACAGTTTGTTGTGATCCACACAGTCAAAGGTTTTGGCATAGTCAATAAACAGAAGCAGATGTTTTTCTGTAACTCTCTTGCTTTTTTGATGATCTAACAGATGTTGGCAATTTGATCTCTGGTTCCTCTGTCTTTTCTAAACCTCATCTGGAAGTTCATGGTTCACATACTATTGAAGCCTGGCTTGGAGAATTTTGAGCATTATTTTGCTACATGTGAGATGAGTGTAGTTGTGTGGTAGTCTGAGCATTCTTTGTCATTGCCTTTCTTTGGGATTGGAATGAAAACTGACCTTTTCCAGTCCTGTGGCCACTGCTGAGTTTTCCAAATTTGCTGGCATACTGCGTGCAGCACTTTCACAGCATCATCTTTCAGGATTTGAAATAGCTCAACTGTTATTCCATCACCGTCACTAGCTTTGTTCATAGTGATGCTTCTAAGGCCCACTTGACTTCACATTCCAGGATGTCTGGCTTTAGGTGAGTGATCACCGTCGAGATTATCTGGGTCGTGAAGATCTTTTTTGTACAGTTCTTCTGTGTATTCTTGCCACCTCTTCTTAATATCTTCTGCTTCTGTTAGGTCAATACCTTTCTGTCCTTTATTGTGCCCATCGTTGGATGAAATATTCCCTCAGTATCTCTAATGGTCTCTGCATTGCTACTCTATAAATAAGTTCTTCAGTACTATTTTTCTAGGTTCCATATATGTACACTAGAATATGATATTTATCTTTCTCTTTCTGACTTACTTCACTCTGTATAATGGGTTCTAGGTTCATCCACCTCATCAGAACTGACTCAAATGTGTTCCTTTTTATGGCTGAGTAATATTCCATTGTGTATATGTACCACAACTTCTTTATCCATTCATCTGTCAATGGACATCTAGGTTGCTTCCATGTTCTAGCTATTGTAAATAGTGCTGCAATGAACAATGGGATACTTTGTCAGGAAGCACTTAACAGGAGGCTTCCTGTGTGTTGTTTTGGATCTGTCAGGAATTCTCTGTTCCTTATTAATTCCTGAA
Source organism: Oryx dammah (assembly GCF_014754425.2). Classification (NCBI taxonomy): domain Eukaryota; kingdom Metazoa; phylum Chordata; class Mammalia; order Artiodactyla; family Bovidae; genus Oryx; species Oryx dammah. The sequence continues at coordinate 100,324,584 of NW_024070185.1, read as the reverse complement.
TATTCAGGAATTAAGAGGAGAGGCAAGCCTCTCCCGGGGGCTGAGGAATCCAGGCATTTCCTTCGTTAGTTTTTCTATACGGTGGTAAGTACCCTCTTCCTTTTTATGAACCATATGGTAAAAGTGGTTATTTACAACCCTCTCTTTTTCATATACATGACCTCATGTTTCCTTGATAACTTGTAAGTTTTGATTTTATCTCTGCTGAAAATAGCTATCTTGTAAGACAGTATAAATACCCACACAATGTTGAATAGAACACCTCTGCTTCATCAGAGCTTTGGTCCCCCTGTCTTGCTTTCTCTTCCTCTCCCTCTCCCTCTCCCTCTCTCTCTTTTTCAGGCTGATCCCCTGGAGCGCAGAGGCTCTCTGAGTCCACCTTCCTGCCCGGGCTTCTAAGACCCTCTCGAGAAGGCGCTTTGCACCTTCACCCCATCGAGAGGGTGACTGAGGCCTCCGTGAACAGAGCAAGCCCCATGCCAGGGGCTTTGTTGGCTTTCTGCATAAACCAAGGAATATCAGCCTCTTTCTCTTTCCTTTACTTTCTTATTGGTTGACTCCAGACCACCAGGTTCCAGTCCATTAAACGACCTCAACAATACATGTGTCTTTTTCAATTTTAGTTTCCTCAGGGTATATGCCTGGGAGTGGGATTGCTGGGTCATATGGTGGTTTTATTCCTAGTTTTTAAAGGAATCTCCATACCATCTTCCATAATGGAAGAATCAATTTACATTCCCACCAACAGTGTAAGAGCATTCCCTTTTCTCCACGCCCTCTCCAGCATTTATTGTTTGTAGACTTTTTGATGATGGCCATTCTGACCAGTGTGAGGTGATATCTCATTGTGGTTTTGACTTGCATTTCTCTAATAACGAGTGATGTTGAGCATCTTTTCATCTGTTTGTTAGCCATCTGTACGTCTTCTTTGAAAAAATGTCTGTTAGGTCTTTTTCCCACTTTTTGATTGGGTTGTTTCCTTTTCAAGCATTGAGTTGTATGAGCTGCTTGTATATTTTGGAAAGTAATCCTTTGTCAGTTGTTTCATTTGCTATTACTTTCCAACCCAATGCTGAGGGTTGTCTTTTCACCTTGCTTATAGTTTCCTTTGCTGTGCAAAAGCTTTTAAGATTAATCAGGTCCCACTTTTTTCCTTTTGTTTTTATTTCTATTACTCTAGGAGGTAGGTCAAAGAGGATCTTGCTTTGATTTATGTTGAGTGTTCTGCCTATGTTTTTCTCTAAGAGTTTTATAGTTTCAGATCTCACATTTATGTCTTTAATCCATTTTGAGTTTATCTTTGTGTATGGTGTTAGAAAGTGTTCTAATTTCATTCTTTTACATGTAACTGTCCAGTTTTTTCACCACAATTTACTGAAGAGGATGTCTTTTCCCCATTGTATATTTTTGCCTCCTTTGTCAAAAATAAGGTACTCATAGGTGCATGGGTTTATTTCTGGGCTTTCTATCTTGTTCCATTGGTCTATATTTCTGTTTTTGTGCCAGTACCATACTGTCTTGATGACTATAGCTTTGTAGTATAATCTGAAGCCAGGAAGGTTGATTCCTCCAGCTCCATTCTTCTTTCTGAAGACTGCTTTGGCTATTTGGGGTCTTTTGTGTTTCCATATGAATTGTGAAATATTTTGTTATAGTTCTGTGAAAAATGCCATTGGTAATTTGATAGGGATCGTGCAGAACCTGTAGACTGCATTTGGTAGTATAGTCATTTTCACAATATTGATTCTTCCTACCCAGGAACATGAAATATCTCTCCATCTGTTTATGTCATCTTTGGTTTCTTTCATTAGTGTCTTATACTTTTCTGTGTACAGTTCTTTTGTCTCCTTAGGTAAGTTTATTCCTAGATATTTAATCTTTTGTTGCAATAGTGAATGGGATTGATTCTTAATTTCTCTTTCTGATTTTTCATTGTTAGTATATAGAAATGAAAGTGATTTCTGTGTATTGACTTTGTATCCTGCAACTTTGCTAAATTCACTGATTCAGTTCAGTTCAGTCACTCAGTCATGTCTGACTCTTCGTGACCCCATGGACTGCAACACACCAGGCCTCCTGTCCATCACCAAGTCCCAGAGTTTACTCAAACTCATGTCCATTGAGTCAGTGATGCCATCCAACCATCCTCTGTTATCCCCTTCTCCTCCTGCCTTCAATCTTTCCCAGCATCAGGGTCTTTTCCAGTGAGTCAGTTCTTCATATAATGTGGCCAAAGTATTGGAGTTTCAGCTTCAGCAACAGTCCTTCCAATGAATATTCAGGACTGATTTCCTTTAGGATGGACTGGTTGGATCCCCTTGCAATCCAAGGGACTCTCAAGAGTCTTCTCCAACACCACAGTTCAAAAGCATCAATTATTCAGCACTCAGCTTTCTCTATAGTCCAGCTCTCACATCCATACATGACTACTGGAATTCACTGATTAACTCTAGTAATTTTTGATACTATCCTTAGGGTTTTCTATGTACAGTATCATGTCATCTTGTTGCAGAATGTTGTACACCATTCTGACTGGTGTACCTCATTGTAGTTTTGATTTGCATTTCTCTAATAATTAGCAGTACTGAGCACTTTTTCATGTACCTGTTGGCCATCTGTATGTCTTCTTTGGAGAAATGCTTATTTAGATCTTCTATCTTTTAATTGGGTTGTTTGTTATTGAGTTGTATGAGCTGTCTGTATATTTCGGAAATTAACTCCTTGTTGGTCACATCATTTGCAGATACTTTCTCCCACTCTGTAAATTGTCTTTTCATTTTGTTTATGGTTTCCTTTGCTGTACCAAAGTTTGTAAGTTTGATTACAGCCCATTTATTTTTGCTTTTATTTCTATTGTCTTGAGAGACAGACCTGAGAAAATATTGGTACAACTTGTCAGAATGTTTTGCCTGTGCTATCTTCTAAGAGTTTTATGGTATCATGTCTTATATTTAGGTCTTTAAGTCATTTTGAGTATATTTTTGTGTATGGTGTGGGGGTGTGTTTTAACTTCATTGATTTACACAATGCTATCCACCTTTCCAAACACGACTTGCTAAAGAGACTCTCTTTTCTTCATTGTATATTGTTGCCTCCTTTATTGAAGATTAATTGACCGTAGATGTGTGGGTTTACTTCTGGGCTCTCTGTTCTGTTCGATTGATCTATATGTCTCTTTTTGTATCAATACCACACTTAAAAAAAATTAATGTAGCTTTGTCATATCGTCTGAAATTCTGGGAGGGTTATGCCTCCTGCTTTGTTCTTTTTCCTCAGGATTGCTTTGGCAATTGTGGGTCTTTTATGGTTCCCCATAAATTTTAGGATTATTTATTCTAGTTCTGTGAAAAATGAGAGGATGACTATGTTGTGTGAGCTATCTGTATATTTTGGAAATTAAACCCTTGTCAGTCAAAATAGCTCTCTCTATTTTGAAAGAGAGCCAACAGGGTTTTATGATGGTTGGGACATGTAGCGTGAGAGAAAGAATATGTTAGATTTTCAACTCAAACAACAGGAAAAGTTGAGTTGACATTAGTTGAAAACAACCAGAGTTACAGGCTTAGGAGAGAAGATCTGTTCAGATTTAGATAGATTTGAGATGCCTATTGGACATTCCAGTTGCAATGGAGAGCCATTATCTTTGCAATCCTGGTCAACAAACAAAATGTCCTCTACCCTAGAGAGGGGCATTATCTGTCCTCCCAAGCTGTTTGCTACATGAACATGTGTGAAAAAATGGTCCAGGATATAAACTGTCACAAGATATATAGGTATGCTATTGAAGACTACCTTCTCAACAATATCCACCCCTCATTTCTACATTCTCTGACCTGCCAAATTTTCCTATGAATACATCATTGAGTCAGCCATTATGATTAATTAAGCCAGCAGGAACTAAGACCAGATCCATTTAATTTGTATTCTGCGCAGAATTAGACCTGTTGGTCACCCTACAATGCTGATCTCAGCTATGCCCCCCAGCGTTCCAGCTGAACAGAGCTCAACTATCAGTGTCTACCTTAGAAAGCCAAATGACTTTCTTCCTAAGGTTCTGTATTACCTCAAAGCATTACTCCAAGTGGGGCAGGATGTATTCGCAATTGCAGTGTCCTTGGAAAGTTTCCAGTTTGGGTCAGGGGATGGCTCTGAAGTAGGATCTACATCAGTTGGAAAGCACAGGTTGATAGTCAACTCGTATGCCCTTAAGATCCCAGTTATATCCATTTGGAGGGTATGCCGGAGGACAGTCAGTCTAGCCAGTTCCCATCACCAGCTGGGTTGTATCTGTCCACCTCACAGTGGTCAGAACCATCTGGCTGAGAATGGCAGAGTCAGCCTGTTTAAATTTTTTGCAACAGTTTGGGAGAGAAATAGCATGGGTTTCCTCCTATAGGAAGGCTCCAGACAGGTTCACCTCCCAGGTGCTGCTTTTGTTACCAAATAAATTGGGTGACTTGGGTTCCACTGCTTGCCACTTACAAATCAATTACATACTCACAAATGGTAGGAAAAAGGTGCCTTTAATCAGAATGCTGGCAATCTGGGGAGATGGTGGACTCAACATCCCCCCAAAACCATACCTGAAGATTCTGCTCAGACATGAGGTGTTTTAAAGAGAAATAGAGAAGTAGTCTCAGTTAATCACTGAGACAGAGGTCAGGGTCATAGCCACCCCCCACTGTGTGTGGGCTTGTGCTGCTTGTGATCTTCCTCCAGTGTAGATGCTACCTTGTTCACGCAGTTTGGTTACAGTTTGTTCAGGAGATTACTGACGGGGAAGCTAGGGAAGAGGTATGGTCATCTGTTAATTACTTATTCATTTCTACTTCTTTAGTCTATGGGGAGAATCAATAAGTTAGGTAAGGAATTGTGTGTGTGTGATTAAAAGATTTGACAGGTGTGCTTGGGCCAGAGGTGAGTAGAACCTGAGGGTGCTGGTTTAAAAATTAGTTACAATGAAAGTTTTGCTAAAGTGATAAGAAACATGAGCTTCCTGCTGAGGGCAGTTTCCTACAAGGAGCTGCTTACAAATCCCCACTTGTCAGAAAAGCATTCCATTTCTATGGGATTAGGAGTGAAGGCCTATTTTCTGTAACTTCTCCATGGTGACAATAGGGTGCCATAGTCTCAGAGTGGGAGATGTCAACATTAATCTATAGCATCTCTTTGCTGACAATTTTAATTGCCCATTTACTTATATGGGCAGAATAAGCTACAGATATGTTGATGCCCACAAAAATACTGATTATTATAAGCAATAATGTTAACCCCATATCAGTTCTTGGAATTGAGCAGTACTGAAATCTATGGCTAGCACAAGTTAGAGCACCTTATGTCATGGCTACAGTTTAGACATCAGGTATTTAGTTTTTTCCCTCTGGTGGCAGTTACAGTATTTATAAAACAATTCAGGAATGCACATCAGATACTGAGTCTGAGACTCTACTGTCCTAACCATTAATTGCTTGGTTTTGTACTTGATGTGGGAAGCAGGGGCTGTAGGGTCTTGCTTGTTTCCACTTTGCTGCTCTTCCTTCACCTCCACAAAATCTTGTGTCTTATTCCAGTAGCTATGATTTTACTTTTCATCCAATCATCTCCTACTCACATCCAGAGTCAGGTAAGAGACAAGGGCATTTTTATAAAACCGAAGAATTAACATGGGGATCCTCTGGGCCTCCCTTTCAGTGTAGTCAGAGTAAGCTGAGAAGTAATGTGAAGTAGGGTCAGTGATGTACAGCCTCAGAGGGGATGGAAGGGCTGAGAGTTGATCTGCTAGCAGGTGGAGGGGAAACATCCCTCAGGATGTGTCCTTGCTGGCCATGGGACGAGCAGATCAACTTTTGACATAAAAGATAGATTTAGGTCAGCAGCTCGACTCCAGCTGGTCTCAGAATCACCCATCTCATCTCACCAAAAACTTAACTGTAGAGGGTCTCCAATTTTACCCTGCTTGCAAGCTGACAAGTTAGTCTGCAGACCACTGTTTTTTGGATACCAGGCAAGAAGACACGAAAGCCCTGTGTCAAAGACAGAAAGACTTATTACATGACAGGCAGCATGAGCCCATGTCTACATGGGTTCCCTTTGCTGCTAAGTCCAAGGGGAGCAAAGTAGTACAGGCTTAGGTAGATGCTACACATGGCGCCCTTGTCGTAGCTAAGGAAATCTAGTGTTAGGAGACTCCACTTATTTACAGTGAAAGTGAAGTCGCTCAGTCACGTCCGACTCTTTGCGACCCCAAATAGTACTGGAGTGGATTGCCATTTCCTTCTCCAGGGGATCTTCCCGACCCAGGGATTGAACCCAGGTCTCCCGCATTGTAGACAGATGCTTTACCGTCTGAGCCACCAGCTAACAAAATGTCCACTTTCAACCACTTATCAAAATGTCTCATTAAGAGTACTCAAGGAGAAATCCACTTAGTTTTAAGTGACTTAGAAATTAAGAGTTCTGGCAAGATGAGTAGTCCCTGCAACATAAGGACCATTGTTTGCCAGTTCATACTGTACTTACCTCCTACCGCTGTGTTTTCTCAGATACCAACCCTCAGGCTGGTCTGGCTAGAGTCTAGATCCCTACTTGCTTTCAAGTAGCTTCATTGTGTGATTCTATGGACTTTCTTCTTGAGTAGAAACTTCCATTTTCTGACGGCTTGGACCTCTGGCTTGCTCAGTGCTGTAGGTGGAGCCTGTGGAAGCAAGAGTCCGTAGCAAGTAGAGATGACATTTTTCTCCTTTCCTAGGAGGTGTTCTCCCTCCCCAGTTTCCAGTGGGAAAAACCCAGGGACCTACCTTGTCAAACCATGATTTTCCCCATCCCTTCATGTGGAGGTTTTATTTGGGTTGTCTTCATGGTCCTGGTCCCCATAGGTAGTAATTTCCTCCAAATCCAGGTCTGAAGCCTTTGGAGTCTGGGGTTTGTCAGGAAAGTCTTCTGGTTTGGTGAGAGTAGAAGAAACAAGGACCTAGTATTTTGGTTCACAGAACTGAATTTGGTAATAAAGAGAGGGAACCTCTGTTATCATCATGGTCCAGACTCAGGCCTATGTTTCACTCATCTTGTTTGAAAAGTTCTAAGATTGAGGTAATGGTAGGAAACAGGAGTTTGAAGCCAACCGGGAGGGTTAAGGGAAAAAGTAGATTGTCACTAGTATAAATTCCATAGCATAACTTAAGGTCTGGTGCCGTCACTCCCAGACGACTTTCCCTGAGCCGAAGGAAACTTGTGTAAGTTATTGAATGACTGAAGTTCAGTTTACACCCATGGAAGAACAGACTCACTATAAAGTGGCTTCAAGTCTCCTATCCCAGATTCCAAGCTCAGTACATGTAAACCCTGCCCCAGAAGTGAACAGGTGAAACTTAACTGCCAGACATTATGTACGGTCCTACCAAATATCCTCACTAACTTTTCAAGATCTCCATTAGCTGTCTTTTTTTTTTGGCCACACCCCCACAGCTTGAGGGATCTTAGTTCCCCAACCAATGATGGTACCTCAGTCCTTGGCAGTGAAAGCACAGAGTTTTAATGGAATTTCTCACTCTTTTTTTTTTTTTTTAATGTGAGCGCCTTTAAAAAAAGATGTATTTTGTTCCTCCGGGTCTTGGTTCCACCTTGCAGGATCTAGTTCCCTGTTCAGTTCAGTTCATTCGCTCAGTTGTGTCTGACTCTTTGTGACCCCATGAACCACAGCACAACAGGCCTCTCTGTCCATCACCAACTCCCAGAGTTTACCCAAACTCATGTCTATTGAGTCAGTGATGCCGTCTAACCATCTCATCCTCTGTCATCCGCTTCTCCTCCTGCCTTCAATCTTTTCCAACATCAGGGTCTTTTCAAATGAGTCAGCTCTTCACATCAGGTGTCCAAAGTATTGGAGTTTCAGCTTCAACATCAGTCCTTCCAATGAACACCCAGGACTGATCTCCTTTAGGATGGACTGGTTGGATCTCTTTGCAGTCCAAGGGACTCTCAAGAGTCTTCTCCAATACCACAGTTCAAAAGCATCAATTCTTTGGTGCTCAGCTTTCTTTACAGTCCAACTCTCACATCCATATATAACTACTGGAAAAACCATAGCCTTGACTAGACGGATCTTTGCTGACAAAGTAATGTCTCTGCTTTATGACAAAGTTGGTCATAACTTTCCTTCCAAGGAGTAAGCATCTTTTAATTTCATGGCTGCAGTCAACATCTGCAGTGATTTTGGAGCCCAGAAAAATAAAGTCTGCCACTGTTTCCACTGTTTCCCCATCTATTTCCCATGAAGTGATGGGACCAGATGCCATGATCTTCGTTTTCTGAATGTTGAGTTTTAAGCCAACTTTTTCATGCTCCTTTTTCACGTTCATCAAGGGGCTCTTTAGTTCTTCTTCACTTTCTGCCATGAGGGTGGTGTCATCTGCATATCTGAGGTGATTATTTCTCCTGGCAATCTTGATTCCAGCTTGTGTTTCTTCCAGCCCAGCGTTTCTCATGATGTACTCTGCATATAAGTTAAATAAGCAGGGACAGCCTTGACATACTCCTTTTCCTATTTGGAACCAGTCTGTTGTTCTATGTCCAGTTCTAACTGTTGCTTCCTGACCTGCATACAAATTTCTCAAGAGGCAGGTCAGGTAGTCTGGTATTCTCATCTCTTTAAGAATTTTCCACAGTTCGTTGTCATCCACACAGTCAGTTTCAGAGACTACTAACAAGTTCCCAGAAAGACTCCTATTTGCTATTGATTTCAGCTGTTGTCTTCTTATTCCTGGAATATTTTTCTCATGTGGAACCACTACTTATTTATGTCTTCCCACTAACTGGACCACTAAGCATGCACCCTGCCCCAGATATTTCTATTGCTCCTAACAATCAGACCTTTCCTATCCCACTAACTCCTAACTGACCCAGACAGGCAATTCAATTCATTCCTCTATTAATCAGTTTAGGAATAGCTGCTGGGATTGGGACAGGGACCACAGGACTCAGCACTTCTTTAAATTACTATTAAAGCCTTTCTAAAGACCTCACTGAGAGCCCAGAAGAAATAGCTAATAGCCTTATCACTATCCAAAACCAGCTAGATTCCCTGGCAGCTGTGGTCCTCCAAAACAGAAGAGGATTAGACCTCCTCACAGCAGAAAAAGGAGGCCTATGCCTATTTTTGGAGGAAGCCTGCTGTTTCTACACCAATAAATGAGGTGCTGTAAAGGAAGCAGGAAGAAATCTGACAAAGAGGGCCTTGAGAATACACCAACACCTCAGTAATTCATGGGAAAACTGGTTAAGCAATTGTGACCTGGATCCTACCTTTTCTAGGCCCTCTCCTTCTACTTACCCTTATTCTAACTTTTGGTCCATGTTTAATGCAGCTTTTTTCAAAATTTCTTCAGGACTGCTTACAAGCCTTTACCAACCGAACTATCCACGAGCGACTTCTAACTTACTCAGATTATCAAAAACTTGGACCCCACACAAATCTCCTTGACCCGCAATCCAGCCTTTTCTTATCTTATCCCCAGGACACAGGAAGCAGTTACAGAAGATAGACCTCGGCCCTTATCCTAAATCAAAAGGCTGGAATGATGGGGCCCACATGGGGTCTCATTATAAGATGGCTCTTTATGTCAACCTCGCAAATAAAGAATAAAATCACAGTGGTCTGTGAGACTGACCAAATTTCCCAAATGGCATCCTGTTAACTCACTGGCACCTGTCTTCTCAAAGCTGCGAAACCACCAGATTCTAGGCCTCCAGCTATACGTGAGCATCCCTTCAGAGAATTTGTCACTGGTGGGGTATAAGAAGGATTCTGTCAGAAAGGGAGAACGCTGGTTCTCCTTAAGGGCCAGTCACCCTCTCTTTTCCCTCTAATAAATTTCCCTTTTCTTGCCTGACTGCCCGACTTGCTCTCTTTTTCTCTGCACTTGCCTTACACTTATCTCTTCCAGTTTGGGAGTCTCCCTTTTGGGTTAATACTCAGTGGCTTCAGAATTTCTCCCTTATTTTTTTTCCACTCCCTGGCTAGATTCCTAGAGGGTTTTAGTGTTGTCCTGACTTTGGGGAGGAGGCACCTGGGTGCCTATCATCAGTACCCACCTTCAGAGACATCCTGCCTGCTCTGGTCGTGGTTCATCTGCACCCATCCTTTTTGTTTTACTTGCTGAACATTGTCAGCCCACCTCCTCTCCCCCTTCACTGGTCTCTATTCAATCTCCCTTCCTAACAATGGGACCATCCATGCATGCCTGTTTTTTTCACCATCACTCTGCCATCCTGGGGCAGTAAGGAAGACTCTCCTACAACACTCAGGAGCCCTAAGACTCTGCAGGGTGTGGTGTGGGGGTAGGGAGGTGGAACCACATCAGGCCCTTCTCTTAGCCTTCAGAGCCCTGCCCTCCGCTGCTCTGCTATGTGCCCTAGCTGGTGAGGCTCTTTCCTAGCCTAGGATCATACACAGAAGCTACATACAAGTTCACATTTAGAAGCTTGTCTGGTGCTTTTTTTTTTTTTTTTTTTGCCATAGTGTGCAGCAGGCAGGATCTTGGTTCCTGCACAAAGAGGAACATAGTCCCCACCTGCAGTGGAAGCACGAAGTCCTAATCACTGGACTACTGGGGAAGTCCCCTGGGGAGTCTACTGTGGTTCTACTCTTCAGCAAGGGGAAGTAGCTCAGAAAGGGGGCACAGGCAAGGATGGGATGAACTGGGAGATTAGGATTGACATATATACACTACTATATGTAAAATAGATAACTAATGAGAATCTTCTGATAGTACAGGGAACTCTACTCAATGCTCTGTGTTGACCTAAATGGGAAGGGAATCCAAAAAAGAGGGGATATATGGATATGCATAGCTGATCCACTTTGCTGTTCAGTAGAAACTAACACGACATTGTAAAGCAACTATAACCCAGTGACAATTAACTTAATTTAAAAATTAAAATCAGGAAATAGCTCAGGCTCACTCAGGAACACTCACCAACAGAATTCTCTTAATATTTTCTTCTGTGGTGGGAAACATATTTCTTCCAGGCCCTTTGTTATTAGTCAGGGGGTGCCTTCTAGACAGGGGCGCCTATGAGTACAGCATCCAAGCCAAGGGGCTCTGCTTTTGGGTCCACTTGTGGTATCCATAATTGGAGGCCCTGATGGAAGAAGAAGCCTCTTAGGCATTAAGTGATGTTGTGGTGTTAAGTAAACAGAGGAAGGAGAAGGTCACAACGGCAGGGGGGAAAGCCTGGTCATTGCTGCAGCTGACTGACTATTGAGGGGAAGCCAGCTGCTGCTGGGGTTCTGGGCTGACCCCTGAGAGCTTTTGCTATGAACCCCACCAGAGCTTCCTGCTTTTCTAAGAAAAGCCAGGAAGCTGGAGATGTATGTGAAATGTCCTGGTTTTAAGAAACACCAGGGTTGTGTGGACCAAGTGAGACCGGTTTGTGTGCCTGTGGGCTTCAGGTTGGTTTGCAGCTGCCCCCTCAGTCCAGCACCATGGCTGACAGGGCCTGATAAGTGCAGAGAGAGGCAGCAGGGCTGCCAGGGTGCCAGCATGGCACTTACCCACCCACAGTCTCTCTCGCAGCCAGGAATCCCACTGCCAGTGGCCTGGAGTCCACACTCATTATTCCTTGAGCTGCTAAGGCCAGGAGTTCTGATGTCCTGGCATGGTAGGGCTCCTGTGCTTAAATACTTTCCTCCTCTGACCAGCTCTCAGTTGGAGTGTAGGCTGGGCTTTGGACTGTAGGTGAGTCAAATGACCCCTTCCGTTTCTACTGGAAGCAGAAGCAGCAGCTTCTAATCTGTAGACTGAAGGGCTGACTGGTTCTGGAGTCTTTAAGGAGCCAACCTTTGAGGGAAGGTGTTTTTGTTGTTGCTCAATTGCCAAGTCCTGTCGGACTCTTTGCAACCCATGGACTGCAGCACACCAGGTCTCCCTGTCCTTCACTATCTCCTGGAGTTTGCTCAAACCCATGTCCTTTGAGCCATCTCACCCTCTGCTGCCCCATTCTCCTCTTGCTCTCAATTTTCCCCAACATCAGGGTCTCTTCCAGTGATCTTCGCATCAGGTGGCCAAAGTATTGGAGCTTCAGCTTCAATATCAGTTCTTCCAATGAATATTCAGGGTTGATTTCCTTTAAGATTGACTGGTTTGATCTCCTTGCAGTCCAAGGGACTCTCGAGATGATTTTCTGGAAAGTACTGGTGTACCTGGGATTAATTATTAAATACCTTGGACTTGAAAAACTGGTTTTTGTCCTTCTTCTTGCCCCATGCGTATGGTAAGCCTTTTGCTGCATATACATGTCTTCTTGAAAAATACGTAGCATAACTGGCGTGAATTGAAACTCCATATCAGTAGCATCATACCGTACGCTTCCTTCTCCAGCTGCTTTTTCCCACTCAGATCCTGATTGTAAGATTTAGATAAACAGAAATGGGTAAAATCAGAATTATAATGAAAATGTTTTCAAGTTGTGGTAAAATACACAAAAAATTTAATGTAAAATAAAATAACATAACATAAAATTTACCATCTTAAGCACTTTAAAACATACAGTGTAGTGGTATTAATTACATTTATAATGTTGTTTAACCCTCACCACACCCGTCTCCAAAACTCTTTTCATCTTATAAAACCCAAAGTCTATACCTACCATCTTGGACTATTTTAATCTAAAAAATGACAGATCAAATAAATAAAAAATAAGAGTATAGAATTTTTAAATAATCATTATTAATAACACAAGTATAGTACATAAATATATAGAGAAGACTGTGAAAAGAATATATATTCACTATTTGGAGGGTACAAATACCTTTGGTTATTTTTTAGACCACAAGGAAATTCTTCATTAATTCTGTGGATATAGAGAATATAAAACTAACACTTTGATTTAATCTTTAAAAAAAGCTTTTTAGACTATAGGTGTTAAATCACACTGGTATTAAATGAGAAGCCTTGAAAAATTCCATCCTTGTTCAAACAAGTACTTTGAGAATTAAGAGTTTAAGTGAAACTTCCTGGTGCTAACCATGCCCTATATAACTCATGCTTTGAGATGATCACCCTCAAATAATCAGGGTTTCAGAGGGAGGTGTTGAAAGCCTGCCTGTCCTGCTTACGCTAAAACCAACCTAAAATTTCCAGCTTATCATGGGATATGCCCTTTTTGTTTATAAGTGAAATTGTTTAAAGGGATTCAGTCCATTCAGTTGAATTAATCAAGCATCAGCCAAAGAACATATGAATGACTAGATAGGAAGTCTAATGGAAAAACAAAAGCTGAAAAAATCCAGTTATATGAGCCAAGTGCGTGTGGAAATTTCACATAAATTAAGACGGCATAGTTGACACACACCACTGTATAAGTGTAAGGTAGACAGCATAACGATGACTTACATGGCGCCGTGAGATGCTGACCACAGTGAGTTTAGTGAACACCCATCATCTCATATGGATGCAAAATTAAACCAAAGAAAAAAGGATTGCTTCCATATGATGAGAACACTTAGAAGTTACTCTTTTAATGACTTTCATTTATAACATACAGCAGTGTTAATTATATTAATAATGTACATTATATTCCTAGTACATATTTATCTTATTTAATTAGAAGCTTGTACTTTTTTACCACCTTCATCCAATTCTCCCTTCCCCTATACCTCCAGGGTAGACTTTTAATAAGTGGTGTTGTCACAGCTAATTAGAAAAAGATAACACTAGTATAAACTTCAGCTAGATTAGAGAGCTGTATGTAAAGGAAAAAAATAGAAGAAAATCTGGGTGGATTTCTTTACACTCAGCAATAAGGAAAACTTTCCTAATTATTCAAAATATAGCCATGAAAGAATATATTGATAAAATTGACTACACAATAACCAGAAAATTTTTGCATGCGAAAAGTACTATGTGGAAAATCAAAGGATAAATGACAAACTGAGCAAACAATTTATTACCATGTCACAAAGGGTTATGTCACTAATATAAAAAGCTTTTTAAAAAATTTTAATTGAAGTTTAGTTGATTTACATTATTGTGTTAATTTAAGGTGTAAAACACAGTGATTCAGTTATATATACATTTTTTCAGATAGCCTTCCTTTATAGATTATTATAAGATATTACATATAAATTTGTCCTGTATAGTAAATCCTTGTTTCTTATGTATTTTATGTATAGCAGTTTGTATTTGTTAATCCCATACTCCTAATTTATCCCTCTTGCTTTCCTTTGGTAATCGTAACTTTATTTTCTATGACTGTGAGTCTGTTTCTGTTTTATATATAGATTTATTGTATTATTTTTTAGATCCAATAAACTTTTTTTTAACAGTTGCTTAAGAGCACCAAAAGGAATGATGATTGTGATGGATTGAATATATGAATATAAGAAATCCACAAGTGAGATATCTAACATCATGCTGTACTTCTTGTCTACATGTTTTTGCCATTTAAAGATGATTTACAGAGCACCACGTCAAGATGACAAAGTGAGCCCCAAGTCCATTAAAATACGGGGGTGTTTTAAAGCCTTAAGTAAGAGTGTTTGTCAATGAGCATCTTTTTCAAGCAACTCCACGTTATAGGCTTCCCTGGTGGCTCAGACAGTAAAGAATCTGCTTGTAATGCTGGAGACCCGGCTTCAATCCCCTGAAGAGGGGAATGGCTACCCACTCCAGTATTCTTGCCTGGAGAATTTCACGGAGGAATTCCATGGAGGAGCCCGGTGAACTACAGTCCAAGGGGTCGCAAAGAGTCAGATACGACTGAGGGACTAACATACACAGCCCTCTGTAATTGCAAACACAAACCATACTTTACAATGGTGACATCTAGTGGCCATATTAACCAAATGGCTAAAGCATCACCAGGAGTGAGACAATATGAGGTAATGTGGCTCTTTGTGACTTACAAAATGAAATATATTGCATCACCTATGACCAATTCTTGCCCAAAATGTTTAACTCGAAGTTAATCAAGCCTTTAGTTCTAGTCTCTACTTTACAGGAAACCCAGGGGATACAAGAACAGGTTAAACAGCACTATGAAAAAAAGACAAATCCAGAAGGTAGGGCGTTAAAAAAAAAAAAAAGCACTGGTCTATTCTTTTCAAAAAGTCCATACCATGGCAGTAATGGCACATCAAAAAGCAATGATGTAGAGAAAAGTGGGAGAATTGTTCCCAGGGATCTATTGATCATTGATCTGTTACTTGAAGTTTCTAATAACGGTTCACTGGGATTAATTGGGTTTTGATCGATGAAGTAAAGAACTATGTCATGCTTTTTCTTTCATTGCTTCCCCTAGTTATACCAGCTAGAAAGAAGCCTCTCCAAGGTTTAAAAAAGTCAGGTTCTATTTGACTTAATATCTTCATCACATTAGTCCCATAGTTTGGAAAAGATTGCAAAGAGCCAAGGGTGACAGTAGCAGAGTGCTCATCATAGTATAGCACTGAATGGTTACTCTCCCCTCCCTTCACCCCAGTCAAACTTCAAGGCCCCAGTGAGCCCCAGAAGCATGAAATCAGGTCTAGCTCCAGTGTCCATCGCCTCACAAGCCCAAAACAGTTTTCTCCTTGCCCGCTCTAAGATCATCACACTCTTTCTTTGAAGCCCAAAGTCAGACTGTTATCCCCTTTTCCCAGACGGTGAGGCTACTCACCTGCCTCCGCCAATGAGAAGCTACCATTAGGAACTCCAGGCAAACCCATCTCTACCCTCCTAAGGAATACTTCTAAGGAAACAACTTCAAAGTTCTGGGGAGCTATCTTTAATGAATCCAAGGGGTGGAATTGTTGGTCCCTTTTTATAAATGAAAGTTGATTAGGGAGGGGAATCCACAAATTTGATCTTGGTAACACATCACCTCTGGTAAGATAAACCACTACATCTTATTTTGAAAGATGGCTTTTTAACCTAAAGAATAATGTAGACATCACACCCACTAGGATGGTTATGATAAGAATACATTTTTGAAAGAAAATATAAGTGTTGGGGATATGGAGATAGCCTCAGAAATTTCAGGGATTCAATTGATCTAAATCCAAACAACTGATTTTAAGTATTCATATCTGGTTATGTTTCAACAGCTCCTTTGAGTTAAGTTTTCAGAGACTAGGTCCCAGTTCCTCTTTAATATCTCCTAAATAATAAGTCTGTGAAGAACTGACTCATTGAGAAAGACCCTGATGCTGGGAAAGATTGAAGGCAGGAGGAGAAGGGGACGATGGAGGATGAGATGGTTGGATGGCATCACCGACTCAACAGACATGAGTTTGAGTAAGCTCCAGGAGTTGGTGATGGACAGGGAGGCCTGGCATGCTGCAGTCCATGGGGTTGCAAAGAGTTGGACACGACTGAGCGACTGAACTGAGCTGAAACAGTAAGTCAACAATTGAGGAGTAGATACTTCGAACCATTAGTGGAATAAAAAGGAAGATCCGAAATTTTTTCCTGAAGTATCAGTTCAGTTCAGTTCAGTCACTCAGTCGTGTCCGACTCTTTGCGACCCCATGAATCGCAGCACGCCAGGCCTCCCTGTCCATCACCAACTCCCGGAATTCACTCAGACTCACGTCCATCGAGTCCATGATGCCATCCAGCCATCTCATCCTCTGTTGTCCCCTTCTCCTCCTGCCCCCAATCCCTCCCAGCATCAGGGTCTTTTCAAATGAGCCAACTCTTCGAATGAGGTGGTCAAAGTACTGGAGCTTCCGCTTTAGCATCATTCCCTTCAAAGAACACCCAGGGCTGATCTCCTTCAGAATGGACTGGTTGGATCTCCTTGCAGTCCAAGAGACTCTCAGGAGTCTTCTCCAACACTGCAGTACAAAAGCATCAATTCTTCGGCACTCAGCTTTCTTCACAGTCCAACTCTCACATCCATACATGACTACTGGAAAAACCATAGCCTTGACTAGATGGACCTATGTTGGCAAAGTAATGTCTCTGCTTTTCAATATGCTATCTAGGTTGGTCATAACTTCCCTTCCAAGGAGCAAGTGTCTTTTAATTTCATGGCTACAGTCACCATCTGCAGTGATTTTGGAGCCCCCAAAATAAAGTCTGCCACTGTTTCCCCATCTATTTCCCATGAAGTGATGGGACCAGATGCCATGATCTTCGTTTTCTGAATGTTGAGCTTTAAGCCAACCTTTTCGCTCTCCTCTTTCACTTTCATCAAGAGGCTTTTTAGTTCCTCTTCACTTTCTGCCATAAAGGTGGTGTCATCTGCATATCTGAGGTTATTGATATTTCCTCTGGCAATCTTGATTCCAGTTTGTGTTTCTTCCAGTCCAGCGTTTCTCATGATGTACTCTGCATATAAGTTAAATAAGCAGGGTGACAACAGACAGCCTTGACGTACTCCTTTTCCTTATTTGGAACCAGTCTGTTGTTCCATGTCCAGTTCTAACTGTTGCTTCCTGACCTGCATATAGATTTCTCAAAAGGTGGATCAGGTTGTCTGGTATTCCCATCTCTCTCAGAATTTTCCACAGTTTATTGTGATCCACACAGTCAAAGGCTTTGGCATAGTCAATAAAGCAGAAATAGATGTTTTTTTCTGGAATTCTCTTGCTTTTTCCATGATCCAGCGGATGTTGGCAATTTGATCTCTGGTTCCTCTGCCTTTTCTAAAACCAGCTTGAACATCAGGAAGTTCACAGTTCACATATTGCTGAAACCTGGCTTGGAGAATTTTGAGCATTACTTTACTAGTGTGTGAGATGAGTGCAATTGTGTGGTAGTTTGAGCATTCTTTGGCATTGCCTTTCTTTGGGATTGGAATAAAAACTGACCTTTTCCAGTACTGTGAGTTTTCCAAATTTGCTAGCATATTGAGTGCAGCACTTTCACACCATCATCTTCCAGGATTTGAAATAGCTTAACTGGAATTCCATCACCTCCACTAGCTTTGTTCGTAGTGATGCTTTCTAAGGCCCACTTGACTTCACATTCCAAGATGTCTGGCTCTAGGTGAGTGATCACACCAGCATGACTATCTTGGTCGTGAAGATCTTTCTGTGTATTCTTGCCACCTCTTCTTAATATCTTCTGTTTCTGTTGGGTTCCAGACCATTTCTGTCCTTTATTGAGCCCATCTTTGCATGAAATGTTCCCTTGGTATCTCTAATTTTCTTGAAGAGATCTCTAGTCTTTCCCATTCTGTTGTTTTCCTTTATTTTGTTGCATTGATCACTGAGGAAGGCTTGCTTATCTCTCCTTGCTATTCTTTGGAACTCTGCATTCAGATACTTATATCTTTCCTTTTCTCCTTTGCTTTTCACTTCTCTTCTTTTCACAGCTATTTGTAAGGCCTCCCCAGACAGCCATTTTGCTTTTTTACGTTTCTTTTCCATGGGGATGGTCTTGATCCCTGTCTCCTGTACAATGTCACGAACCTCCGTCCATAGTTCATCAGGCACTCTATCTATCAGATCTAGTCCCTTAAATCTATTTCTCACTTCCACTGTATAATCATAAGGGATTTGATTTAGGTCATTATTGAAGTATAGTTGATTTGTAATGTTATGTTAATTTATGCTGCATAACAAGGTGTTTCAGTTATATATGTATGTATACAAATGTATATATACATTCTTCTTTTAGATATATATATGTTCTTTTCCAATATGGTTTATTGTAGGATATTGAATATAATTCTCTGTGCTATACAGTAGGACCTTCCATTCTCTATATTTAGATACAGAAGCTTACCCCTGCTAGCCCAGACCTCCCATTCCACCCCTCCCCCTGAAAACCACAAGTCTGTTCCCTGCGCCCATGATTCTGTTTACCTCACAGTTTCGTTTGTGTCATATTTTAGACTCCACATGTTACCATGTGGTTTTTGTCTTTCTCTTTCTGACTTCCTTCACTTACTATGGTAATCTCTAGCTGCATCCACGTTGCTGTACATGGCATTATTTCTCTTTTCATGGTTGAATCGTGTTCCATTGTATATATGCATTTTCTTTATCCATTCATCAGTCAATGGACATTTAGGTTGCGTCCGTGTCTTGATTATCGTGAGTGGTGCCGCTGTGAACATAGGCGTCCTTGTATCTTTCTGAATTATACTTTTGTCTGGATATATGCCCAGGAGTGGGGTTGCTAGAGAAGATTTTAAAATTTAAGAAACCATGCCAGATAACATCTACCCAGAGAAAACTGTCCACACATACACTAAGATAACAGTAACTCCTTCATTCAATACAGTCTTCCTTTGAAAAATACACGATAGGACTTCCCTGGTGGTTCAGGGGTTAAGAATCCACCTTGTAATGCAGGGTCCATGGGTTCAGTCCCTGGTCTGGGAACTAAGAACCCACATGCCACAGGGCAACTAAGCCCATGTGCCACAGCTAAAACCCATCGCAGCCAAATAAATGAATTTTACAAAAGAAAAATACACCATAGATGGATATGAATAGTCCCCTTATATCAGGTTAGGGTATAAGAATTGGAGAAGGAAATGGCAACCCACTCGTGTTCTCCCCAGGGACGGGGGAGCTTGGTGGGCTGCCGTCTATGGGGTCGCACAGAGTCGGACACGACTGAGGTGACTTAGCAGCAGCAGCAGCGGGGTATAAGAAGTGATTTCCTACAAAGGTGACTCAGGACCAACAGTCAAACCTTCCACCTTCAGATTATCAAGCATTACAGTCTTTCCTTCCTGCAGTCCATCCTCTCTGCAGTCCATCACTAGGGTGGCTGCTAGTCACAGAGTCCATAGACTTACTGCCAAGTCAGTTTTACCTTTAATAAAAAAAGCTGATATGCCTACTCAATTCTCCTAAAGCCTTGCTTTCTCCAATTTCTCACAAATTTAATATGGAGTCTCAAGAGCACAATGAAACCATCTGAACAGGGCTCCCAGGGCTCCTCTTCCCTAGGAATCACTGTGGATAGAGGTTGAGTGCTGTGACAGCAAGATTGAAAGCAAAAGATTCAGCTCTCAATAATACCTAGTCAAACAAGAAAATCTGTGAGATAATCCAGACCAATTATAAATGTATCATGAATAGGTTATTATATTACTTAATAAGCCAATGAATAAGAAAGAATTAATTATAGGAACATATAGGAAAAAAGATTTTAATGTCTTGACTTGACATGAAATAGTGACATCAATAAAGACAGCATAATATCTAATATAGTAAGAACATCATCCATAAATAGGTTCATGTGCCATTAATTTAAAGATTATGTAATATTAGTTACTGCCCAATAAAAAATGAATTGCCCTGAAATCTCACAGCTCATATTTGAAGGAACCTGTTAAAGTCTCCATATGTGACAAAAATCCCAGAAGGTTGTATTACCAATGAAGTGAAAAGTTGAAAGAAACAAGAAACTTCTCTAAACTATCGACTAAAAAGTTATTGTCATGTCAAAGGGTGATCAAAGAGTATAAAAAAGACCTGAAGGGGGAAAAGAGCATTACAGAAAGGTGTCAAACAGCTAATTAATAGAAATATTAAGTAAAATTCAGAAAAATAATTCTGAAGTTTGTGATATGTGAGTTATATCTTAGCTTCGTGGAATTTGTGTTTTGTTGTGATTTATTTCTCATTCCCTTTCATCAATGTTTACTTTTATTTGGGTAATTTAGAATTTGGTTAAGGAGGTTTCCCAAATTACATAAGCTTAAGGCCCCACAAAACTTTGATTTCAGGAAATTCCCTGGTGGTCCAGTGGTTAGAACTCTGGTACTTTCACTTCCAGGGCCTGAGTTTCATCCCTAATTGGGGAACTAAGATCCCACAAACCGTGCGGCATGGCCAAAAAAGAAAAACCTGATTTCAACACGATGTCCAATAAGTTGCATTCTCTCTGAGCTGAGAAACTAAAGAGGGTCTGTGGGGAAGTGGCAGTGATGAAGTTGGAAAGGGGAATCGAGGCTGAACCACAAAGGGTCTTGATGCTAAGGGACTTGAGGGCTTCTCTCCTGCAGAAAGCAGGGACAGAGGAAGAGTTTTAGGCAAGGAAGTACTGTGATCAGAACTTCT
This sequence comes from Oryx dammah, assembly GCF_014754425.2. NCBI lineage: Eukaryota > Metazoa > Chordata > Mammalia > Artiodactyla > Bovidae > Oryx > Oryx dammah. The sequence continues at coordinate 100,303,580 of NW_024070185.1, read as the reverse complement.
ATGAACACTGTGGGGGAGGCTATGGAGTCAAGGAGGCTATCAGCAACCCAATGCCAGAGTCCAGGTGAGAAAGCAAAAGGATCAGCTTAGGCCTTTCGACAGCGATGATCCAACTTACCCAAACTTCGGGAGACCTGGGGCAAGAAGACTACGCTGCCCTTTTAAGGTGTTTATTTAACTATCTACTTGCATTTTATACTCCCTTTAGATATCTCTGTAGAAACAGTTTAGTACATGATTCTACAACTGAATCAGATTGCTCACATAATTTTTCAATTGAGTGTTCACACAGGGAGTTTACTTCATTTCATTTAAAAGCTATTATAAAGGTGCTGCAGCTCAAGCATCAGACCACCCTTCAGCACAACATGTAGCATGAATCTGCTTTAAAAATTTCACAGTATCGCTTGTCTAAATCAAATTAGATCCCAATATGCAAATATGTTTCACACGATGGACAGGTGTTGCTACTACCACAGTCAACCTGGGCCAGCTTTCTATTTTATAAAACAATCTAGCTGTGTTGACCTGGAATGCCTCTTTGTTTGGAGACTTCTCCAAGTGGCCATTGTTTTTGAGAGAAACATAAGACATTTAGTAGTTTCTCGAAGAGAATCAGATACATTCAACAGTCATCTTTCCAAATACCAAATGCATCTGTGCTGGCAGAAATAGTCTGACGGTAAGGCAGATTGTAAAATAGTGGCCTTAAGAGGATTATTCATTACACAGAAGTGTTATACTTTAATTTGATTCACTAGCTAAACTAATATATCTCTGGCCTTTATTTATCAAGTAATAATCCAGAATCCATAAAGCCAGAATCCATAAAGATTTTGATTAGGTGTAAGCAAATAAGAAAGATAAGGAACTCATAGAGATGCTGAACTTGAGTACTTTCTGTTGAGTCTCAGATCATGTTTTTAAACTAAAAACATTTTATGCTAATTAACCTGTCAAAGCATGAATACAAAAATTGTTCTTTTCAAATAATTGGAAAATGGGTACTGTTAACAGAATTTGTGACGGATAGTAGTAACATACTGTGAGATGCTCAATTATATGCCATTTTAACTATTAATATGTAGACAGCATCTAGACTCATCAAAACACCAAGAAATTTTTCAATGACCTTGTATGAGGAGAGCTAAATGATAAGTAATAAACACGTTATTTTCTACTTAAAGTAAACTCCTCCCAAATAAAGTAGGCTCTTGGGAAACACTGTCTGAGCTGGAAACAGGTAAAGCTTGTGGGGTACTCATGGCTGATCAGGATAAGCCCTCTGCTCTAAGATCTCAAAAACACACGAGGGGCAAGGGAGGCTGCAGGTGAGGGAGAATGAGGTCCAACTGTTGCCACAAGGAGGAGAATGAGAACAATCTCTCTGCCTCTTCTGCCTGTACAGTGTCCTCATCAATAGAGGGGTCCTCTAATCAAGCACCCTTTATATGCCAGGGGTTCCTTCAAGTTACAAACAGAGTCTTAATACTGCAATTAGAATGTCCACTTCAAAATATTTATCGACGTTTCTATGTTTATTTCAAAGATAGGTCTTCACCCTTCTCCCAGGGCCAAGTCCGCTGCAGGCTACAAGAGAATGTGTCCTGCTTTCCCCCTCTTCTCCTCTCTCAGATTCCTCAAGGCAGTTTCTGGCTCTCTGAGAAGCACAGGGAGGGGCAGGGAACAGGCCAGAGTGGAAAAGTTCCCACTTGGCTGATACTATCCTAAGGTGACTTTGTGCTTTCTGGACTTGATGTCTGTTTAAAGCAGATCCTTCCTCATGGTGATCCCCCTGAGTGTCCACTGATTACCATCCACATGCTGGGACCAATGCTCCTTTGACTGGTTTCTTCCTATCTATACTTCAATTCACGGGGTCGCAAAGAGTGGGACACGACTGAGCGACTGAACTGAGCTGATACTTCACACCCCCACTTAGCATCTTCCTGTAGCACATCACAGAATCTTCCCTGGAAGGTCATCCACTTGGGCAGGATTCTTACAGTCCTGGCCAACATTTTCTGTAACCATTTCTGAGAATGTGTGAGCTTTGCCCTGCCTTTTGGAGAGAAGGTGGTTATTTTCCAAATGCTGACTGTTCCAAGGCAGCTTTGGCTTTCTTAGCCCAAACTGGCTTCTGCATCCCTCGGGGTCCCCAACAGCAGAGAGCAGGTGTTCAGACCCATCGGGAGATGTACTGGATCTCTGAAGGAGGCCAAACTGGGATGATGGAGCAACCACAGACAGAGAAGCCTGGCAGAACAGACCAGGTGAGAGCAACAAGCTTAGAGTTTGGAATGAGCAGTCATTTCAAGCACAGAATATGATTTTCATGGTTTGACCATGAAAAGGAGCAAGCTCAAGTACAAAACGAACCAGAGACCCAACTGACAGCTGTTCTATAAGAAAAACATCTCTCCTCTACTTTCCTTTCTCAGGATTCCAAGAGGATAAGTGATTCTAATATAAGTGAGCTATATTTGCAAGGATCCCCGAAAATGTCTGGGACTATTTAGGGAGCTGTTTCTAGGAAAATAATGTGCTTCAGACTAATAAACCAGTAGAGGCTTGGAGCATGCAACTGTGGTCAGTCTTCTAAACGTGATCATGGAATCCAGGAGAGTAGAGACTTGATGTTTTTTGTTTGTTTCTGTTTTTTATAAATTGGAGTATAAATGCTTAACAATCTTGTGTTGGTTTCTGCTGTACAACAACATGAATGAGTCATAATTCTATACACATATCCCTCTGGAGCATCCCTCCCACTTCCTGTCCCACCCCTCCAGGCTAGGCTTCCTCTGTTACTTAGCGGCTGCCCACTAGCCGTCTATGTTATACATGCTAGAGTATATATGTCAGTGCTACTCTCTCCGTCTGACCCACCCTCTCCTTCCCCTGCTGCACCAACAAGTCCTTCCTCTACCTCTGCATCTCCATCCCTGCCCCGCAAACAAGCTCATCAGTACTGTTTTTCTAGATTCCATGTGTATGCATTAATATACAATATTTGTTTTTCTCTTTCTGACTTACCTCACTCCGTATAACAGGCTCTAGGTTCAGCCACCTCAAGGACCACTGACTCTCTTTTCATTGCTGCTATATCCTCAGAACCCAGAACACTCTTGTGTTAGTAAAGAATTAACCTTGCCCAAAGAGAATTCTGGCCTTTGCCCTTAGTGACTGGAAGGTGATCTCCAGGTGATCTCGTTTATAATATCCTACCAGAGAAGAGTGTCTTTGTTTACTGTGAGGTGAGTACAGAGAAAAAGAAAGTGATCTGGGTGGTCAGGCAAGAAAAGGGAAATTTATTAGAGGGAAAAGAGAGGGTGACTGGCCCTTAAGGAGAACCAGTGTTCTCCCTTTCTGATGGAGTCCTTCTTATACCCCACCAATGACAAATTCTCTGAAGGGATGGTCACGTAGCCAGAGGTCTGGAATCTGGTGGTCTCAAAGCTTTGAGAAGACAGGTGCCAGTGAGATAACAGGATGCCATTTAGGCAATTTGGTCAGTCTCACGGATCACTGTGATTTATTCTTTGTTTGCGAGGTTGACATAAAGAGCCATCTTATCAATGAGACCCCACGTGGGCCCTATCATTTACCTAGGGGCCTTGGGCCACCCAAGGTCGTTTGACAGGGTGATGTATGATAGGGGTTTTGGGCTATGCAGTATTAGCCTTCAGAGGGGCTAGAAATTATAGGTCAGCACATGTGCTGTCAACCATGTCTGCGTGGTTGCTCCAATAAAATCTCTGGATACCAAGTCCCAGATGAGCCTCTCCAGCTGGCCCTACTCCAAGCACGCTGTCACACATTTTTGCCAGGAGAGTATTCTACCTGTGACTCTACTCGGAGAGGACTGCTGCAGGTTCTACTCTTGGAAACTTCCTGGACTCTGCCCTGTGCATCTCTGCTTTGGGCTAATTTTGTGTTCTCTCGCTGTAACAAAGCATAATCGTGAGTGTTACAGCTTTCAGTGAATTCTGCAAGTCTTTGAGTGAATTATCAAACCCAAGGGTGGACTTGAGAACACCCACCCCCGAACTTTCAGTTGCTGTCAAAAGTGAGGATGGTCTGGCAGTCTCCCTACCACTGCAAGTGGCTTGCACAAGCAGATGTTCAATAAGTGTTCATTGAAGGAAGGAAAGGATGAAGGTATTTGTATATACCAACCAAGGAAGCCATGCCAGTTACCTAAGGGTAGTGTCTTCTTAAATATAGCATCATCATAAAGTTTTGTGTTTACACAATTTACATGACAAAATTAGACTTTTTAATCCTGTCGTGTTCTTCCCAAGTATACTTGGACTTTGCTCGTCATTTCGTAAACATATTTCAATTACCACATTATTTCAAAAACCAAATACCAAGCAGATTTCCGCTTGAAGAGTGAGAATAACAGCAGTGTCATAAACATCTTTACAGAGCATAGGTGGGGTGGAGGCTCGCCCGGAAGGAAGATGCCACTGTAGGTCTTCCTCTGGAGTTACTCCAACATGAATACGTGGAGGGCAGCTGGCCACAAGAGAGACACATCTTCCATCCATGGTTGGCTGAAGCTTCACACGAGAGCTCCTCACAGGCATAGCACACTCTCTAGAGCGCTAAGGACATGGTGGGGTCTCTCCTCAGTGTGTGAGACCAGAGCAGGAGAAAGCCTAAATATGTAATTTGAGGGCTTCTCCCTGCTCGCCCTTCTTCGGTGAACCAGAAAAGTTCTCCTCTGTCAGCTTCAACTTCAGAGTCCAGTTCATCCCCAACAGCAGGTTACTCTCCAGGGACTTTTCAGAGCCGCGATTTCCCCCCACGCAGTTTTCAGCAGTGAATAGCTGGGAGGCAGTTGCTTTCAAATCAGAAGCAGAGAACAGAGTGTTTGTATGATAATGAGGCATAGCCATGGACGGAAAAGAACTTCTTATTCCTGATTCCTATCAGCTTTTTGATGGTTTGGTAGTTGCGTTTTCTCCCAGGATGTAATTCTGGCCTTGGAAATCACCAAAGAAATACTGGCTCCCCTACCCAGACCTGGGCTCACCGACCTTTCAACCTTTAGATCCCCGGTTTTGATCTGATATCCTCAGGCGATGCAAAATTTTGCCATAGATGCTCATCAGCCTCTTTCTAAGAATTCCTACTTCAATTCCAGAAACATATTAAGAAATCCAACTTCTATTTTTAAACTTCGCTAGTGGGTCAGTTCCACTTAAATGTAACCCAGATCTTATTAGGTGGTGCTTCTAGCCTTTTAAGTTCTAGAGAACACAGGCTTGAACCCTCCTCTTCTAGAGTCTAGGGTGAGAGTGTGCCAAGCCGCTTCAGTGATGTCCAACTCTTGGCAACCCCGTGAACTGTAGCCTGCCAGGCTCCTCTGTCCATGGGATTCTCCAGGCAAAAATGCTAAAGTGGGTTGTCATTTCCTTCTCCAGATCTTCCCATCCAGGGATTGAACCTGAGTCTCTTACGTCTCCTGCATTGGCGGGCAAGTTCTTTACTGCTAGCGGCACCTGGGAAGTCCATGGGGTCCATGGAGTCTAAAGCTTTTCAGTGTTTCCTACAAGTTCCCAGAGGGTACATTCTCACGGTCACTCAGTTTCCATGCTCCAGCCTCCTCATGGGCTACCTTTCTCTGTTCAACTCCTTCTACAGTTATCACATAATTCTCATTTATATAAACAGTTTAAGTGTTTTATATTTTCATCAAAATTTGGACTAAGTCAGTAATGGAAGCAACCTCACTTGACATCTCAGTTAACTTGAGATCTCTCTCCCTTCTTAAAAATATCCTTTAACAATCAACTACATAGAACTCCCCATCTGATCATATACTTCTCTCTATCCCTTCTTTTCCAAACTCTCCAAACAAATTTCATTCTTTATTGCAGCAGAGCAATTTATTTATTTATTTTTTAATATTGTTATTTAGCTGCTTCAGGTCTTGGTTGTGGCACGCGGATCTTCGTTGCAGTGTGTGGATTCTCTAATTGTGGTGCACAGGCTCAGTAGTTGCAGCACTCAGGATTAGTTTCTCTGGGGCATGTGGGGTCTAGGTTCCCTAACCAAGAATCAAACCCATGTTCCCTGCATTGCAAGGCGAATTCTTAATGACTGAACCACTTGGGAAGCCTCTGCTGCAGAGCAATTTAATCATTCCACTTTGTGGCCGTGGTTCTTGCTGTTGACTCCCACTCTCTACCAATCAGTTTATCAAAATATTTTCCTAAACCAAAGAGTTCTCTGCCTGGAGAGAATCCTGGTGTAATGAATTCAAGTGTTTTTATTCGTTTCATAAAGAAGTACAGTTTACCCTTGAACAACAAGGGGGTTAGGGACGCCACCCTCTGTGCAATGGAGACTCTGTGCAGTTGGCTCTGTATCTACACTTCCCCTGTATACTTGGTTCCTCCATAAACGTGGTTTCACATGCATGGATTCAACCAACCCGGATTGTATAGTACTGTAGTATATACTACTGAAAAAATCCTGGTATGAATGAACCCATGCAGTTCGAATCCATGTTATTCAAGAGTCAGCTGTATTTTGGCTCTATTGGGTTCAATCAACAAACGATCACTCCTTATCATTGCTCATTCGTGGAGATGGGCACTGTTTTATATTGGATTCCCTGGAGAAAGACGCTGACACAGAGAACTGCTTGCAGAAGGTTTATTGAGGAGTGTTCTTGGAGGTATCCTTGTAAGGAAATCAGGAAGGTGGGGCTGGGCTGCAGTGAGGCTGCAATCGACACCAGCTCTGTGAAGCTTGAATAACTCTGATAAGGACTTTTGGAGTTGACCCAAATTGAAGCAAAGGAATTGGACCTTTGTATCCTTTCAGTTGCCAGTTGTTCATTGAGGGGATGATCCCTGGGAATGGTGCAGAAGCTTGGGCAAAGCAGCCCAATGTGTGAGTGGAATTACCAGTGAGGGATGCAGCTATGGGTGGGTAGTATTTGATACTTAGCTGGGGATTAGGTGCATTGGCTCTGAAGAGAGGATTTGAGTAAACACTACAATATTTGCTGCAGCTCACTTCTCACATCTCTCAGATCCAGCTGGGAATGACTTTTCCACAACTCTGGGTGACCTAGTTTACTAGGAAACTGACAAGAGATGGGTTAGTGTGACAAACTATGGCCACAGCTAAACTGAGGCCATGAATGATTCTCCTCCCCCTCCCTTTATATCCTCTCACCACCCCTGCTGGTCTATGCAGCTGGTGAGGAGACCCGGATCATTGTCCTGAAGGTGTTTGTGCCTAAACCTACTGTCTTACTCAGTCTGGCCACTGCACTTGTCCATTTACTATCATTAACATGGGGCATGGGAACTCTGAGAGACACCCCATGGAACTCCTGAACACCGAATATTCTTTCCTGTCCCAATGAGTAGCTTCAGCCCTAATTATCCCTACTTTTCCTTTTTTGCCTGCTATTCTCTTGTCACACGGGCCTGAGCAACAGCCATAGCCTAAAGTTTGATGGGATTCTGTGTCTCCTGATGGTAGTGGCCCCTTCTAGACCTGCAGAGCTAAAGCTGCAGGGTTCAGTTCAGTTCAGTTCAGTCCAGTCGCTCAGTCATGTCCGACTCTTTGTGACCCCATGAATTGCAGCACACCAGGCCTCCCCGTCCATCACCATCTCCCGGAGTTCACTCAGACTCATGTCCATCAAGACCATGATGCCATCCAGCCATCTCATCCTCAGTCATCCCCTTCTCCCCCTGCCCCCAGTCCCTCCCAGCATCAGAGTCTTTTCCAATGAGTCAACTCTTTGCATGAGGTGGCCAAAGTACTGGAGTTTCAGCTTCAGCATCATTCCTTCCAAAGAAATCCCAGGGTTGATCTCCTTCAGAATGGACTGGTTGGCTCTCCTTGCAGTCCAAGGAACTCTCAAGAGTCTTCTCCAACACCACAGTTCAAAAGCATCAATTCTTCGGCGTTCAGCCTTCTTCACAGTCCAACTCTCACATCCATACATGACTACTGGAAAAACCATAGCCTTGACTAGATGGACCTTAGTCGGCAAAGTAATGTCTCTGCTTTTGAATATACTATCTAGGTTGGTCATAACTTTTCTTCCAAGGAGTAAGTGTCTTTTAATTTCATGGCTGCAATCACCATCTGCAGTGATTTTGGAGCCCCCAAATATAAAGTCTGACACTGTTTCCACTGTTTCCCCATCTATTTCCCATGAAGTGATGGGACCGGATGCCATGATCTTCGTTTTCTGAATGTGGAGCTTTAAGCAAACTTTTTCACTCTCCTCTTTCACTTTCATCAAGAGGCTTTTTAGTTCCTCTTCACTTTCTGCCATAAGGGTGGTGTCATCTGCATATCTGAGCTTATTGATATTTCTCCCAGCAATCTTGATTCCAGCTTGTGTTTCTTCCAGTCCAGCGTTTCTCATGATGTACTCTGCATAGAAGTTAAATAAGCAGAGTAACAATATACAGCTTTGACGTACTCCTTTTCCTATTTGGAACCAGTCTGTTGTTCCATGTCCAGTTCTAACTGTTGCTTCCTGGCCTGCATACAGATTTCTCAAGAGGCAGGTCAGGTGGTCTGGTATTCCCATCTCTTTCAGAATTTTCCACAGTTTCTTGTGATCCACACAGTCAAAGGCTTTGGCATAGTTAATAAAGCAGAAATAGTTGTTTTTCTGGAACTCTCTTGCTTTTTCCATGATCCAAAGCTGCAGGATTGGGAAACACAAATTCCCCAAGAGGGTCACTGGAAGTGATAGTAAGAGGTGTCACACTTACTTCCACCTTTTAGTTTTCAGATGCATGTAGTCCACATTTTAAGGGTCAGAGAACAGCATCATGGGCCTCCTAGGTGGCGCTAGTGTTAAAGAACCTGCCTGCCATTGCAGGGGACATAAGATACGCTGGTTCCCTTCCTGGGTCAGGAAGATCCCCTGGAGGAGAGCATGGCAACCCACTCCAATATTCTTGCCTGGAGAATCCCATGGAGAGAGGAGCCTTGTGGGTGACAGTCCATGGGGCAGTGGAGAGCTGGACATAAGTGGGTGACTTGGCAGCAAGCAGCATCAGAACAGCATTGTGTAATGGTCATTGATTTAGAATAACCTGGATGATAACAGCTCATCCTTAAAGGGTGTTACCTCTAACCTAAGACCCTCTTGATCTTTAGATGATCTATTTATGGATGTATTTATTTTTGGCTGCACTGGGTCATTGTTATGGCTCATTGGCTCTTCATTGCTGCACAGGGCAAGTGGGGGCTACTCCTCAGTTGTGGTGTGCAGGCTTCTTGTTGCAGTGGCTCCTCTTGTTGCAGAGCAACAGCAGCATGCAGATTCTCTAGTTGTGGTGTGAGCTCTAGAGCGCAGGCTCAGTAACTGTGGTGCATGGGTTTAGTTGCCCTGTGGCATGTGGAATCTTTGTTCCTTGACCAGGGATCGAGCCTGTGTCTCCTGTATTGGCAGGCAGATTCTTACCCACTGTGCCACCAGGGAAGTCCCTTGGTTAGTCTTACAAAGACCATTGTACTGCTCTACCATGTGCTGGGGTCCAGCCCCAGCAGAGTCCAGGGATACCCTCAGGATGAACGGCGTTGGCAAAAGAATGATACGGGGAGACCAAGCTTCAGTGAGCGAGGCCTGTAACTTGATTTTCAAAAGGAGCTTTTATACCCTGACTTGTACATAGAGGAAAATGAAAGATGCAAGGTCATGCAGAGTCAGCTCAAACATTCCAGCAATTTTGCCTTTATTGAAACCAGGATTTTTTTCTGCATACCTTTCCCAAGGGTATTATGCTGTGTACATTATCTTTTGGCCTTGGAGGCCTGTTGACATTTTATGACCCTTTTTTGATAAAGGTTGATCAACCAGAAAACTTGTTTTCCCTTGAAGTGTTTTTTCTTTATACCTCTAATCTGTGTCAGCCTCAGAAAGTACTAAACAAAGTTACATTCTCATGGAGCAAAGGTGTAGTGGGTTACAACAAAAAAAAAGAACTTATTAGCTCAAAGGTCTGATGTGATTAATACCAAGGCTACTACTTGTTTTTCTTACATTCCAACTATATTAACTAAGGCACTCCCAGGAACACAATGGATAAGGGATATGGGAACTTGGCAGCAATCATTGGCTCAACAATGAAACCCTTCACCAGTATTATTTTAATAAAAATTTTTCACCCCTCGAAGGGCTCTATATTAGAATGCTTAGGCTTCCCGTGTCATGGTTGGGATGTTGTGAACAAGCATATGTGTAGTTGCAAGAGTCTGGATAAACCTGCCAAGCAAGCTAGAATGCTAATGGGGGGGTTGAATTGAAATGCTCCTTTCATGCCAAGGAGACTTATCAACTAGAGCCCTAAGTTGATTTTCTCCAGAGAAAGGTGGTCGGGGATAGCCCCCTGTTAATGTCAGAAGAGGTGGTGAAAGGCATAATACAGTAAACAGTAGACAGACAGATTTTGGTTTGGGGTAGATGCTTGAGCAGGTCCAGGGAGTCCCTCGAGTCCTGATCCGTCTTGCCTGTCAGGTCTCTTCCGCATGACCTTGTCATGGGTGGGATCTCCCGTGCTGGCTCCCGGCAAGCATGCTCGTGGCTTCCAAGTGATGAAGTATGTATTCCAAGACTTTGTGGATCCCATGGCCATGTGCCAACTACTGTACCTCTTTTGTTCTAAAGTAGGATCCTTAGCTTTGATCTCTTGCTGATAACCAAACCCTCTATCTGGTCTCAGATAGTGGTGCTGACTGAGGCCCCACATCAGGAAAAGTTAACCTATATATAGAATATGTTTTGAACTTGGTCAAGATGATAGCTGCCCATCCTAGTGTGCTAGGAATACAAGGTAGTCAAGTTGCTGCCAAGTGACTGGTGAGTTTCCTTAGGATGCTATATTGGGGATCAGTGGCGGTCTCTGCTGCTGACAAGTGGGACTTTCAACAGAAGCAATATTCATACCTTGGGGGACTTATAGAACTAGGTACACTTCCCAGAAACTTTCCCACTGGGGGGATTTCCTCACTGCTCTCTTTCAGTACCACACCTGAGTGGGGTTCTGAGGCAGCATCAATCCTTGGCTTATTAAGTTCACTGACGTATTCAGTTGGCACTGACTATTTGTGAACCAAGCTCAATCTTTCTCCCCATTGCTTGGCTGTCATAAGAGATTCCTCATGCAGCTGGTGTTGAGGGAGGGCACCGGAGGACATGGGATCTGGGCCACCTGTTCATGCCCCTTGTTTGTGCCCTCTGGCCCTGCCCCAGTGTAAAAGCTCAAAATTGTCCAGAAAATAAGATATTCTCCTGTATGGTATCTTCTACACACACATTATCTCATCTACATCTGGCCCATCTTATCTTCCTCCCTGTGATCCTCTCCAGTTCAAGAGAGATTAGCCCTTCCATCCCTTCCTTTCACTGTAAGATTGTGATCCATTTCTTATTCCCTCTCCAAGCTAACTCTTCAAACAGTTTCTTTTCACTGGCTCTTTCCCATTAGTCTACAATCCCTCTCAATAACCACACTTTGGATAGGGACGCTGTGTTGCATAGCTCCACAAGGCACCATTGACATAATCATCTATGTAATTGGAGCCTCCTGGCGCTGAGCACAGCACATAATAAAACGAATGAACAATGATGAGTGGGAAATGGAGCTCACTAAGCAGTGCTCTGACAGTCCCTGGAGGAGGGCATCAGTTCAGTTCAGTTCAGTTCAGTCACTCAGTTGTGTCCGACTCTTTGTGACCCCATGAATCACAGCACACCAGGCCTCCCTGTCCATCACCAACTCCCGGAGTTTACTCAAACTCACGTCCATCAAGTCGGTGATGCCATCCAGCCATCTCATCCTGGGTCGTCCCCTTCTCCTCCTGCCCCCAATCCCTCCCAGCATCAGAGTCTTTTCCAATGAGTCAACTCTTCACATCAGGTGGCCAAAGTATTGGAGTCAGCTTTAGCATCATTCCTTCCAAAGAACACCCAGGACTGATCTCCTTCAGAATGGACTGGTTGGATCTCCTTGCAGTCCAAGGGACTCTCAAGAGTCTTCTCTAACACCACAGTTCAAAAGCATCAATTCTTCGGCACTCAGCTTTCTTCACAGTCCAACTCTCACATCCATACATGACCACTGGGAAAACCATAGCCTTGACTAGATGCATGGCAACCCACAAATATTCTTGTCCAGTGAGTCCCATGGACAGAGGACCCCGGCAGGCTGCAGTGCATAGGTTCACACAGTCAGGCATGCCTGAGGCGACTTAGCATGTGTACACAGGTGGTGCTCTACCAATTTTCACCTACCCGTGGTGGCAGTGGCTGAGCAGTTCTATCCAGTGAGCTCACTGCGATTTTCTTAGCAGTGTAAATCTTTTAAACACAAGGGTCCTGGGATTAGAGTCAGATTCTAAAAGAAACCGAGTTTTGCATCGCCTCAGCTTAAAAAAATCTTTTGATGGAAGGAGTACAATTCCCACTTAGCTTAGCCAGCTGTTCACTCGTTTCTTTGTCCAGTCAGTCAAGAAGCCTTGACTGAGCACCCCCTATCTCTCAGGCACTGTGCTCCATGCTAAAGATTCAGGTGAGGATAAAAAGAAAAAAGCATGGACCTTTCTGATATTAATAAAAAATTCATACAAGCACCATTAAATTACAACAGTGGATACAATTACAGATTAAAAGTACATGATGTTATGAGGACATCTAATAGACCAAAACAAGAAGTTCAAGACTTCCTTGAGAATGGGATGGCTGAGTTAACCTTTGGAGGGAGAGTAAGTGTTGTTGATTAGATAAAATGGAATTGAAATATTCTAAGCAGAGAAAAAAGCATGTTCTAGGGGCCCTGTGGGGGGATTCAAAGAAGGGAATGATGAAAACCAGTGTGGCTGGACCTCTGTGAGCAAGGAGGAGGGTCAAGTGAAATGAGACTGAAGGGGTAGGGAGGACTAGGCCTCATAAACAAGTTGGGAGATTATTGAAATAGATCACAGGAGAAAAACCAGTGGCTTGTATGAAGGTGTCTTTGAAAAGCTCTATTAGAAATTCATTCCTTATATCAAACATGCCTAGTGGCCCCCAGATCTTTCTCTGGAACCACAAAGAAGAAGTCACATCAATATGGCAGACTTTTAAGCAGATTGAGGAATGCATTGTGCTACCACTTCGTGTACTCTGCCCCTTCTTGCCCTTACCGCTTAGTCTCCTTTCTTCTTTTTTTTTTTTTGGTTGCACCGAGTCTTCATTGCTATGCACAGACTTTCTCTAGTTGTGCCGATTGGGAGTTCCTCTCTGTTGGTGGTGAGCAGGCTTCTCACTGCAGTGGCTTCTCCTGTTGCGGAGCTCAGGTTCCAGGTGCACAGGCTTCAGCGGTTGCTGCACACAGGCTCAGTAGTTGTGGCACACAGGCTTAGTTGCCCTGCAGCACGTGGAATCTTCCCAGACCAGGGATCGAACTTGAATCCCCTGCCTTGGCAGGTGGGTTCTTATCCACTGGACCACCAAGAAAATCCTCCTTTCTTCTTGTTTAAAAAGCATGATTCTTTTAAGAGGTCCTCAAATGGCCTGAAAATGAATTCCTTTTGCCATCCTCACTGCCCTTTCCAGAACAGTCTCAGTTGGTTAATAAAGACTAAATCTCATGATGAGACAAATCTTCTAGAGATTAAGACTAATATAAAAGATAGGCTTGATATGTTAAACTTTAATTAGAGTATGAAAATAAACAAGGAAGTGTTAAACCTACAGCCTGACAGCTAGAAAAATCATAAATTAACTTCTGACTTCTCCATCAGGCTATTACTAATAGAAGTCAACATTTATTGAGACTTTAAAATATATACTATGTACATTGACTCATTTAGTCCTCAAAACAACCTTTGAGGTAGGTCCTAATATTATTCCCATTTTACAGATGGGAAAAATAAGGTACAAGAGACTAAGGTTATGAAATCAGTAATCATGAAAGCCTAGACTCAAGCACTAATCTGATTTCAGGGATTGTGCTCTTACCACTACACTACACTGCCTTCCAAGGTGAGAAAAACTATCTTCAAACTTTTAGAAGGGAAAAATATAAACATGATTTAAAGGAATTAAAGCCCAAAGTTAGAGAAAATAATCAGAGAGTTTATAATTATTTGACTTTAATCTAAAGCCCAGATGAAGAATATTTTAAGACACTGAAAGAACAGTCAGATATAAACCCAAAATAATAATTGGTTATCTTTTAGAGGGCTTCTCTGGGGGCTCAGTGGTAAAGAATCCACCTGCAATGTAGGAGACGCAAGAGACGCAGATTCGATCCCTGAATCAGGAAGATCTCTGGGTTGGGAAGATCCCCTGGAGAAGGAAATTGCAACCTACTCCAATATTCTTGCCTAGGAAATCTCAAGGACAGAGGAGCCTGGCCAGCTACAGTCCATGGGGTCACAAAGAGTTGGACACAACTTAGCTACTAAAAAACAACAACAAATATTGGAAGATGATTAGAGATGTCCAGTATACGGTCAGGCCACTCAAAATGGCTGTTTTCTTGCTCTTTGTACATCCCCTGACCCTCAGCCCCTGTTTTGCCTGCCCCTATTCACATGAGGGCTGTCCCGATGCCTCAGTGGGTAAAGAATCCACCAGCAATACAGGAGTCATAAGAAATGCAGGTTCAGTCTCTGGGCCAGGAAGATCCCCTGGAGGAGGAAATGGCAACCCGCTCCAGTATTCTTGCCCGAAAAAAACCCATAGAGAAGCCTGGCAGGTCACAGCACAGAAGGTGGCAGGGAGCCTTAGGCGCTTGGTCACACACAGGTGCTTGGTCACTTGCCCCAGTGAGTGCTTATTCGAGTCCTTAAGCCAGAATGGCTCCACGTGCTAGTATATTGAGGGAAAGTTCTGCACTTGGGATGATTGTTAATCCAAGGGGCTATGAGGGACGTGCCCTAACTGCTGGTTTCCTTGGTAACTGATGAGCCAACCCAATGTTAATTCCCCCTATAAATAGTAGCCACGGCCCCAGTAGTGAAGTTTGCTGCCATTACCTTCCTGCCTGCCTCATTTGGGTGTTGCTCCTGGACCTTTTCCTTCAGGCATATGAGATCCCCCTGTCCAACAAACCACTGGTGTCTTTCTCATTATCTCTGGGTTCTTTCTTTGGTCTTGACGCTGGTCAGCTATGAGGCTTGCAGGCCTTTGGGGTGCAGCCCAACAACTAGCAAACCAGCTGGGAGGCCGAGGAAACTCTGATGAGTGCCAAGATGTTAGGAAATAAGAATGGGGAAGGGAAAGTGGCGGGTTAACCCGCCCACTAGCACGTGGGCCCCTGTGGCAGCTGACCACCACGAGAGGTGCCTTTCTCTTATATTGATGGTGCATTGTAAACCTCAGTCTCTTTCATGTTTAAAAGTAGCAGCCCTGTGCTCATGGCTCATCTGATTTCTCAGGGGGTGGCTGGTGAATATAGACAAAATATAAGGACCTGGAATATCTACAAAATACATGCATATCGCCTACTCACCACACCTAAACAACTACAGGCATGGGCGTTGGGAATATTAACTCAGGGACAGGCTTATGAATTGGACATGGCCAATTACCTGGAAGGGTTTGGAGGGGACCTATGGCAACAACAAAATAATAAAGTACCCTTGGGCTTTTAGTTCTAGCTATGGAAAGGGACAGAGCAAAGATTTATGTGATGGAAAATAGCTACATGCTGAATATGATGTGTTACAACAGGTGGAAGACATCATGAAAGGCCTACATGAGTTGCCAAGCAATGCAGGAAAACATTATTTGGGGTCTAGAACGGCTGTGTGTAATAATACTGGACCCCCATGAACATGGATCGCAAGCACTTCACCGGCCAGCTATTGGTCAGGACAATACCTTTTGCCTTTGCCACAGGATCTACCCCCAGGGAACACATTATAAAATGGCCCTGGGACTGGCAGAGAAGTCCCAGAGGTCTGGGTTTGCTGCCCAGTGGGAAACAGGGCTGGAAAGGGGTTTACAGAGTTCATCAACCCCACCTGAGACTACTAAAGTTTATATGGGGACCCTCATGGATTGGAGAAGGAAATGGCAACCCACTCCAGTGTTCTTGCCTGGAGAATCCCAGGGACGGGGGAGCCCAGTGGACTGCTGTCTATGGGGTCGCACAGAGTCGGACACGACTGAAGTGACTTAGCAGCAGCCCCATCATGGAGAAAGGCACCGTTGTATTAAC
Organism: Oryx dammah; assembly: GCF_014754425.2. Classification (NCBI taxonomy): domain Eukaryota; kingdom Metazoa; phylum Chordata; class Mammalia; order Artiodactyla; family Bovidae; genus Oryx; species Oryx dammah. Next base: position 100,287,375 of record NW_024070185.1, on the reverse strand, counting down.
CAGTGGTCTGTTGTTACACAGCCTAACCAGGATTTGGCCCCAGCTGTGGGGACTGGGGGTGGACAGGCAGTGTGGTCCTGCAGGCTGGGACAAAAATCACAGGCAGGGGTGGTGCTCTCTCAGAATGCTGTTACTTCTTGCATTTGGCTTAAGGGTCATGATCTGCCCTGTAATATGCTTATTAAACATCTTTCCACTCTAGTCTGAGTGGAGGGAATCTGTTTGCAAACTGGGTGACAGTGTTGGCCTTACTGTGAACTGAGTCTGGTTGCTGGGTTTACAGTGAGATGCGGTTTTTATCCTCCTCTGGCCATGAAAAACTGACCCGATAAGCACCTGGCTTCCTCTCGCTGCTTGTTAGCTGCTGGTAATCTGTATTGTATTTGTGGTATTCAGTTGCAATGTGTCTCTACAGACTGACCCCAAGGATTTAGCAGAAAAGGGGTGGACCAAGTGTCCACCACTGCAAGGGTCATGCAGAGTATGTAGGGACAGAGTGGATGGTCAGGCCATTCAAGATGGCTGTTCTCTTGTTCTTTGGACATCTGCTGCTTGACCAGTCCCCACTTTGCCTGCCCACGAACCACATGAAAGTGCTTTTCCCACTTCCCCAGCTAGTGATTGTTGGAATCCTTAGGCCAGACTGGCTCTACCTGCTAGCTTATTGAAGGGAAGCAATAAGTTAAACAATTAACTAAATGAGAGCAGAAACATCTGCTCTCCTGGTGGTCCTTAATCTGTAAGGTCTACGAGGGACTTTCCCTTCCTGGTGGTTTCCTTGGTAATTGATGAGTCAACCTGACATCAATTACCCCTATAAATGTAGCCACACCCCTGAGTAGTGAAGTTTGCTTCCACTGCCTGCCTGCCTCATCTGGGTGTTGCTTCAGTCCTATAAGATACCCCTGTGCAATAAACTCGGAGAAGGCAATGGGACCCCACTCCAGTACTCTTGCCTGGAAAATCCCATGGATGGAGGTGCCTGGTAGGCTGCAGTCCATGGGGTCACTGAGAGTTGGACACAACTCAGTGACTTCACTTTCACTTTTCACTTTCATGCACAGGAGAAGGAAATGGCAACCCATTCCAGTGTTCTTTTCATGCACTGGAGAAGGAAATGGCAACCCATTCCAGTGTTCTTACCTGGAGAATCCCAGGGACCGGGGAGCCTGGTGGGCTGCCGTCTATGGGGTCGCACAGAGTCGGACACAACTGAAGTGACTTAGCAGCAGCAGCAGCAGTGCAATAAACTACCGATGTCTCCGTCACTGTCTGCAGGCTCTTTCTTTGGTCTTGAGGCTGGGCAACTACAAGGCTTTTTCAGGCCTGCAGGGTGCAGACCAACATCCAACAAATTAAAAAGAACATGCTTTCAAAACATAGGGTTGACTTTAGAAAATTGACTTTATCTCCATCATTCACCTTTCCTTTCATCTGTATTAGTATCTTGTATTACTGACTGGGAAGCACTAAATGGCTTTAGAAAAAACTTTGGAATTGTAACTCTTAACTAATCATCCACTGATTTATTCACAAATACTTACTGAATATCTACTGAATGTCAGAGATTGCTAGGTTCTGGAGAGTTAAAACAGGGTTTTTCCTCATGGAAATCTCTTGTGAGCAATATCATTATTGATATAACAATAACATAAATGTGGGCATAATGACATACTAAATCATATGCTACAGTTTAAAATTGTGTCCAGAGCAATTTTTAATTTTAAGTGGCAAGCAAGAATGTAAATGACTATTATGAATTTTTAATGAAATTTATACAATGAAAAAATCTTTATAATCATTCGATGATTTAAAAGTTTGGTCATATACAAAGAGTAAGACAATGTCTAAAATTAGAATAATAGTAGTGAGATTCCACGGGGTCACAAAGAGTCAGACACCACTGAGCGACTAAACCAACTGAACTAATGGGCATCCTTGTCTTCCTGATTTTAGAGAAAATGCTTTCAGTTTTTTGCCATTGAGGATAATGTTTGCTGTGGGTTTGTCATATATGGCCTTTATTATGTTATGTTACCTCTATGCTTACTTTCTGGAGAGTTTTATCATAAATGGGTGTTGAATTTTGTCAAAAGCTTTTTCTGCACCTTTTGAAATGATCATATGGTTTTTATCTTTCAATTTGTTAATATGGTGTATCACATTGATTGATTTGCATACAGTGAAGAATCCTTGTATCTTGAGATAAAGCCCACTGGATAATGATGTATGATCTTTTTAATGTGTTGTTGGATTCTGTTCACTAGAGTTTTGTTGAGGATTTTTGCATCTATGTTTATCAGTGATCCTGGCTTGTAATTTTCTAAATGAAATTAAAGAATCTGTTTAGAGTCCACCTTTAAAAATTGAGATAATTTATATATCATAAAATTTATCCTTTTAAAGTATATAATGCACATGTGTTATATTTAGCAATGGAACATTACTCATCCATTCAAAAAATGAAATAATGCCCTTTACAGCAACATGAATGAACCCATTGATAATCATACCAAGTGAAGCAACACAGACAAGAGACAAATATCATATTGTTTACATGTAGAATCTAAAAAAGATACAAATGAACTTATATTCAAGACAGAAATAGACTCACAGATATAGAAAACAGACTTATGGTCCCAAGGGAAAATGCAAGGGGAAGGATAAATTAGGAGTTCGGGATTAACATATACACGCTGCTGCTGCTGCTGCTGCTGCTAAGTCGCTTCAGTCATGTCCGACTCTGTGTGACCCCAAAGACGGCAGCCCACCAGGCTCCCCCGTCCCTCCAGGCAAGAACACTGGAGTGGGTTGCCATTTCCTTCTCCAGTGCATGAAAGTGAAAAGTGAAAGTGAAGTCACTCAGTCGTGTCCGACTCCTAGCGACCCCATGGACTGCAGCCCACCAGGCTCCTCTGTCCATGGGATTTGCCAGGCAAGAGTACTGGAGTGTGTTGCCATATACACACTACTATATATAAAATAAATAACCAATAAGGACCTACTGTATAGCACAGGTAACCCCACTCGATATTGTGTAATAACCTATAAGGGAAAGGAATAAGAAAAAAATAGATGTGTATAACTGGCTCTCTGCTGTATACCTGAAACTAACACAGTATGTAAATCAACCATACTTCAATAAAGGTTTACAATGCAGTGGTTTTTAAATATTAACAAGGTTGTATAACCATCACCACCATATAATTCCAGAACACTTATCACCCCAAAAGAAATCTGCTACCCATTAACGGGGTTTCCATTTCCCTCCTTGCAGTCCCTGGGAACCACCAGTCTATTTTCTCTCCCTATGGATTTGCCTAATCTGCATATAAGTGTTATCATAGAATACAGGGCCTTTTGTGCCTGATCTTCACTTAGAATATTTTCAAGATTTATCCATGTTGCAGTGTGAATCAGCACTTCATTCCTTTTTATGATTAGGTATTCCATTGTAAGGATATAACACCTTTTTTAATCTGGTCATCAGTTGATGGATATTTGGGTTGCTTCCACGTTTTGGCTATTAGGAATGCTACTATGAACACTCATGTTCAAGTTTTTGTAGGGGCATATGTTTTCAGTATTCTTATATAAACATCTAGGACTAGAATTGCTGGATCTTATAGTAACTCTGTGTGTAACCTTTTGAGGAATTGCTGGAATGTTTTCCAAAGTGGACGCACAACTTCACATTCGACCACCAAACTAGAGATCTCTTCAAGAAAATTAGAGATACCCAGGGAACACTTCATGCAAAGATGGGCTCGATAAAGGACAGAAATGGTATGGACCTAACGGAGGCAGAAGATATTAAGAAGAGGTGGCAAGAATACACAGAAGAACTGTACAAAAAAGATCTTCACGACCCAGATAATCATGATGATGTGATCACTCACCTACAGTCAGACATCCTGGAATGTGAAGTCAAGTGGGCCTTAGGAAGCGTCATTACAACAAAGCTAGTGGAGGTGATGGAATTCCAGTTGAGCTGTTTCAAATCCTGGAAGATGATGCTGTGAAAGTGCTGCACTCAATATGCCAGCAAATTTGGAAAACTCAGCAGTGGCCACAGGACTGGAAAAGGTCCGTTTTCATTCCAATCCCAAAGAAAGGCAATGCCAAAGAATGCTCAAACTACCGCACAACTGCACTCATCTCACATGCTAGTAAAGTAATGCTCAAAATTCTCCAAGCCAGGCTTTAGCAATATGTGAACCACCAACATCCACTGGATCATGGAAAAAGCAAGAGAGTTCCAGAAAAACATCTATTTCTGCTTTATTGACTATGCCAAAGCTTTTGACTGTGTGGATCACAATAAACTGTGGAAAATTCTGAAAGAGATGGGAATACCAGACCACCTAACCTGCCTCTTGAGAAATCTGTATGCAGGTCAGGAAGCAACAGTTAGAATTGGACTTGGAACAACAGACTGGTTTCAAATAGGAAAAGGAGTCCGTCAAGGCTGTATATTGTCACCCTGCTTATTTAACTTCTATGCAGAGTACATCATGAGAAACACTGGACTGGAAGAAACACAAGCTGGAATCAAGATTGCCGGGAGAAATATTAATAACCTCAGATATGCAGATGACACCACCCTTATGGCAGAAAGTGAAGAGGAGCTAAAAAGCTTCTTGATGAAAGTGAAAGAGGAGAGTGAAAAAGTTGGCTTAAAGCTCAACATTCAGAAAACGAAGATCATGGCAAATGGTCCCATCACTTCATGGGAAATAGATGGGGAAACAGTGGAAACAGTGTCAGACTTTATTTTGGGGGGCTCCAAAATCACTGCAGATGGTGACTGCAGCCATGAAATTAAAAGACGCTTACTCCTTGGAAGAAAAGTTATGACCAACCTAGATAGTATATTCACAAGCAGAGACATTACTTTGCTGACTAAGGTCCATCTAGTCAAGGCTATGGTTTTTCCTGTGGTCATGTATGGATGTGAGAGTTGGACTGTGAAGAAGGCTGAGCGCCGCAGAATTGATGCTTTTGAACTGTGGTGTTGGAGAAGACTGTTGAGAGTCCCTTGGACTGCAAGGAGATCCAACCAGTCCATTCTGAAGGAGATCAACCCTGGGATTTCTTTGGAAGGAATGATGCTAAAGCTGAAGCTCCAGTACTTTGGCCACCTCATGCAAAGAGTTGACTCATTGGAAAAGACTCTGATGCTGGAAGGGATTGGGGGCAGGAGGAGAAGGGGATGACCGAGGATGAGATGCCTGGATGGCATCATGGACTCAATGGATGTGAGTCTGAGTGAACTCCAGGAGTTGGTGATGGACAGGGAGGCCTGGCGTGCTGCGATTCATGGGGTCTCAAAGAGTTGGACACGACTGAGCGACTGAACTGAACTGAACTGAACCGCCAACTTCCAGATGTTCAAGCTGGTTTTAGAAAAGGCAGAGGAACCAGAGATCAAATTGCCAACATCTGCTGGATCATGGAGAAAGCAAGAGAGTTCCAGAAAAACATCTATTTCTGCTTTATTGACTATGCATGGCATCCGGCCCCATCACTTCATGGGAAATAGATGGGGAAACAGTGGAAACAGTGTCAGACTTAATTTTGGGGGGCTCCAAAATCACTGCAGATGGTGACTGCAGCCATGAAATTAAAAGACGTTTACTCCTTGGAAGGAAAGTTATGACCAACCTAGACAGCATATTCAAAAGCAGAGACATTACTTTCCCAACAAAGGTCTGTCTAGTCAAGGCTATGGTTTTTCCTGTGGTCATGTATGGATATGAGAGTTGGACTATGAAGAAAGCTGAGGGCTAAAGAATTGATACTTTTGAACTGTGGTGTTGGAGAAGACTCTTGAGAGTCCCTTGGACTGCAGGAGATCCAACCAGTCCATTCTAAAGGAGATCAGTCCTGGATGTTCATTGGAAGGACTGATGCTAAAGCTGAAACTCCAATACTTTGGCCACCTCATGCGAAGAGTTGACTCATTGGAAAACACTCTGATGCTGGGAGGGATTGGGGCAGGAGGAGAAGAGGATGACAGAGGATGAGATGGCTGGATGGCATCACTGACTTGATGGACATGAGTTTGGGTAAACTCCAGGAGATGGTGATGGACAGGTAGGCCTGGTGTGCTGCGATTCATGGGGTTGCAAAGAGTCGAATATGACTGAGCAACTGAAATGAACCAAGTGAAGTGAAGTGAAGTGGTAGCCGCACAGTCGTGTCTGACTCTTTGTGACCCCATGGACTGTAGCCTGCCAGGCTCCTCCATCCCTGGGATTCTCCAGGCAAGAATACTGGAGTGGGTTACCATTTCCTTCTCCAGGGTCTTCCCAACCCATAAATTGAACTTGGGTCTCCCATATTGCAGGCAGATTCTTTACCACTGATCCACCAGGGAAGTACTGTATCTAGTTTTGTAAGTTACCTTCATACTGTTCTCCATAATAGTTGTACCAATTTACATTCCCACCAAAAGTGTAGTAGGGTTTCCTTTTCTCCACACCCTCACTAGCATTTATTGCTTGCAGATTTTTTTATGATGACCATTCTGGGCTGTGTGGGGTGATACCTCATTGTAGGTTTCATTTGCATTTCTCTAATAATTACGGATGCTGAGCATCCTTACATATGCTATTTCGGCCATCTGTTTGTCTTCTTTGGAGAAAAGTGTATTTAGATCTTCCACCTCTTTGTTGATTAGGTTGGTTTTGTTGTTGTTGTTGTTATTGAGCTGCATGAGTTTGTATATTTTGGAGATTAAATCCCTTGTAGGTCATTTCATTTCTCCGATTCTGTGGGTTGTTTTTTCATTTTGTTTATGGTTTCCTTTGATGTACAAAAGCTTTTAAGCTTAATTAAGTTCCACTTGTTTACTTTTGTTATTATTTCCATCACTCTAGGAGGTAGATAAAAAATGATACTCCTGAGATTTATGTCGGAGTGTTTTGCCTACGTTTTCCTCTAAGAGTTTTATAGTATCCAACTTTACATGTATGTCTTTGATCCATTTTGAATTTATTTTTGTGTATGGTGTTAGGGTTTTAATTCATTCTTTTACATGTAACCGTCCAGTTTTCCCAGCATTGAAGAAAACTGTCTTTTCTCCACCATATATTTTTGCCCCCTTTGTCACAGATTAGGTAATCACAAGTGCATGGGTTTATCTCTGGACTTCTAGCCTGTTCCACTGATTCACATTTCTGTTTTTGTGCCAGTACTATACTGTTTTAATAACCATAGCTTTGTAGTATAGTCTGAAGTCAGAGAGCCTGATTCCTCCAGCTCCAGCTTAAGATTGCTTAGGCTAGTTGGGGTCTTTTTTGTTCCCATACAAATTGTAGAATACTTTGTTTTAGTTCTATGAAAAATGCCATCAGCAATTTTATAGCATTGCATTAAATCTGTAGATTATTTGGGGTTGCATAATCATTTTCACGATATTGATTCCTCCAATCCAAGGACATGGTATATCTCTTCTTCTGTTTGTGCCATCTTTCATTTCTTTCATCAGCATTTTGCAGTTTTCTGAGTAGAGGTTTTTGCCTCCTTAGGTTTATTTCTAGGTATTTTATTCCTTTTGATGTGATGGCAAATGGGATTGTTTCCTTGATTTCTCTTTTAAATCTTTTGTTAATGTATAGAAATAGAAGAGATTTCTGTGTATTCTATATCCTGCAAAATTCCAAATTTATTGATGAGTTCTAGTAGGTTTCTGGTAGCATCTCAGGATTTTCTATGTATAGTATCACATCATCTGCAGACGGTGACAGATTTACTTTTCCAATTTGGATTCTTTTTCTTTTTCTTCTCTGATTGCTATGGCTAAGACAAGGGAATTGCATAAGGCTATCAGCCGACTTCAGCAGAAACTTCAGGGCAGAAGGGAATGGCATGATGTACTGATATATTTAAAGTGATAAAAGGGAAAAAAACCTACAACCAAGAATACTCTACCCAGCAAGGCTCCCAGTCAGATTTGACTGAGAGATCAAAAGATACACAAACAAGCAAAAGCTAAAAGAGTTTGGTACCACCAAACCAGCTTTACAGCACATGTTAAGGGAACTTGCCTAAGTGAAAAAGGAAAGGCCACAACTAGAAACAAAAATATTATGAAATAGCTCAATAGTAAAGGCAAACATACAGAAAAGGTAGGAAATCATCCACACACACAGTTAGCAGGGGATTAAAAGGAAAAAGTACTAAATCAACTATATCCACAATAAGCAGTTAAGGGATACACAAAAATGGAGATGTGAAATAATATTAAGAACAGTAATCATAAGAGGAGAAGAGTACAAATGCAGGGCTGTTAAAATGCATTTAAGATTAAGAAGTCAGAAACTTTATCATATATATAGACTGCTGTATTAAAACCTCATGATAACCACAAACCAAAAATATATAGTAAATATACAGAGAGAAAGAAAAAAGGAATCCAAATATAACATTAAAGAAAATCATCAAATCGCAGGAGAAAACAACAACCGAAAAAAAAAAAATCCCACTATAAAAACAACCCCAAAACAATTAAAATGGCAATAAGAACATACATATCAATAATTACTCTAAATGTAAATGGATGAAAGGTTTCACCCAAAAGACAGCTTTATACTGTTATCTCACCATCTAACAAAGGTCATTAAAAATCATGACAAAAATTTTTACCATAATCAATAATACATCTTGTATAACATTTTAAGAGGTTAACCAAAAGGACACAGTTTTACATGCAGTATCAGTGCAAATGTTATTATTGTTCAGTTGCTAAGTCATATCCAACTTTTTGTGACCCCATGGACTGCAGCACACAGGCTCCTTGGTCCTGCACTATCTGAGTTTGAGCAAATTCATGTCCATTGAGTTAGTGATGCTATCTAACCATCTCATCCTCTGCCACTCCCTCCTTCTTTTGCCTTCAGTCTTTCTCAGCATCAGGGCCTTTTCCAATGAGTCAGCTGTTTGCATCAGGTGGCCAAAGTATTGGAGCTTCAGCATCAATACTTCCAGTGAGTATTCAGGGTTGATTTCCCTTAGGATTGACTGGTCTGATTGGACTGCAAGGGACTCTCAAGAGTCTTCTCCAGCACCACAGTTTGAAAGCATCAATTCTTTGGCACTCAGCCTTCTTTATGGTCCAACTCTCACATCCACACATGACTACTAGAAAAACCATAGCTTTAACTATATGGACCTTTGTTGGCAAAGCGATGTCTCTGATTTTTAATACACTGTCTAGGTTTGTCATAGCTTTCCTTCCAAGGAGAAACCATCTTTTAATTCCGTGGCTGCAGTCATCATCTGTAGTGATTTTGGAACCCCTCCCTCATTAAAGGGAAGTGATGTGGAATAAACTAACCCAGGTCTGTTATGACTCCTCCTAAATCTTGAAAACATTAAATTGATTTCTGAAAGGGGAAGCAGATGGTCTTTTCTCTTCAGCCCTACTGTGATTCTGTAAGTTTGGCAACATTTACTCATGGGAAAATGCCCTTGATTGTTTCTTTCTTCCTCTGGACTAGTTTCAGCCTTTTCCATAGTGTTTGTGTTTCTCTGACACTTGTAGTCTTTGAAATCAGAAAGTGATCATGTCCTAAGTTGATTTACCTCACTACAGAGGTGTTTCCAGGCCTATGCCCTTCATGTCTCTCTAAGATCTACTTTTTCTGTTTCACACACACAAGAAAATTTGACTCGTAAAAATGATAGTGCAAACCAAAAAAAAAAAAAAAAAGCGCATCAGGATGACTCATGCATAATTTCAGTTTTAAAATAACAATAATGCTGCTTCCCCCTTTTTCCTTGCCTTCTTCCTGAATTATAAAAGATGGTTTTTGAGACAAAACTTCTTTAACTAGGAACAGACACTGCATTTTAATTTCTTAAATTTGGGGGGTAGCATTTTGGAGATTTTTTTTCACTCAGAGGTGGCTGAGCATGTGTTGGGTAAGGGGCATAATTTAGAACCCCACTCCTAAATTAGGGAACTTCAAGTTTCTGTCAGCTCCTGAAATACAGGGATCTTTCCCCCTAGAGAATCGATATGGTGAAGTACCTGAGAGGAGGGAATGGTGGCATTAGATCTTTTTATTTTTTTAATTGGAGGATAACTGCTTTATAATATTATGTTGGTTTCTGCTATATAACAATGTGAATCAGTCATAAGTGTATATATATACATATCTATATCTATATCTATATCTATCTCCCTTCTCTCTTAGCCTCCTTTCCCGCTCCCATCCCACCCCTCTAGGTTGCCATAGAGTGCCAGGCTGGGCTCCCTGTGTTATACAGAAGTTTCCCACTAGTTATTTATTTTAGCCATGATAGTGTATGTATGTCAATACTACTTTCTCAATTCATCCCATCCTCTCCTTCCCCTGCTGTGTCCACAAGTCCATTATCCATCTGTGTCTCCATTCCTTCCCTGCAAATAGGTTCATCAGTACTATTTTTTCTAGATTCCATATAAATGCATTAATATGACATTTGTTTCTCTCTTTCTGACTTGCTTTAAACAGGCTCTAGCTTCATCCACCTCCCTGCCACTGACTCAAATCCGTTCCTTCCTGTGGCTGAGGAACATTCCATTGTGTGTATGGACCACAGCGTCTTCATCCATTCATCTGTCGATGGACATCCAGGTTGCTTCCACGTCCTGGCTGTTGTAAAGAGCGCTGCAGTCAACGTTAGGGTACATGTGTCTTTCTGAATTGTGGTTTTTCTCTGGGTATACGCCCAGTAGAGGGATTGTGGGTCATATGGTAGTTTTATTCCTAGTTTTTAAAGGAATCTCCATACTGTTCTCCAAAATGGCTGTATCAATTTACATTCATTAGCTTTTGACTGAGACAAGAAGCAAGGTAGGTGTATGTGTGTGTGTATTTTAAGAGTTGCTATATCCTGACCTAGGAGAACCAACAAGGGCTGATTTGCTAAGATTAATGTGATCCCTAAAGCACCTTTGCCAATGAAGTTTCTTGGTTTATTAGGAGCTGCCAGGTGATGAGACAGGAAATATGGGCTGTCGCCTCTGCCTCTACATCCAGCCCCATTGACTGCAAAGTTTTCAGTAAATCAGGGCTTGCAAGATTAGCAGGATCATGAGCTCACCTTTGTCACCACTCAATAAAACCCACTGTGTGTCCAAAGTGTAGTGCTAATGAGGCTAAGTATCTCATCCCAAAGGTACCAGTGAGTCAAACTTAGCCCCATGGTCACATGCTGCTGCTGCTGCTGCTGCTGCTGCTAAGTCGCTTCAGTTGTGTCTGACCCTGTGCGACCCCAGAGATGGCAGCCCACCAGGCTCCGCCATCCCTGGGATTCTCCAGGCAAGAACACTGGAGTGGGTTGCCATTTCCTCCTCCAATACATGAAAGTGAAAAGTGAAAGAAGTCGCCCAGTCGTGTCCGACTCTTTGCAACCCCATGGACTGCAGCCTACCAGGCTCCTCCATCCATGGGATTTTCCAGGCAAGAGGACTGGAGTGGGGTGCCATTGCCTTCTCTCTACTCTGCTGCAAACACACGCTATGTCGGAGGGTTTAAGTGCAACCCATCACCACAGCCTGACGGGAGGAGAGTGATACAATGGAAGGTGTGGATCATATAATTAGACTAGGGCTAACATAACTGTGGATGGGGGGCCTAAAGTTCCTTATAATGACTAATATTTAATTTTCCCATCTCTAAAAGTCTAAACCCATGGGTTCCTTAGACAGTGGGAATGTAACATCTTTATTCACTTACCTAACAAATATTGATCCTGTACCTTCTAGGTGGGACAATATATTAAGCTCTGGGGCTTTGGCAATGAAAATATGGTCTCAGCCCTCATTCATTTTTTTTTTTTAAACAATCTGATGGCATCAAAAGTTATGAAACAAATTTACCAGCAAAAGTGAAAATTACAGCTTTGACAAAAGGGATTATGAGGTGCTGAGGGACGTTCTAATGGGGATGGGGTGCAGTGATAGCTAGGAAAGACAGGGCATGTTTTCCAGAGGAAGTGGTACTTGAGCTGAGACCCAAAGGATAAGTCAATGTGAACCAGTCAAAAATAGGAATTAAGTAGCTTTTGAGAGAAGGAATTAATTGCCTGTGCAAAAGCCTATGATAGGAGGAGTGCAAAGAATATTTGAGAAATAGAAAGCCAATATGGCTGGAGTAGAGACAACAACGAGTGCGGCGCATGAAGGTGGAAAGGAAGATAACAACCAGACTGTGCAAGGCTGGCAGACCATGGTAAGAGGATTTGTCATCCAAATAGGATAAGTGAAGTGAAGTCGCTCAGTCGTGTCCAACTCTTTGAGACCCCATGGACTGTAGCCTACCAGGCTGCTCCCTCCATGGGATTCTCCAGGCAAGAGTACTGGACTGGGTTGCCATTCCCTTCTCCAGGGGATCTTCCCGACCCAGGGATCAAACCCAGGTCTCCCGCATTCCAGGCAGACGCTTTAACCTCTGAGCCACCAGGGAAGCTCTCAAATAGGATATGTATCTTGAAAAGAGAAATCTGATTTCATTCCTGAAGAAGAATGAAAATAAGTAAAGATCAATTGATAGTTGATTGTGTGGGTTAAACAAGAGATAATGATACTTTGAACTAGGGTGCTAATATCGAAAGGGAAAGAGCTCAATGGATCATGGAGATGTTTAAGAGATTAAGAAAAGATGATTTGGTGAAGAATTGCATAAATAAGGCAAGAAAGATATCAAGGATACTTTTATAACATATTATCTGGAAGGATGGATGGTAGTACTGTTCAGAATAACAGGGAACGCTGAAATGGGGCTGGGGAAAGGAATCTATGAGTATGGACTTGTACACATTAGAAAGATATCAAGTAGGGAGTTGATATGTGGGTCTGGAGTTCAGAAGGGTCTGGATTGGAGACAGAGCAATGAGTCATCTATATATGAAAGTGAAAGTGTTAGTTGCTCAATCCTGTCCGCTTCTTTGTGACCCTGTGGACTATAGCATGCCAGGCTTCTCTGTCCATGGGCTTCTCCAGGCACAAATACTGAAAAGGATTGCTGTGCCTTTCTTCAGGGGATCTTCCCAACCCAGGGATTGAACTTGGGTCTCCTGCATTGCAGGCAGATATATACATATGGTACTTAAAGCTATATGTGTAGGTGAAATGACCCAATCAAAAAATGGGCCAAAGAACTAAACAGACATTTCTCCAAAGAAGACATACAGATGGCTAGCAAACATGTGAAAAGATGTTCAACATCACTCATTATCAGAGAAATGCAAATCAAAACCACAATGAGGTACCATCTCACGCCAGTCAGAATGACTCCTATCAAAAAGTCTACAAACAATAAATGCTGGAGAGGGTGTGGAGAAAAGAAAACCCTCTTACACTGTTGGTGGGAATGCAAACTAGTACAGCCACTATGGAGAACAGTGTGGAGATTCCTTAAAAACCTGGAAATAGAATCGTCATATGACCCAGCAATCCCACTGCTGGGCATACACACCGAGGAAACCAGAATTGAAAGAGACACGTGTACGCCAATGTTCATCACAGCGCTGTTTACAATAGCCAGGACATGGAAGCAACCTAGATGTCCACCAGCAGATGAATAGATAAGAAAGCTGTAGTACATTTACACAATGGAGTATTACTCAGCTATTAAAAAAGAACGCATTTGAATCAGTTGTAATGAAGTGGATGAAACTGGAGCCTATTACACAGAGTGAAGTAAATCACAAAGAAAAACACCAATAACAATATATTAATGCACATATTTGGAATTTAGAAAGATGGTAATGATGACCCTATACATAAGACAGTATGAGAGACATAGATATAAAGAACAGACTTTTGGACTCTGTGGGAGAAGGTGAAGGTGGGATGATTTGAGAGAATTGCATTGAAACCTATATATTACCATATGTGAAATAGATGACCAGTGCAAGTTTGAAGCATGAAACAGGACACTCAAAGCCTGTGCACTGGGACAACCCAGAGGGATGGGATGGGGAGGGAGGTGGGAGGGGCGTTCAGGATAGGGGACCATGTACGCCCGTGGCTGATTCATGTCAGTGTATGGCAAAATCCACCACAATATCATAAGTAGCCTCCAATTAAAATAAATAAACAAATTAAAAAGCTATATGTGTAGGTGAGATTGTTTAGAGAAGAGACTGAGATGAGAGCCTGTGACTGAGCCAATAAAGAATTGTAACTTTATATTCATTTTTACATTCTTTTCAATTGTGGTTCATCATAGGATACTACATATAGTTCTGTGTAAAAAGCAAGACCTTGTTGTTTAATCCAGCCTATACATAAAAGCTTACATGTGCTAACCCCAACATCCCACTCCATCCCTCCTCCAACCTCCTCCACTTTGGCAATCACCAGTCTATTCTCGGTGATTCTTTCTATTTCATAGATTAGATTCATTTGTGTCATAGTTCAGATTCCACATATATGTGATATCCTGTGGTATACGTCTTTCTCTGACTGACTTCACTTATTATGATAATCCCTAGGTCCATGCTGCAAATGGCATTATTTCATGTTTTTGTGGCTGAGTAATATTCCATTGTATATAGGTACCGCATCGTCTTTATCCATTCACCCATCAATGGATGTTTAGATTGTTTCCATGTCCTGGCTACTGTGAATAAAGTTATGGACATAGAGGTGCATGTATTTTTTAAAATTATACTTCTGTCTGGATATATGCAGATCATATCATAATTCTATATTTAGTTTTCTATACTATAGAAGCTAGTTTCTATATAGTTTCTGAGGAGTCTCTATACTGTTTTCTACAGTGGCTGCACCAACTTACAAGGAATTTTAACTTTTAAAGACTGGTTAGGGTTTGAATCTCCAAAGGTGAAAGAAAAGAGTGGGTTATAGAGAAAGGAGATAAACTAGGAAGTGTGGTATAGGCAAAGCGAGAGCATAAACTCTCAAAGGTTTAAAAGAGAGGGCAAAACTCTTCGCGGCTGCTCAGTAAAGTAGGCTGAGGACAGAAAATGTCCATTAGATTTAATGACATGGAATCAATGACTTCAAAAAATCCATTTTGTGACAAAGCTGAAGATAGAAAATTGCAGAGTTGAAAAGTTTGAATGGACTGTCTAGAAGTAAAATGGAAAATAAAGTTTGAGGGGAATGGCAAAGTTCTGAACTTGTAATTTTGGAGGATGAAAGAGTGAGAGTTGACTGGAAGAATATCATAGGACTGCTGGGTAGCTTAGAGGGCTCATTTGAGATTGGAGTCAATAAATTTATAGTTCAAATCTGCCTTATTGTGAGACTTACAACAAGTCCTCAGCTACCTGAATGCCAGCAGATGACCAGGTTCATCCAGGGTTGACATGCAAAGATAGAAAAACCAGAGAGTTTGATATATGGAGAAGGGTATTGCTAAAATGATGTACCATAAAATCTAAGATGAGAAAGAAGGAAAAATCATACATTGATTTGGAATGATTTGGAAAGTCATACATTAATGTAGGAGTGAGCAAGTCCTGATAAAGGAAACCCTGAAGTAGAAATAGCTGAGCAAGAAACACAGGAAAGGGGACTGTCGTCAGAATTTTGTTGTTCAGTTGCTCAGTCTTGTCTGAATCTTTGTGACCCCATGAATGGCAGCACACCAGGCTTCCCTGTCTTTCACTATCTCCCAGAGTTTGCTCAAACTCATGTCCATTGAGTCAGTGATATCATCCAACCGTCTCATCCTCTGTTGCCCCCTTCTCCTCCTGCCTTCAATCTTTCCCAGCATCAGGGTCTATTCCAATGAGTCACCTCTTTGCATCAGGTGGCCAAAGCATTGGAGCTTCAGATTCAGCATCAGTCCTTCCAATGAATATTCAGGGTTGAGATCCTTTAGGATTGACTGGTTTGATCTCCTTGCCATCTAAGGGACTCTCAAGAGTCTTCTCCAGCACCACAGTTTGAAAGCATCAATTCTTTGGCACTCAGCCTTCTTTAGAGCTCAAACTCTCACATCCATACATGACTACTGGAAAAACCATCACTTTGACTATATGGACTTTTTTTGGCAAAGTGATGTCTCTGCTTTTTAATACACTGTCTAGGTTTGTCAAAGCTTTCCTTCCAAGGAGCAAGTGTCTTTTAATTTTATGGCTGCAGGAACCATCCATGGTGATTTTGGAGCCCAAGAAAATAAAGTCTAACACTGTTTCCATTTTATCCCCCATCTATTTGCCATGACATGATGGGACCAGATGTCATGATCTTAGTTTTTGGGATGTTGAGTTTTAAATCAGCTTTCTCACTCTTCTCTTTCACCTTCGTCAAGAGGCTCTTTAGTTCCTCTTTGCTTTTTGCCATTAGGGTGGTGTTATTTGCATGTCTAAGGTTATTGATATTTCTCCTGGCAATCTGGTTTCCAGCTTGTGCTTCATCTAGCCTCGCATTTGCATGATGTACTCTGCACATAAGTTAAATAAGCAGGGTGACAATATACAGCCTTGACGTATTCCTTTCCCAAGTTTGAACCAGTCCATTGTTCCATGTCCAGTTCTGTTGCTTCTTGGCCTGCATACAGGTTTCTCAGGAGAATGATAAGGTGATCTGGTATTCCCACATCTTTAAGTATTTTTCAGTTTGTTGTGATCCACACAGCTAAAGGCTTTGGCGTAGTCAATGAAGCAGAAGTAGATGTTTTTCTGGAATTCCTTGCTTTCTCTATGATCCAATGGATGTTGGCAATTTGATCTCTGGTTTCCTTTGCCTTTTCTAAATCCAGCTTGTACATATGGAAGTTCTCAGTTCATGTACTGTTGAAGCCTCGCTTGAAGGATTTTGAATATTACTTTGCTAACATGTGAAATGAGTCCAATTGTAGGGTAGTTTGAACATTCTTTGGCATTGTCCTTCTTTGGGACTGGAATGAAAACTGACCTTTTCTAGTCCTGTGGCCACTGCTGAGTTACCCAAATTTGCTGGCATATTGAGTGCAAAACTTTCATAGCATCATCTTTTAGGATTTGAAATAGGTCAGCTGAAATTCCACCACCTCCACTAACTTTGTTTGTAGTGATGCTTCCTAAGGCCCACTTGACTTCACACTCCAGGATGTCTGGCTCTAGGTGGATGGTCACACCATTGTGGTTATCTGGGTCCTTAAGACCTTTTTTGTAGTTCTTCTATGTATTTTTGCCACTTCTTCGTAATATCTTCTGCTTCTATTAGGTCCATACTCTTTCTGTCCTTTATTGTGCCCATTTTTCCATGAAATGTTCCCTTGGTATCTCTAATTTTCTTGAAGAGATCACTAGTCTTTCCCATTCTATTGTTTTGCTCTATTTCTTTGCATTGTTCACTTAAGAAGTCTTTCTTATGTCTCCTTGCTATTCTTTGGAAATCTGCATTTAGATGGGTATAGCATATTAAAAAGCAGAGACATTACTTTGCCAACAAAGGTCTGTCTAGTCAAGGCTATGGTTTTTTCAGTGGTCATGTATGGATGTGAGTTGGACTGTGAAGAAAGCTGAGCACCGAAGAATTGATGCTTTTGAACTGTGGTGTTGGAGGACTCTTGAGAGTCCCTTGGACTGCAGGAGATCCAAACAGTCCATTCTAAAGGAGATCAGTCCTGGGTGTTCTTTGGAAGGAATGATGCTAAAGCTGAAACTCCAATACTTTGGCCACCTCATGCGAAGAGTTGACTCATTGGAAAAGACTCTGATGCTGGGAGGGATTGGGGGCAGGAGGAGAAGGGGACGACCCAGGATGAGATGGCTGGATGGCATCACTGACTCGATGGATGTGAGTCTGAGTGAACTCCAGGAGTTGGTGATGGACAGGGAGGCCTGGCGTGCTGCGATTCATGGGGTCGCAAAGAGTTGGACACGACTGAGCGACTGAACTGATCTTTCCTTTTCTCCTTTTCCTTTCACTTCTCTTGTTTTCTCAGCTATTTGTAAGGCCTTCTCAGACAACCATTTTTGTTTTCTTGAATTTCTTTTTCTTGGGGATGGTTTTGGTCACCACCTCCTATACAATGCTATGAACCTCCATCCACAGTTCTTCAGGCACTCTGTCCACGAGATCTAGTCCCTTGAGTCTATTTGTCACTTCCACTGTATAATCATAAGGGATTTGATTTAGGTCATACCCGATTTGCCGAGTGGTTTTCCCTACTTTCTTCAATTTAAGTCTGAATTTTGCAATAAGGAGCTCATGATCTGAGTCACAGTCAGCTCCCAGTTTTATTTTTGCTGACTGTATAGAGTTCCATCTTTGTCTGCAAAGAATATAATCAATCTAGTTTCGGTATTGACCATCTGGTGATGTCCATGTGTAGAGTCATCTCTTGTGTTGTTGGAAGAGTGTGTTTTCTACGACTAAAGCGTACTCTTGGCCAAACTCTGTTAGCCTTTACTCTGTTTCATTTTGTACTCCAAGGCCAAACTTGCCTGTTACTCCAGGCTAGATACTCCAGGTATCTCTTGACAGTCCCCTATGATGAAACGGACATTTTTTTTTTTTTTGGTCTTGTAGAAGGTCTTGTAGGTCTTCATAGAACCATTCAACTTCAGCTTCTTCAGCATTAGTGGTTGGGGCATAGACTTAGATTAGTGTGATTTTGAATGGCTTGCCTTGGAAATGAACCAAGATCATCCTGTCATTTTTGAGATTGTAGCCAGGTACTGCATTTCAGACTCTTTGTTGACTATGAGGGCTACTCCATTTCTTCTAAGGGGCTCTTGCCCACAGTAGTAGATATAATGGTCATCTGAATTAAATTCACCCACTCCTGTCCATTTTAGTTTCAAATATTGATGTTCACTCTTGCCATCTCTGTGTTTGACCACTTCCAATTTACCTTGATTCATGGACCTAACATTTCAGGTTCCTATGTAATATTTTTCTTTACAGCATTGGACTTTACTTTCACCAGCAGACACATCCACAACTGGGTGTCCTTTCTGCTTCGGCTCAGCCTTTTCATTCCTTCTGGAGCTATTTCTCCACTTCTTCTCCAGTAGCATACTGGACACCTACCGGCCTGGCACGGGGTTTATCTTTCAGTGTCATATCTTTTTGCCTTTTCATACTCTTCATGGCGTTCTCAAGGCAAGAATGGTGAGTGGTTTGCCATTACCTTTTCCATCACTTTAGAGGTGGTACAGGTACAGTTGATGATCAGACTCAGGATCCAAGGGAGTTTGTGGTTGAAGAGGGGTAGACGTCACAAGAGATGAGAGGTCGTGTGCTTGGCTCCATCAAATCTTTTTCATTTGTAGCTGGTGGAAAACCCAAATCAAACTGTGATTGGGAAAGAAGAAAACAGAAACTTTTGTTATCAAAAAGTGAAGAGGTAGTTTAGGTTAGGCACAGCTCATAGGATGCCATCAGGGTCTAACTGTCCATCTTTCAGCTCTGATGTACTTGATAAGGGCTTCAATCTTAGGCAAGCTGTGCCTTAGTGAGAGCAAAAGAGCTGCCAGCAACTCCAAGCTTTCATCCTTACCAGTCTAAGATGAGCAGAGAGTCTCTTCCCTAACTAGTGTCCTGCGCCAATTCTTATTGGTCCAAATTTGGGTCATATTTCCATCCATGAGCCAGTCACTATGATCACAAGCACTCAGTGCTGTGATTGGCTAGAACTGAGTCTCATCTACCCTTGGAATGGTTCATCAGAGGGAAAATGGGGTGTATTATCAGAAGAAGAATCAGTGTGTCCTGGCTAGTAAAAACAGATGTCTTACTTCTACAGTATTGAGCAGGTTGTTCATCAAGCCATTCAGTTTGGGAGATGAGCTTGGGGTGGAGAGGAACCTCATTAAGCCAGAATCTTTGAAAGAGGAGTTGTGGGCTGGTATCAGTGACTTCATGTGTAAAATAGAATTTGGAGTGTTAGTACAGTGCCTGTTGATAACTCTTCATACTGAAAGATCCTTGAGGGCAAATGGTTTGCCTCCCTGGTACCAAATAGTGGTCCTGATCCTCCAAAAATGCTGTAAATGATGGATGGATGATGAATGAATTAATTAGTTAATCACTGAGTTTGAAAATACCGTAGATAAAAACAGGCTCAAAGTACTTGACAAAGTGTTCAACAAATACATCCTTTTCCAAAATGTATCTCTTCTCTTCAATTATGTCAGAAGTGGAGCATTGTGAAAATAGCATAGACTTTGAAGTTAAATCAAGATTTGAATTCTAGCTCTGTGTGACCGCAAATGACTTCACTACCCTAGGTCTCAGTTTTCTCATCTTTAAAATTGGGCAGAGCTGCCAGTTGGTTACAGTGCCATGTAGAGGGGGAATGGCCAATGAAATAATTTCCCAAGGGGATCCATGGATTGCATTCATTATTTTGATAACCTAATATAGTCAAGGCCTAGCTCTCAGCCTGACAGAGTAAAAAACTTCATTTCATCCGCACGTAAGAGGGAAGTCATTTCCCAAAAAGAGGCCCACATTGACCAAATTAGAAAGGCAGAGAATTCAGAATACCAGTGTATTAACTTACTATGAGAAATTATTTATTCATATAACTAGCATATCTTCTCCCTGTGTGCAGCTACATAAGATTGTTTGTGCTCAGGCATGGGTAATTGGGCTGCCTCCTGCTTGCAGAGATGGCCCAGCCATTGGGAAACCCTAGAAAGAAAGTTCTTGGATGGTCACTGACAAGATTTATCTCTGTATTTTAGGATGAGTTTGTGCCTCTTTGTTCATTATATAGTTAAGTCTTGAAAGGCATATTCTTTCTTTCACTTGCATTGTCTTGGGGAAAGGCTCTTCTCAGCCCCTAAAACATCAGCAATAAAGAACACCTTTCCCATCAATGCAGGCCGCATCAGCCACCAGGGTCTCCTTGACCGTCAATGTCAGACGGCTTAACTCCCACAGTCCACAGCCTGTGACAAGCCCATCCCAGATTATAGCCAATCCTTGGGAGACTGGTGTTCCTATGGTCTCTTTCTGCTCATGTGATTTTTGCCCAGAGTTATGTTAATCCAGACTTGAATCACAGCTCCTTCACCAGTTTCTACCAAAGTAAAAAATCCGACTCACACAATATGTTCACAAGTAGACTTTTCTGTAGAACCAAGGAGGCGTGGGTGAGGTCTCAGGAAACATTTATATACACAGGAGAGACTGTAAGCTCTTTAAAGCCCTGTTAGACCTTCCTCTTTTAAAGTTCCTCTGACCTCCCTGACAGGGGAGTTCCTGTTCTCAACAGACCGGACTCTCACTTCCCCACACCTCCTGTCCACCTCCCCTCCTCCCCGCCCCCTCTACACTCCCCCACCCTACTCTCCGTCCCTCCAAAGCAGCAAGCTGTGTGACTCAGGCACAGAGGCTCCACCCACTCTCTGGTGCCTCCTCCACAGCTGAAACCCAGGCCTGGGGATTTCACCTTTTAAACAACCCAAGGCATTTTCCAAAGACTGACTGTTCCTTTCTTTGGGGGCCTGTTGAGAAAACAGATGTCCTCTTTGGTTGAGAAGTGCCTGGGATACGCATTCAATCAATACATTTCATCCATCCCTCTGAGTCCTCTCCATTTGTTCATACATTGTTGATCAAGAAAGGTTTCATTATGACTTAAGTGTTCCTGCCCCTCTCCACATTCCTGCGCAGGTTGGGAGGATGGCCTCAAATAATGTTCTCTGTTACCATATTTCCCCTATGGCTACAGGCTTTCAAAGACAAGTGCTAAATGCTGGCTCCCCAACTTCCTAGCTGTGTGATCTTGTGTGAATAACTTCACCTCTCTGGCCTCAGTTTCTCCTCTGACAAAATGAGGTGATAAACTAGTTTACAGACTTTTGGCGTGGGGGATGGGGGATGAAATTTATTCCTGTAGATTGCTTTGGGTGTGCTCAGTCACTTTGGTCTGACTCTGCGACCCTATGGACTGTAGCCGGCCAGGCTCCTCTGTCCATGGGATTTCCCAGGCAAGTGTACTGGAGTGGGTTGCTATTTCCTACTCCAACCCAGGGATCGAACCCACATCTCTCTTGTCTCCTGCATTGGCAGGTGGATTCTTTGCCGCTGAGCCACGGGGAAGCCCCTGTAAATTGCTTAGTATATAATACAGGCTCAGTAAATGTTGCTGCTCCTTTTTATAAGTCCCTTTCTTCTCAAATAGTGTGACTTTATCAATGTGAAAAAACGAGAATTTAACCTTTGCAGTTGAATAATGCAAGCCTTGTGCTAGAGACTAAAGTGTCAGGGTCAGGCCTCAACTTGGCTTAAGGGCTATACCTGCTGGTAGCCTAGACTACACAGGACAGCCAGGCATTCACTTAGCTATAGCCTGCTTCAGAGATGGAGAGAGGAGTGGGACATGATGAAAGATACAGTGCTGACCTCAGTAGCCTAAACTGGGAGAGGCGCCAATTGCCCTGGTAATAGTTCATTTCTGGGCCAGAGAATTCAGGTCCCAGGGCTGGCTAGCACCATGATGACACAGTTCCCACCAAATGTGTCCTGGCATGAATCTCTCAGAGGCCCCTCAAATTTCCCTGGTTTCACAAAGTATGGGAAGAAGTGAGACCTCATGGACCCTCCCAGACCTCTAGGGCTGTCTTCTAGGCTCTGTGGCCCCAAGAACAGACAGACCTCTTGATTAAATCCAAGTGATCCATCTGGTCCAGGCTGTTGTTCTGGTGGCCATATCTGATGGGTGAATACCATCTTCCTCCACAAGCTATCCATCCCCTGGAGCCTCTGCCTGTTACAGGTACAGGCTGGTCAGACTGCTTTGTTTGTCATGGCCTCTGGAAGAACAGGGTTAAGAATGGAGTGGGAGAGCCAGACATGGGTTGGGTGAAACCAGCACCTCCCAAGGTAGGCCTCCGTGACGGAGTGCAAGAGGGCAGTGTGGGAGTTTTGAGGGACTGCCCGGCTTGTAAGAGAGATGAGGTGGGACGTTCTCTTTGCAGAAGGCAGAGCTGACTGGACCTGGACACAGGGCCATGAGCAACAGGGAGGGGTAGAGAAGATTATAGCTCATCTAAAAACTGTCTAAAGGGTGCACATCTACACGAAATCATTTAGAGTTCAGTCCCTACTCCCACAGGTATGTTATCCTTTTGACTTTATAAACTCTCTGCGCAGATCTGATCCTCCCTTGTATGACTTCAGGTTCCTGCTTGCCTGAGCTGCATCGGGGTTAAGCACACAGGGAGAGAGCTGGAGTGTTCTGCCTTTCCACCCCTGGGGATGATTCTGAAGAAACGTTGCTGTCTGTGGTGCGCCTTGGCCCCTGCACCACCCATCACCCTGGTCCTCTTTGCAGGAGTGTGTACAGGAAGCAAGGCAGCCAGGGAAACCCGTCTCCACCTATCCCCAAGGCAGTGAGCCCATGACATGGAAGAAGAACTGCAAAGAAAAGCGAAAGGGTCCTGGGGACTTTACTCAGAAGCAAATAATCCTGGTGACTTTGTTTTTGTGGAATCTGCCCCTGCCAGAGTCCAGTTTAGCATCTGTAGGGACATGCTGGGCTGACAGGACCTCCCCATCTCTTTCTCAGTCCTGCGGTTTGAGGCCAAAGCCTCCAGACTGGGACCTATGCTGGCCTGGGTCCTGTCGTGGCTCTGGGCCCATTAATTCAGGTGCTCAAAGCAGGACTCTTCTCTGAGAGGTCTTTGGTATGGCAGAAGGGCTAAGCATAGCTTCTCCTGAGGTTTTTGTTTGTTTGTTTTTAATTATGGTAAGAATACTTAACATGAGAGCTCCCCTCTTAACTAACCTTTACATGTATAATGTTATTGACTATAAATACAACGTTGTACAGCAGATCTCTGGAGCGTCTTCGGTACTTAGCTTAACTGAAACTTTATGCTTGTTGATTAGTAATTCCCCATGTCTTCTTCCCTCCACCCCCATCCCTGGCAAGCACTGTTCCACTCTGACAATTTTAGATACCTCATACAGGAGATCATGCAGTATTTGTCTTTCTACAACTGGCTTATTTCACTTAGCATCATGTCCTCAGGTTTGATCCATGTTGACACAAATCTCAGGATTTCTTTCTTTAAAAAAAAAAAAATTTATTTATTTATTTATTGGCTGCATCGGATTTTAGTTGCGGCATGCAGGTTCCTCACTGGGTCATGCAAGATCCTTGTTGCGGCGCCCAGACTATTTGTGGCACACGCAGGCTCAGTTGCTCCTCCTTAGGTATCTGACCAGGGACTGAACCCTCATTCCCTGCATTGCAAGGCAGATTCTTAACCACTGGACCACCTTCTTCTTAAAGACCAAATAACATTCAGCTATATTTATATACCACATGTTCTTTTTCCACTCATCCATTAATACACATTTAGGTTGCTTCTATATCTTAGGTATTCAACAGAGTCAAAAGGCAATTTACAGAATGGGAAAAAATAATGCACACTATATAGGAGGTTAATCTCCAAAATGTGTATGAATTTCTACAATTCAGTCGTAAAACAAAAATGTGCTAAGGACTTAGACAAAAAAAAAAAAAAAAGTTCTTTGGGCAGAGATTTCTCCAAAGAAGACAGACAAATGGCCAACATGCATATGAAAAGATACTCTAATCGTCGGGGTAATGCAAATCAAAACCACAATGAGGTATCGTCTAATTCCTCTCAGGACGGCTATACCAGAATAGCTATAGAGGTGATGGTGAGGCTGTGAGACACTGGAGCCCTTGCTCACTGTTGCTGTGAAAGTGGGGCAGCTTCAATGGAAAACGATGTTTCCTCAAAAAAAAAAAAAAAAAAAAAATGAAAGCAGAGCTACCCTATGACCCAGCAGTCCCGCGGCTAGGTATTTATCCACAAGTCTGAAATCAAAGAGAGATTAGCGCTCCTGAGGGTTGGTTGGTTGGTTTCTCTCGAAGTCTGGCGCTACCCGGGCTCCCTACAGCATGTAGGTCCCCGTTGCTTAAAGATAAACTCCCTCCACTGATCCCAGGCAGATTCCTAGGCACCCCACTGCTTAGTCCAAACTGCCTTCCAGGGCCAGAATTTTGCTTCCTGCCCGGGGGACTCAAGCCAGGCCTGGGCAAGTCCCAGGGGAGAGAGCGCCCAGCTACCTGCGCGGATCAGAGCAGCGTGACGCGGCGGGACTCGCTGTGCGCTCCCCAGACGCATGGCTTCCCTGGGCCGCGGCCAGTCCCGCTCCCCCGGCAGGGCGGAGCGTGGCCTTTTTTAGTCCGGGGAGGAGTTGCCGGGGAGGAGTTGCCGCGGTCCGGGAGGTCACCGGCCCGCAGGGCTGGCTGCTGTCACTTGCGCCCTGTTGCTCGGGTTCAGCTCAGCTCACCCGGTTCCCGCGCGAACCCGGAGCCCCAGCCCTCGGGAATAGCAGCCGCAGCGCCAGCCGGCCAGCCCCTCCATCCCCCTATCAGAGACCCTATCATGTGCCAGGGGAGCATCTGGCCGTGGAGGGGCCCCCCGCCTCGCATCCAGGTGTGGACCTGGATCGAGCCTGTGGTGGCCTCCACGCAGGTGGCCACCTCCCTCTACGACGCCGGGTTGCTCCTCGTGGTGAAAGCGTCCTTCGGAGTCGGGACCTCCTCCAATCACAGTTCCAGCCCGTCACCCCGGGGGGCTCTCGAGGACGAACAGCAGAGGGCCATCTCCAATTTCTACATCATCTACCAGCTGGTGATGGGCCTGACGCCCCTGCTGTCGGCCTACGGGCTGGGCTGGCTCAGCGACCACTACCACCGCAAGGTCTCCATCTGCGTGCCCCTGCTGGGCTTCCTGCTCTCCCGCCTCGTGCTGCTGCTCAAAGTGCTGCTGGACTGGCCCGTGGAGATGCTGTACACAGGGGCCGCGCTGACTGGACTGTGCGGCGGCTTCTCCGCCTTCTGGTCGGGGGTCATGGCCCTGGGATCCCTAGGCTCCTCCGAGGGTTGCCGCTCCCTGCGCCTCATTGTGATCGACCTGATTCTGGGCTTGGCGGGGTTCTGCGGGAGCATGGTCTCGGGACATCTCTTCAAGCAGATGGTCGGGCACTCCAAGCAGGGCCTGGTGCTGACCGCCTGCAGCGTAAGCTGTGCCACCTGTGCCCTTTTGTACAGCCTGTTCGTGCTGAAGGTCCCCGAGTCCAAGGCCAAGCCCCGCAAGGCAGTGGATATAGTGCCTGGCACTGCCGGCAGGTATGACACCCTGGATCCTGATCAGACAGACAAGCAGAGTGTGGTGGGGGCCCCTCCACCTCCTGCAATGGCTAAGCCCAAACAAATCATCATTGCCCTGCTCTTTGTGGGCGCCATCATCTATGACCTGGCAGTGGTGGGCACAGTGGACGTGATGCCGCTTTTTGTGCTGAGGGAGCCTCTGAGTTGGAACCAAGTGCAGGTGGGCTATGGTATGGCTTCGGGGTACACCATCTTCATCACCAGCTTCCTGGGCGTGCTGGTCTTCTCCCGCTACTTCCAGGACACCACCATGATCATGATCGGAATGGTCTCCTTTGCGTCAGGAGCCCTCCTCTTGGCTTTTGTGAAAGAGACATACATGTTCTACATTGGTGAGTCTGGCATTCTTGGGGAGACAGGAACGAGGACACTGCTGATCCCCTAAGTTGGGGCATACACCCACGGTGCTGTGGTCTGTCTCAGCTCAGCACCAGAGATCATGTCTGCTACCTAGGAGGCACAAGGGACACAGGATTATGCGCACTTGAGTTTGGCTGTGTTGCCCACTGTTATCTGTGTTGCCCACTGAAATGTAATCAGAGCAGGGTCTGTAGCTCTAGGAAGTCAAGGGAGAGATGGTCAGTGGTGCCGGGAGTCAGGAGAGGCTTCAGGATGGCCTTGAGTGGAAGAGATGGGGTTAAGTTTATCTCCTTGATTTTAAAGGGATAAAATATTTTCAAGTAATCCAGCTGAAAAGGTCCTTTAATTAAAATCATTTCAAGTCAAGCACAGGCTTTTCAAAAAGAGAGAAAAATCCTCCATAAATGCCTTCCACAACCAATATAATACATTCCTTCAAGGAAGCAGAATGAAGTTTCTGAGGACACAGACAACCACAAGCAGAGCACTCTGGACCAGTGCTCTAATAGAGCTTTCTAGAGTGATAGAAATGTTCTGTAACGTTTCTGCCTAATACAGTAGCCATTAGTCATGTGTGGCTATGAAGCCCTTAAAATGTGGCTAGAGCAACTTGAACAGAACTTTTCATTTTATTTCATTTAAGTAGTCATGTGACTTGCCAGTGGCTAACGGAACAACTCTAGACCATTCCCAGAGACCACCCTTTGACTGAGGTCACACGGCTCAGAAAATCATCTCACAAAATGGCTAGATTACTTTTAGCAAGCTCCCAGTTAAACAGGCCAAGTGCAAGCCTGAGTAACCTCTCCCCTTCCCTCCCATCACTTCTAGCCACTCCCACCCCACCCCACCCCCTCGCCACACACACAGACACACACACACACAGACACACACACACACAGACACACACACACACAGACACACACACACACAGACACACACACAGACACACACACACACAGACACACACACAGACACACACACACACAGACACACACACACAGACACACACACACACAGACACACACACAGACACACACACACCCACCCTCCCCAGGTTGATGAACAGGGCTAGAGGGAAAGAGCGGGGTGTAGCAGCTATGTTAGTGGCACACGTTTCTGGTGCAGCTTGCCAAAGCCACTGAGCCTGCGTCCCAGAGATGATGGTGTAGGGTGAGGGCAGACACTTCCCTTCTGGGAGGCAAGGAGCTGTAAGTCACTTGAGTGACATCAGCTCCATTTCCTTAGAAACCACTTAACTCTGCCAATAAAGACGCCCTTCACCACCTGTCACCATGTCCCCGATGCCTTGCCACCTTCAAGATAGGTCTGCAGCATCTATAGCTCCATCCGAGAGCTCAGGGAGTCAGCCTGCCCTGGGGCAGGGTGGGGAGGCGGCTTCTAAGGGAAGTTTTTCTGTTCTGATTTAACTCTTTGGCCAAGGCTGGGCTCCAGTGAGGAGTGTTTTCATGTGCTTCTTTTCCAGCTCGGGCCATCATGCTGTTCGCTCTCATCCCCATCACAACCATCCGATCAGCAATGTCCAAACTCATCAAGGGCTCCTCTTATGGTGAGTGAAAGGAATCTGAGAGGTTTCAGAGGCACTTGGTTTGAGGCACAGGGTTTGGACTGACAGAAGGCACAGGAGAGAGCTCCAGCAGCAGCCTTGAAGACACTGGGCACACACCAGTGTCCATCCAGGGTGGAAGGGGTAGGAGCAGGAGCAGGGGAGAGACTGGGAAAGTCACAAAGGAGAACACTGCCACCCACGGGCCGTGGGGAGAGCCAAGTGGATGCAGGCCAGAATCCTGGCAACATGCGCCGGGAACACAGAGGGAGTCAGGGAAGGGGAGGGGGCTCCCGAGAGCCTCCCAGAGACTCAGCTATCAGGGAACACGGAGGGACAGCACAGTAACCTTGGTAACCTCGGTCCCTTCCACAGGAAAGGTGTTCGTCATCCTGCAGCTGTCCCTGACGCTGACTGGGGTGGTGACATCCACGCTGTACAACAAGATCTATCAGCTCACCATGGAGAAGTTCATCGGCACCTGCTTTGCACTCTCCTCTTTTCTCTCCTTCCTGGCCATCCTACCAATTGGGTAAGACAGGAGCAGTTCCTGCTTTTTGGGCCGGGGCTGAGGTCAAGGACTGTTGGAGCATTTCCAGCCTATTATCATAAAGTATTTACTTTTCACATTTACACAATGGGTTCTGAGTAGGTTCTCCCACTAAGAAAAACTTCTCCTGTTCCCCCAAACTAATAATCTGGTAATTTGGGAATTCCCTAAAGTCATAAGTAATAAACAGAGGGCCTCAACATGCTGGCTCACTTCCTGGCAGTTTTGTAATAGGAGCCTCATATACTTTCTTGTAATCAGAGGCTGGGATAAGAAACCCTCTCGAACCACCCAGACCTTGTTGAGTCTCCTTTAGGTGACAGTCATCCAGCCTCACTTTCAAGTATTCTTTCTTCTCTGTATCTTGGGAGGGCTTTGAGCACCCCTGCAGGACATGGGTAAGTCCTCTGACCTCTCTGGGGAAATTGTCTCATTTGTAAAACAAGAGTGCTTACATTCTGGGAGAAAACAGGCAGGAGGAAGGCTGGAGATACAAAGGCCCGTGGGGAGAGTTGCCAGCTGAGGTTATCACCAATATAGACCACACAAAATAGTCTGGTCTTCAACCAGCCCCATTCAAAAGAAATACAAAACCACAAGCACAAGCCATATTATATGATTTTAAATTTTCTAGTAGCCACGTTTAAAAACGAGGAACAGGTGAAATAATTTTAATAATATATTTGATTTGGCCCAAGCTCCAAAGTATCTTTGTAATCAACCTACAAAATCAATGAGTTCTTTTGAATTAAGTCTTTGAAATCTGGTATATTTTATACCGACAGCACATCTCAACCTGGACTCCATTTGAATACAAGAATTCAGAAGCCAGTGTCACTAGTGGCTACATATTAGACAGCTGAGCTTTGGTCTGTTTAGGCCCTTTTCCCACACTTGTATCAATCCCACCAGAGGAGAAAGGAACACAGTAATGATATTCACAATAAGATACAAAGGGCATGATGTGGATTTGCATTTTAAAGGGATCTACTTGGTAGTACACTGGAGCCCTCCATATCATTAATGGTGGCGTTCTAGGCTGCAGAGTAGAAGAGTTGAAGGCAGGTTGGGAAAAGCTAAAGGTAGGTTGGAAAAAGTGGGAAGTGGATGGTGAAAAGGGCCGCCTTTGGATTCTCGCATCACGTTGTATAGCTTGATGTGCTTGCATAGAAAGTTGAGCTTCCTAAGACAGAAGCCATCAATCATGAGGGTTCTTTGATTTCACAGTTGAGAAAATAAGATCAAACAGTTGAGAGAATTTGTGCAAAACAGCAGACTTGATTACCAGTGCAATCTCTGGCCAGTTTTCATTTGCAAACTGTCCAGCCCTTAGGCCTTTTCATGTGCCCCTGTTTTCATGAGAGTCTTGGATGAATGGGTTGGGCTTAGCTAGACCTGACCCACAATGCAAACTTCTCTGGAGTGCCAGCTCTTTGTCCAAGTGAGTAATGGATTAATAACTGTGCCACTTGGAAGTTACCAAGTCCTGTTTGATTGGCAGTTGGTTGAAACAGTCTCTTTGACCTAAACAGATCAACAAAAAACAACAAAAGAAAACAAGGCTGACTAGACTAGTTAATATCTCATAGCTAGAGAAATAGACAGACAAATGAAAGCAATAAGAATATGCAATAAATGGTTCCTTTCTACAGCTTCATTGCTTTCCCTTTTTAAAGAGACTTTGGGGCATGTGAAGCAGGCGGGCTGCTCTCACCCCAGGTGGGGAAACCTCACCCCAATGGACTTGGGCCGAGTCCTACATTGTGTGCATGGAATTTTAAGATATCTAGGATCTTCCTCAGCTTATACCACAGAAGCTGGGTCAGTATTTTGAACCAATCCTAAGTAGTAATGCTTACGTGAATTGAGGCACTCAACTAGATGCCTCTGTTGGAGACATTTAGCAGTAGAGGGACTCGCGTGCTAACAAAGCCTCCTTTGCCTGCTGTACGTTGGAATCATTTGGAGAGATTTAAAAAACTACGACTGTCTGGATCCTACCCAAGGAGATTCTAACTCAGTTGATCTGGGATATAGCCTGGGCATGGGAATTTTTTAAAGCTCTCCAGTTTATTCGGATGTATAACCAAGGTTGAGAACCTTTGGTAGAAAGGGAGTGTTTCTAGTACTTTTCCTTCCACAAAATCACTAAATGAACAAAATCCTGAAAATTTCTTTCAAGCGGCCAAGGCTGCACCACCAATCATTAAGCACGATCAACAGGAAAGACCAGTAGAACTCTCAAGCTGCAGAAAGAAGAGCTACATTCCTAAGACAGGAAAGCCCAGGGAGTGGAGGAGGGCAGAAGGTGGAGAGGAGAGGTTCCTGGGTCCAGCTGCCAACAGCTCATTTGCAATAAGTGACTGTGGCCCCAGCCCTTCCTGGTACTGAAGTGAGCCAACTTCACGGCACCATGAGAACCTGCCCTCTCCTCCTCACTCTTCCTTACGTGCAGCAGGGAGATGCTGAGGGAATGTCTGTCTGACTCTGCCCATCCGCAAGCCCCCAACCCCTCGTCACACATGTACTCAGCTGCTGCCTTGTGGTTCATAGATGCCATCAGAAGTGAATGGGCTCATCTTCAAAGTAGACCTCTAAGCCTGAGTTCTTTTGCACCCATCCTGTTCCCCTCCCTCAATCTCTCAAAGATAATACTAGCAAACATGTAAACAGTCTTGATTATGTGCCAGGCACTACTTTGAATGTTTTATATGTTTTAGCCTTCTCAAACAATCCTCTGAAGCAATTACTATTTTATCCCCATTTTGCAGGTGAAGAAACAAAATCTAAGGTGTCATGTAACTTGCCAAAGGTTACACAGTTAATAAGGGGCAGTGACAGGATTTGAACCCAGGCAGTTTGTTCTTAGTCACTATTTGACGGTGCCACCCCTTCTCTCCCCTTAGAGTTTACTTGTACTACTTAGCAACCCCATCTCCTGAGTTCTTCCTGTCAGAACTGACACGTGGCTGGCCACCTTCTCACCTCCTCCTCGCCCCCAGCCATGTTCTCCAGTGCTGGTCTGCACCTGCTTATTTCCCATTCACTTTCAACCCACCCCAGACTGACTTCCCTGTTCAGTGCCTCCAGGGCTGCGCTGAGATCTGACTTCCTCACAGCTGAGTACAATGGCCTCCCTGCCATCCCCTCCCCATTGGTTCTCAGTGGCCCCCAACACTGTGGGTCACTTCTTCCTTGGAAGGCACTTGTCACTTGGCTTTCTTAACACCTCCTCTCCCGGGTTTCTCCTACCTCTCTGACTTCTCCACAAACCTCCACATGGAAGAGTTCTTTGAGGCTCAGATCTGGGTTGTCTTCTCATTTCATAGTCTCAAAGCAATCTAAATTATTTTCAAATTTTCAAATTACCATCTGTTTCCAAAATTGCATCCTTGACGCCCTCCTAACATCTGCTCCCCTCCAGTCTTACCCATCCCATTAAATGGCATCACACTCAGCCAGGAAAGAAATCTGAGAGTCACCAAAGTCCTCCTGCTTCTTCATCTTCCCGTACCTCCCATCCATCAAGCCTCATTGATTCTACCTCCCACATATGCCTCAAACTACTGTTGCTACCCTAGTCCAAATCACTTGGGGGATCAACTTCGCCCCTGAGCCAACCTCCCCGCGTCCATCCACCCTCTCTTTACCAGGTGGCCTGAGAAATTTCCTTAGAGTGGACACCAGTTCACATCATCTGCTGCTCAAAGCTCTACTTGGCTTCCATGGTTCCTAGGATGAGCGCCACTGTCTCACGGTGGACCACAGGTCTGGCATAACCCAGCCTCGCCCTCTTCTCCAGCCTGCTATTCCTGCCACTCACCACGCTCCCCTCTCTGCTTCAGCCCCAGGAGCCTCCCCATCATGCCCTTCCCCTTTCTTTACGCACATGTCGTTTTTTTTTGGCTGGGCTGAGTCTTCGTTCCTGCAGGGGCTTTTCACTGCGGGGGCTTCTCTCATCACAGAGTGCAGGTTCTAGCTCATGCAGGCTTCAGCAGTTCTGGCTCATGGGCTTAGTTGGTCCTTGGCATGTGGGATCTTCCCAGACCAGGGATCAAACCTGCACTGGCAGGTGGATTCTTAACCACTGAGAAGCCTGACGCCTCACACCTCCTTCTTAATATAGCTAGATGTGGTCTTAACTTGAACGCCATTTTCTCAAAGAGGATTTGAGAAAATTCCCTTCCCAATCTAAGCTAGATCCTTCTACAATATGCTCCCCTAGCTTCCTATACTTTTCCTTCAGAGCATAAGAATTGACGATTACTTAGTGATTTAGTTTTACATGCTTGCTCACTAGACCATAGGCTCCCTGAGGGCAGGAACCACGCCTGTTTGAGGGACCTTGTACCCTGTGTCCAGCAGAGAGCTTAGTGCATAAGAAATACTCAAAGTCTTTAATGAAAGAACAACTGACAGAGGGTGTGACGTCAGCACTACTGACCACCCAGGAGCTGCCTATTGAGCTGCCATGTCAGGTGCCATGCCACCATGATCAACAAAAGTTGATCACCAGTCAATCTAAGGAAGAAAGAGAAAATTTTAGTCCTGCTAATCCAAGGATTATAACCCAGAGGGAGACTATTTCAGGAAACGCCGAGGACTGTTCTACTTATAAGACGCCAAGGCACAGTTACAGTTCTATGTTTGTGAGACAACGTATTGTGGAGGGGGTGGGGGATAAATTAAAAGAGTTTGGGATTAACATATACACACTGCTGCTGCTGCTGCTGCTAAGTTGCTTCAGTCATGTCCAACTCTGTGCGACCCCACAGACGGCAGCCCACCAGGCTCCTCCGTCCCTGGGATTCTCCAGGCAAGAACACTGGAGTGGGCTGCCATTTCCTTCTCCCATGCATACATGCATGCTAAGTCACTTCAGTTGTGCTCGACTCTGTGTGACCCTATGGACAGCAGCCTAATCAGGCTCCTCTGTCCACAGGATTCTCCAGGCAAGAATATTGGAGTGGGCTGCCATTTCCTTCTCCCATGCATACATGCATGCAAAATCACTTCAGTTGTGCACGACTCTGTGTGACCCTATGGACAGCAGCCTAACCAGGCTCCTCTGTCCACAGGATTCTCCAGGCAAGAATACTGGAGTGGGTTGCCATCTCCTTCTCCTATATACACACTAGAGATAGGAATACCAGACCACCTAACCTGCCTCTTGAGAAATCTGCATGCAGGCCAGGAAGCAACAGTTAGAACTGGACATGGAACAACAGACTGGTTCCAAATAGGAAAAGGTATACGTCAAGGCTGTCTATTGTCACCCTGCTTATTTAACTTCTATGCAGAGTACATCATGAGAAACGCTGGACTGGAAGAAACACAAGCTCGAATCAAGATTGCCGGGAGAAATATCAATAAGCTCAGATATGCAGATGACACCACCCTTATGGCAGAAAGTGAAGAGGAACTAAAAAGCCTCTTGATGAAAGTAAAAGAGGAGAGTGAAAAAGTTGGCTTAAAGCTCAACATTCAGAAAACGAAGATCATGGCATCCGGTCCCATCACTCCATGGGAAATAGATGGGGAAACGGTGGAAACAGTGTCAGACTATTTTTTTGGGCTCCAAAATCACTGCAGATGGTGATTGCAGCCATGAAATTAAAAGACGCTTACTCCTTGGAAGAAAAGTTATGACCAACCTAGATAGCATATTCAAGTTCAGTTCAGTTCAGTCACTCAGTTGTGTCTGACTCTTTGCGACCCCATGAATTGCAGCATGCCAGGCCTCCCTGTCCATCACCAACTCCCGGAGTTCACTCAGACTCACGTCCATCGAGTCAGTGATGCCATCCAGCCATCTCATCCTCTGTTGTCCCCTTCTCCTCCTGCCCCCAATCCCTCCCAGCATCAAAGTCTTCTCCAATGAGTCAACTCTTCGCATGAGGTGGCCAAAGTACTGGAGTTTCAGCTTCAGTATCATTCCTTCCAAAGAAATCCCCGGGTTTATCTCCTTTAGAATGGACTGGTTGGATCGCCTTGCAGTCCAAGGGACTTTCAAGAGTCTTCTCCAACACCACAGTTCAAACGCATCAATTCTTCAGCGCTCAGCCTTCTTCACAGTCCAACTCTCACATCCATACATGACTACTGGAAAAACCATAGCCTTGACTAGACGGACCTTAGTCAGCAAAGTAATGTCTCTGCTTTTGAATATGCTATCTAGGTTGGTCATAACTTTTCTTCCAAGGAGTAAGCGTCTTTTAATTTCATGGCTGCAATCACCATCTGCAGTGATTTTGGAGCCTAAAAAAATAAAGTCTGACACTGTTTCCACTGTTTCCCCATCTATTTGACATGGAGTGATGGGACCGGATGCCATGATCTTCGTTTTCTGAATGTTGAGCTTTAAGCCAACTTTTTGTCTCTCCTCTTTTACTTTCATCAAGAGACTTTTTAGTTCCTCTTCACTTTCTGCCATAAAGGTGGTGTCATCTGCATATCTGAGGTTATTGATATTTCTCCCGGCAATCTTGATTCGAGCTTGTGTTTCTTCCAGTCCAGCGTTTCTCATGATGTACTCTGTATAGAAGTTAAATAAGCAGGGTGACAATATACAGCCTTGACGTACACCTTTTCCTATTTGGAACCAGTCTGTTGTTCCATGTCCAGTTCCAACTGTTGCTTCCTGACCTGCATACAGATTTCTCAAGAGGCAGGTCAGGTGGTCTGGTATTCCCATCTCTTTCAGAATTTTCCACAGTTTATTGTGATCCACACAGTCAAAGGCTTTGACATAGTCAATAAAGCAGAAATAGATGTTTTTCTGGAACTCTCTTGCTTTTTCCATGATCCAGCGGATGTTGGCAATTTGATCTCTGGTTCCTCTGCCTTTTCTAAAACCAGCTTGAACATCAGGAAGTTCACGGTTCATGTATTGCTGAAGCCTTTGCCGACTAAGTTCCATCTAGTCAAGGCTATGGTTTTTCCAGTAGTCATGTATGGATGTGAGAGTTGGACTGTGAAGAAGGCTGAGCGCTGAAGAACTGATGCTTTTGAACTGTGGTGTTGGAGAAGACTCTTGAGAGTCCCTTGGACTGCAAGGAGATCCAACCAGTCCATTCTGAAGGAGATCAGCCCTGGGATTTCTTTGGAAGGAATGATGCTAAAACCGAAACTCCAGTACTTTGGCCACCTCATGCGAAGAGTTGACTCATTGACGACTTTGATGCTGGGAGGGATTGGGGGCAGGAGGAGAAGGGGACGACCGAGGATGAGATGACTGGATGGCATCACTGACTCGATGGACGCGAGTCTGAGTGAACTCCGGGAGTTGGTGATGGACAGGGAGCCCTGGTGTGCTGCGATTCATGGGGTCACAAAGAGTCGGACACGACTGAGCAACTGAACTGAACTGAACTGATATATAAAATAGGTAAACAAGGGCTTACTGTATAGCACAGGGAACTCAATATCTACTAACCTATAATGGAAGAGAATCCAAAAAAGAATATATATATCACTTTGCTGTACACTTGAAAAAAACACATTATAAATGAACATACTTCAATTTTTAAACATTTTCCAAGATGGACCGGGGGGGACAAACCAAAGCAACATATTGACAGTTTACGTAGTCCAACAAGGTGAGCGATGGGTTGTGACCTATTACAAGATTGAGAACGGAATGTTATCTCCCAGGGAGTTATCTTATTGGAACCAGGAAGAAATTCTTTTTTTTCTTTCCCAGCGAGTAGGAATTCCTGCGTCTTCTAAGGGGATCAAGTTGACACAATGCGGGTGTGCAATACACTCTAAAGTGGAGGAGATGGTTACTCAAATGGGCAGAGAATCTTAATGTTGAAAAGTTTTCCTGTCCTGCTTTAAAATAACTCACCAACCACGTAGCTGTGCTATCATGGTCCCACAGCTGGGGTGAGCTGTGGAGTTGGGCCTGGAACAAGCCCTGTGGTCCTGGGCTGCCTGCCTCTACTTGCCTCTTGCCAGCTCTGTCATACAGTGAGCTTTAAGAATAGTGAGTGCTCCTCCCTGGAGAGCCCTGGGTAGGATAGGAAATCTGTGTTTGGAAGTTTCTACAAAGCTTTTCCTTAGAAGGATTTGGATTTCTGTCCACACCCCACCCACTAGCTCCAGATGTGGTCCATCCATTAGGAAGAACTGTGTTCCAGCTTAGAACCTGGGGTTCCTAGAGCTCAAACAGTGGAGAAGGAGAACACCAGAGGTTGAAGGACATGCCAAAGGTCACACAAATTCAAGACTTCAATACAGCTCTTCATTCCTAGGCGTCCATTTCATCTCCCAGTATTTTTAAACAATGTGATGATTTATGGAAGAGAGAAAAGGGCAATGCAAAGGCAGAAGGGGATGCAGCTAATTCCGCTTGGGATGAGTGAAGCTTGAGCTTGAGGTCCGCATGGGAGTGCGTCATCAGACAGAAGTGAGATGGAAAGAGGCCCCAAGAAAGGGAAAATGTAGATGCAAAGGGCTCTCCATATTATGGGACAGGAAGGAGGCTGGAGTGAGGGAAGTTCTCTGGGGCCACTTTCCTCTAGAGAGTACAGTGGTTCTGCTGCCATAATGGACAGAGTCTCCGAGAGACGGCTAGAGACCCTCCCTCCCCATTCCAGCTGTTCCCCTGTAATTCTCTGTTGTAAATTCTTACAGCATCGTGGCCTATAAGCAAGCCTCGTGGTTGCAGCCTGGAGACATCACAGAGAAATGAAGATGCTGATCTGCGGGAGCCAGAAACACCAGCAACGGCCAGACTCCCTCTGAAGACCAAGGACGGGACCAGGAACTGGTGTCCACAGTAATCCATTGCTCAAGGAACCCAAGTTCCAGCCAGAGTTGGCCTCAGAATGACTTGCTGTGGCTCAGGGGTCCTGGGTGGGTGGGGGAAAGCACTTAACTGGTGATGGAGACACTTTCTCAGCTTTCAGACGTTGCTATTAGGCAGAGGTTGGGTTCTGCAGACAGTAGAGTGCGAACTTTCAAGGGAGATACAGAGGCCACAGGCACAGCCATACCCAACATGGAAGCCAGTTTTTTTTCCAGGAATGTTCTGGGGGCTCCACCCATGGTAACTAGTCACCCAGGAGTCCTGTGTGAGAATGCAAAGGCAGTCAACCACCTGAGGGGGATGAGGAAGGGAATTTTCAAAAGAACTGCCAACACTGAACATCATTCAGTATTTTTAAAATTGAAACAGAACCTTGAAAACAAAGTTTAGCTTTCTTCCCTCAGGCCTTGTTAGGCACAAATGACTCCGGAGCGATCTAGGGCTCATGCATTTGAAGTCAGTGTAGTTTTGTTTTTAAGAAGGAAATTATCAAAAAGGCTTTCTTCAAAGGAATACTTTCCATCAACAGTACTTCCCAAAATGAGAGGTGTGAAAGGAGAGGGGAGATATGTTAACACCATTTTATTTTGAGTACTTATTTTTTTTTAATTATGTGAATAAAAGACTCACCTAATAAATCAACATTCATAGCATGAGTGTGTGACTCACTGTCTCTTTGGTCAGCTTCCCTCTAGAACTCAGACATGGCATTCTCAGACTAGGATAAAACTTAAAGTTAGAGAATGGATTTAAATCTCAGAGCATTTGGGCTCGGAGTCTGTTATCATCACTGATGCCCTGCATGGACTGGTCCAAAACTTCAAGGCACATCTTCTTGGATCCTAGCACCATGCTAGGTGCTGAGGTAGAGCAAGCATGTGACAGCTCCCAGCCCACCAGTGTCTGACCTACATAAGGGAGGATATAACCCAAATCCAAGAGCACAGAGAAGGCTTCTCGAGAGAAGTGGCATAAAAGTGGAAAGATGAGTTACCAAGGCTGGATGTTAAGTGAGACTCCAGGCAGAAGGAACATGCTGGAAGACCTGATGGTGAAAATATCCCCAAATACAGAAAATCAACAGGGAGGGAAAAAAGAGGGATGGAGGGAGAGGTATCCAGGGGGCTGGAATCGAGAGGTGAACTGGGACAGTGAGGAGGAACATCAAATCAGAGCCTTTAAAAAGTTTCTCTTTAGGGACTTCCCTGGTGGTACAGTGGATAAGAATCTGCCTGCCAATGTAAGGGACACAGGTTCAAGCCCTGATCTGGGATGATTTCACATGCTGTGGGCAACTAGGCCCATGTGCCACAACTTCTGAGCCTGTGCCCTACAGCCCAAACATTGCAACTACTGAAGCCCACATGCCTAGAGCCTGTGCTCCAAAACACGAGGAACAACCGCAATGAGGAGCCCACGTACCGCAACCAGAGCAAGCCCTCACGCAGCAGCAAAGGCACAGGGCAACCAAAAGTGAGCACATTAGCTTTTTTAAAAAAGTTTCTCCTTAGAAATACAAATCAAAACTACAGTGAGGTACCTACCACCTCACACCAGCCAGAATGACCGTCGTTAAAATGTTTACAAATAACACATGCTGGAGAGGGTGTGGAAACCCTCTTGCACTGTTTCTGGGAACGTACACTGGTACAGCCACTATAGAGAACAGTATGGAGGCTCCTCAGAAACTAGCGTCGCCATATAATCCTGTAATCCCACTCCTGGGCATATACCCAGACAAAACTATAACTCAAAAAGATTCACAGCGCTATTTACAATAGCCAAGACAAGAAAAAGCCTAAGATGTCCATTGACGAATGAAGAAGGTGTGGTACATATATACAATGGAATGCTAATCAGCCATAAAAAAGAATGAAATGCCGTTTGCAGCAACATGGATAGACCTAGAGATTATCATACTAAGCAAAGTCAGAAAGAGAAAGACAAATACTATATGATATCACTTACATAGTGGAATCTAAAATACAATTCAAACCAACATATCTATGAAACAAAAACAGACCCATAGATACAGAGAAGACACTTGAGGCTGCCAAGGCAGGGCGGCGGGGGTGGTGTAGAAGAGGGAAGGAATGGAAGTCTGGGTTTAGCAAACTATTATATATACAGGATGGATAACAACAAGGTCCTACTGGATAACACAAGGAACTATATTCAATATCCTGTGACAAATCATAATGGAAAAGAATATGAAAAAGAATATATGTGTGTGTGTGTGTGTGTGTGTGTGTATAATTGAGTAACTTTGCTGTACAGAAGAAGTTAACATTGTAAATCAACTACACTTCAATAAAATTTTTTTTAAAAAGGAAGAATCAGTTTCTCTTTAATAGGATAGCTGTTGAATGGTTTTGGGCAAGAATGTCAAATGCTTACATCTGTATATTAGGAAGAGGACTTTGGCAGCACTGAGAAGGAACTGGCTTTGGAAGGAGTGAGCGAAGACTTGCAGAAAAGCGACAAGCAGAGAGGCCTGTTGAGGAATCCAGGTGAAGATGATGGTGGGCTGACACTAGGTAAGAAGCTATGAGGATGGAGAAAGGTTAGACAGACTTGGGGGAATATTTGGAAGCTAGAGGTCAGCAGGAGTGGGTAGTGGATGAACTGCAGAGAGTGAGGCAGATGGAGGCAAGAATGATTCAGACTTGGGATTCCGGCAACTAGAAGGGAGGCACAGGTCCTCGCTGAGACGGGCAACAGGAGCAGAGAATGTGTGATGGGGAAAATGAGTTCAAGGCCATGCTCTAGGCAAACTCTAATCACTTTGCTCATTCCTCTTGACTCCTTGCCTTCCACCCCAGCCCCTGACCAGTTCCCCAACCTAAATGAATCTAATCACTAGCTTCCCCATTCAAGCTTGCTCTCAACATCTAGAAAAATTTCCTTACTTGTCCATACTGACCCTGCCATAAACTGTGGGTGTTCACCTAAGCTGGGCTCACAACACCATAGTACTGACTCTTTTTCAACCCCACCTGTCACCAGGTCTTTCCAGGTCTTTCTCCAGGTCTTTCCAGCAGATGTTGTAAACTGTTAGTTCTCAGAGTGTGGTTCCTGGATCAGCTTCATCAGTATCCAATGGGAACCTGTTAGAAAAGCAAATTCTCTAATATGATCTGAGACCTAGAGATTACCATGCCAAGCAAAGTCAATCAGAAAGACAAACACCATCAGACTCTAGGGGTGGAGCCCCCAAATTGCTGTTTTCACAAGTTCTCAAGCTTAGGAACCACGATTCAAATCTATGGAAATCTTTTACTCTTTTGAACTTTCCCTGAGCCCCCCTCCACCTCTCCCAGGATCCCTAATTCCTGAGGACCCCAAAGTCCTGCCCTCGGTTCTCCTCCCAGGTACTATAGTCTACCAGAATGCTCTTCCCAACAATCTAGTCAACACCTCCCCCTGGGTCTCCTCAAATGTAAGTCCAAACCAAATTCTTCTTCTACCCCACCATCTAAGCCTACTCCATCTCTTATGTTTTTCCGCTGATTGATTTCATGTTTCCATAAATGACATCACCTCCCAGCTCCCAGGCTGGAGATCACCAAGTTGTCTTCACCTCACCACTGAAATCCATCTCCCTTTCTATCACTTCTAGTTTATCATCCACTCCCTTCTATTTCCCCGGACCTTCCGTCTGACTACAATCCTCCAGCATACTATTTTCATAATCTTCTTAAAAGGAAAACAGTTTTAAAAAATGATATATCCCCCCTTTAAAATTTTCAACTGGCAAAACATAAATTTTCAGTAAAGCACACAGGAAGGATTCTTACGGGAACATCTCGGATATTTAAGTTGGCTGGATTTGAACAAGTAGTAGGATAAGTCTTCCCATAAGGGTTATGACGTAAGGAGGGCCCAGCAGACACTTAGGTGCTTTGTAGACATTATTGCTAGTTTCTATCGGCGACCCTTCAGGAAAGGCATATCTTCATTTCAAAGATAGTAATGCTGAATTTCAGAGAGATGGCACTTGCCCAAAGCTACAGCACTAGTAAGTGGAAAAGCTAAGACTTGATCTCAAATCTCTTACCCCACACCTTCCTGCCTCATTTTGTGTGACTGAAGTCTTATATTAATGATGTCTACTATCAAAAAGCCAAGTTTAGCACCAGCAGAAGTCTAGTTCCAGTGCACGGCCATCATGAGGTAAGCTTAACTGAGCACTGTGGTCTCTGATTTACAACACACTCAGATGTGCTAAAGAACCACAGATATTTCTCCTTTCTTTACAGATTTTTAAAAAAATAGCAATAAAAAAAATAGGCAATGACTGGCTCTGACTCAGAATATGACACTGTGCTTTGCTACGGGATAAAGTGGGAAGAAATCCTTCATGTAGTTACCTAGGCCGCTGCCAGCCTTCCTGCCAATCACAGTTACAGATGGACAGTAGGTGGTTTCTTCATCTTCTCAGATCAGTACCATCTTGTAAGATGTAGGAAAGGGTAAATTGAGGATAAGAAATGAAGAATACAACAGTTGGTATTTTTTTCCTGTTGCTTTGCATATCCTGATTCTTGCCTATAAACAGATACCTCCTTAGAGAAAACGAGAAAATAGGATTAAGAGTCATGCATATTCTGTACTATAAAGCTGTACAAACGGAACATGACTCAAGGTAAAGAAAGCATCTTTTATAGGTTTATTGGTCCATTACTTTAAGTTAATTGAGGTAAAGAAACCTTTTTAAAATTTACAAGCTAATAGTTTTTATCAAGCAATACAAATTCATTTGTTTTACCTTGAAATGTAATACTAATCCCATAGTAAACAATGGACAGAATTTTTTTTTACACAGATATGAAAAAAAAGTGGACAAAAATCTCATGCCAGCATCAAAAATGCAACAAGAATTTTTTTTTTTTAATAATCTCTGGGTTCCGTAATTTAAAAAAGAAAAGTGACATTCTTTTTAAAGTTTGGTAGCTTCATGAAACAAGGACTTTGATCTGTAAATCACTTTCTCATCTACAACACACATTCTCAAGCACATTTCTTTTTTTTTTTCACAGCTTTTGATTTGGCTTAATGCCAGCAAGGACAGAGGAGAACACATTTACACAGAGGACTTCATCAATACCTCAAGGATTTTCTTTTAAAATTCTAAATGTAAAGAATGATTTCTCAAATAATAAACAGTCGATAATTTGGACATGACCTAAGCAAAAAGGTTTGGTTTTTTTCTCCCCCTGCCCCCAAGAGTTAAAAGTTAGAAAGTTTGCTGGCAGTTTATTTCATGGGAATATATCAGATGTAGCTCATGTCTGAACACATTCCCGACACACGGACATCAGGGAACAGGCACACAGGGACGGAGGACAGGGCGCTACAAGACGGGACCAAACCGCGGGGGTGCCCAGGGCAATGGCGCTGACTGCTCGGAGATGCTGGTTTGTTACTCGACAAGGGCCCAGCTGACTCAGGCCTCACTCTGTCCCACTGGGTCACGTTTTTGCTTGCAGTGTACTGTCTCCTCCTCACTTCCCCACTGGGGGAAAAGCGATTCCCCTCCCCTCCTTCCAGCAGCACCTGTGACTGGAGGGATGGTCTGAGAGTGTGAGCCAGCCTGTCACA
Organism: Oryx dammah; assembly: GCF_014754425.2. Taxonomy (NCBI): domain Eukaryota; kingdom Metazoa; phylum Chordata; class Mammalia; order Artiodactyla; family Bovidae; genus Oryx; species Oryx dammah. Next base: position 100,244,359 of record NW_024070185.1, on the reverse strand, counting down.
CAGCCGTGTTGGCAGGGGCTGCCTGCTCACACCCGGCCTCCAGGGAGCCCAGAATCACCTGGTGAGAGGGCTGCGCTGCCTGGAGAGGTGCGCTGTGCAATACCCAATCACTGGCTTTTATTAATAGTGAAAACTCTGTGACAAAGGACCAAATTCTGTGAGTCAACACCGTGTGTTCGTTGTTTTTTGGCATTTCAACCTGTGGAGAATTTCTATGTAAAATATGCTGCCTCTAGGCCCCCACAGTATCTTTTAAAAAGCTCTTCTACAGAAGCGGGGTAAACCTTTAATATGTCATCATCTATAGAGTTCTTTGTATCTGTGATTTGTCGATGCTGATACCATAATCTCCTCTACAATAAAATATGTGCCAAAAGGCACGAAATGCGTCTTTCACACTTGAAAACAACAACGAAGAAAAAGGTTTTGTGGTCCCTGTATTTCCTGACATTATCAAAAAATATCATTTGGCAATAGCAGTACTTAGCTTTCTCTTCCCAAAAGGCAGCCCTAATTATGAACCTCACTTTCTGGCTTGTTTCTTTAAGAGGAATGAAGACTGGCTAGGTTAGGCCTCAAGTGTTTAAACTGAACAACTGATTACATCTCTAAAAACTCTTTCCTAACCAGAATCTAAACAACAGTAGTCGAAGAATAAGGCATATTAGTAGGTGTTGACAAATTCTCAAAAAGTACTGTTAGGCTTTTAACAGTCTGTGGCATGTCCAAAAGTCTGGATTTGTTGATTTTTCAAGTGCTAAATACACAATGTTTACGAATGAAACAAATATCTTACTGGTTTGTTAGAGTTATTTTTTCCAAGTACTTATTTACAGGCTATCTATGGTAGTAAAAACTACCTGGATAACATTTTTTTTTTGGCCACACAGAAAGGGTTAGACAGTCATACCCAGAGAACATTTCAAACTCATATGACTGAGAGAACAGTCACACCCCCTTTAACACCCCTCCCCCAAAGCTTTTCTAACACACACAACCCTGCGCCTGCTCTGATCTGTGCAACATGGGGAGACCAGGTACCCTCAACCTAAAAAGCTGGCCACCTACTGGGTGGGCTGGTGAAAAAATCAGGTTTCTTAAATTCACTGAATTCAAAACTGCAAGGAGGTGAACAACTCCAACACACCCAGCTCCATCTGTAGGTCTGGCCCAGAGGGTGGCAGGCAAATTTGAGGGAAACGTTGTCAGAAGAGAGACCACAGTGAGTGAGTGGGTGCGCGGGCATGCTCCAGCTGGTGGCCCCTTGGGGACTCTGGGAAGGGAGAAGGCAGAACCCAAACCCCAACATAATTTCGTGTTACTCCAGCCTGATGATGAGACCATCAGGCCATGAGTGAGAAGGCAGGGATCAGCACTGGCGTGCCCTACCCTGACCACACACAGACCTACACTGGCCTTATCTGTTTGGGTCTCGGGATGGCTTGAAAATAGGCTCCACCCTGGCTGCTCTAAAGGGCTGTTTCTGCTCAGAAGATGGGCTAGTCTAGACTTTGCTCTCCCTATACTCTCATCTGCTCAGGACACAGGGCAGAGAAGGACTCTCATGAGACTCAGTGAATAGTGTTGAAACAGAATCAAGTGCCTGCAACTCGAATGCTGTCAATGGCAGGGCCAAGTCATACAAACTCCGAGTGCTTCTTGGGCTGATACTGTCCCAAAAGCAAGTCCACGTGCAGACAGCCACATGGCAGGTTCCCTTCTCTAGACTGAACTGCCTGGCGTCCCAACAAAAATGGCAGCCTCGCAAGCAATGAGGGCCACGTGTGCCTTTTAATTTCCCCCATTGTGGATGGCGACTGAGAAAACACATTCAAGTCAACAACACGTAAGACACCCTCTGGGTGTGGCTGAAATTTGGCATGAAGACATACTTAGGTTACATTCACCACCATCCCTAGAGGTGTGCTGGGTTTTGTTATTTCAGCTAAAGAAAGGTGTGTGGTGGGTTCAATGAGCAGCACAGTGAAATACAAGCCAGTCACGTCCACAATCACACTTATCTGAGGAATCATTGTTAAGTCTTAATAAAGGATAAAACCCAACCCCGAACCTGGCCTGAGCAGGAGCAGGTTCTTTGCTTTGAGCACAGTAGCTGACAGCCTTCTTGGCAATCCAGCACGGGGTAAGGACGAGCAGTGTCCCTAAAATGCTATAAATCACCACTGCTCTCTTCAACCTCATCTGCATCTCTAAAATCGCTCAGTTTCTACAAGCTCTTTCTTCTGCCCTAGCCTGGACTTCTAACCCAGGTGAATGGAACCTTCCACTTCCCCAGCCCAGGGACAGTCAACAGGGATGACTTTCCACTCCACAGCCATGTACTCAAGTTTCAACCTGTCCACATGTGTCTAAGGTTAAGACACAGCCTGAAGCAAACCTCTCCCAGAAAATAAACACAAGAGAGGAGTTGGTGATTCACGACTTTGTGGAGCCATGAAGGATGGGGTGATGAACCAGGAGGCAGTCTTTGGCATAGAGGTCTCTGGGTTATGGTTCCCATGCGGAATCACCTTTGTGATGATGGAGATAAAGAGGTGAATGCTTGAGGCTGCAGACCTTCTGTGGTGGGGCCCTTGGGGATGTGAAGGGCTGGAGAGCCTCCACCACTGCCTATTATCCCTTGCCTTCTGGGCCAGCCTCCTCACCTCATCAGATGCCAGCCAGAAATAAGGGACAAAGGTTCATTTTCTGGAACAACCACTCCTTCAAGGAAGGCTGCAAGGTACCCTGGTCCTCCAAGCTCTGCTAACAGTGGCACGCTGGAGGTTGGTTTGCCTCATTCCAGCTCTCCCTGGAGGCTTAAAAGTACAGGCACTTCACTGAGGGACCACACAAACAGAGAAAGACAGAAGCCCAAGATGCCTGCAATGCTTCAGAACCAGTCTTCTGCCTCCAATCATGTAAGAGGATGACTGTGTACCCCACTTATCTCCATACGTCCCAGCAAGGAACCTGATGGGTTTCTTCTGAAGGGCTGCCTTCTTGCCCAACTGACCTCCCACGGGAACGTCCCTGGGCTCTGGCCAGTAGCAGCAGACTAGACTCTAGTCTTTCTGTAACTCCTTCCGTGGTTCTTCCCAAGCATTAGTCACGCCAGACATTTTTAAAGCATACGTTCCACCAGGCAAGACTTCGCACGTTTGTTCACTTCTGGGACAGTCTAGTGTCTTCTGCCAAATATCCACAGAAGGCCATCAACCCGCTATCAGATACACGCCCCGATTCTACCAGCAAGCTGTCACGCTGGACCCGCACCACCACAGCCACACCAACAGGATGGTTTAGAGGTAGAGTGAAACACTGACTCACCACTCGGGGTCAGTGAACTCTTCTTACCCTTTTTCTCCACTGAATCATCTCTAACTGTACCAAACGGAAGATTCACATCAGAGGATTTTAAAATGGCATGAATGGGGTCTAACAGTACACGAAAGTACCAACTGACACACAAATTATCCCTTAAACCATGACTTTTTCAAACATGATGAAAACAAAACCAAACTCTTCAGGGCTGTCTGATGGCTGCCCCACCAGCATCACAGCCATGGCTACCCCAAGATCAATTCTGCAGCTAGAAACAGGATGTAGTGACCTCAGGAGGTTGCATGCTGACCAGTATTTGCAGGTTCACTTGCAAACACAGCAGGGTCTCAGCACAGCTGTTTCATTAAAAATAATAATAATACTACCGCTTATTTGAGGCTCAGATTTGTAATTTTATAGAGATGAGCCACAGACAAAAGAACACAAACATCACACAGGTAGTTTCACTTCAAGAGGGGAAAGATAATAAGCTGGAGGAAGAGATCCTTTTTGTCTATTTTGTGTTGACACACTTGAAAAGGAAACCTGTTAAGAGTCTGAAATGAAGGCTTCAAATGGAGCCAGGAGGAGATGTGAGCTTAACTAGAAGCAAAGAGTTTGCTGTCACACATGTCATCTTCGAGGCCCATCTGGATGCAGGCTCTTCTTTCTGACTAGGAAACAGCAAAGTTAAAGCACTTCATGAGGAGCATTCATTCACACTAGAGTTTACAAACCTTCACTGTATCCTAAGAGCACGCCAGCCTCTCCCCCAAAGCTTGCCCAAACGTTCAGTGGACAGAGGAGGAAACATTAAACTAGCAATTTTTGGTGAGGTAAAGGCAAATTGCACAAAGTGGACGCGGGAGGTGGGGCTTGGTATACGACTGCTGACCTCAGCAACTCTCAACAACTCAGAGTTATTCCGACTTCAAGACAACAGATGACCCCTCTCAGGCCTGTCTCTCTACCCTGATGACATTTAACAAGCAAAAGAACGGTGAAGAACGTCACAGAGAAAAATGCACCCTTTTTTTTCATTTTACATAAAACAGTTCCCAATCTACTACATTTTAGTGTCTGAAAATGAGTTTGGGGAACACTGCTCCCTCCACTTCCCAAGGCATCGGCATAAGGACAAGGACGCTGGCTGGCTGGCTCTAGCATGGATGCACCAAGACACCGATTTAAGCGGTCCCACATGAACTGGAAACCCTAACGCAGGTGTCACTCGTGACGGGCAGGCAGCAGGCCACACTCAGAGCCACACAGACCACTGTACATTAAGGGCTTTTCCTGGAGGCGCCGACACCACCTTCCAGGCCGAGACGAGTCAAGGCCCGTGGAGGCCGATGTCAGAGCGGCCAGGCGTCCACAGAAAGCAAGCGCCGCCTCCTGCTTATGCCTTCCCCAGGGCCTTGCGGAGCAGGACCCGGCTCTCCTCCTCAGCAGGCAACTCTGCTGGCCCCAGAGAGGGGACTGTAATGAGATGTCAGAATGTCAGCTGAGGGCTGACGTGCCCCTCAGTTTCAAATCTTCGTAGTGTCCCACCGAGCAGGTTCCTTCACACCATGGAGGCACGCTTCTTCCTCTGAGAGATGACGACAGCCCTTTACGGACTCCACCAAGGAATAAATACTCATGGAAAACAACTGTTGACAGAGGTGGGGGCGGGGGAGGGAAAGGAGTACACCGAGGAGAGATGCTGCTGCGGCTGTTTTCTCGGTGCCGCGTGTCCGGCACCGCAGGGACGTTCCGGGGTGGCTGCCAGGCCCTGCGTAGGTAGGAGAGTCTCAGTCCCGAGGAGGAGCTTACTTGGCCTCTTGCTTCTCCTGCAGTAGTGGGATGATCGACTCCCACGCCATGAGGCACTGGAATGACAACACACGCACAGTGCGTCAGCGTGGAGATGCAGATTTCAGGGTCAGCTGTGAGCTACCCTCCCACAGCCAATCCTGCTGGGTCACCTTTGTCTAATGGCGCCCTACATGGGTTATTCAGAGCTAGTAGAAAGAAGGGAGGCAACAGGTGTTTGATTTGACTACATCCCTTTCCCCCATCTCTATGAAAGACAGCAATGTCTCTACGAAGCCTAAGTGAAGTATCTGTAAAGCTCATCCCAGTGAGTGGGAAAGGTATTCACTGAAAGAAATCCCCTCCCTTTCAAAAGCAGAAGAGAGAGGCAGGCTGCAAACCCTTGGTGAGGCCCCAGGTTCCTATCTGCGGTGGAGACACTGCTCCATGTGTGGGTGGGAGGTAGAAACCATCTTGGAATGGGCCAGACGTGTGACTTGGGGCGCTCTCGTTCAGCCACCTCGGATCTGAGGTGGAGAACTACACAAGGCCTTCCTGAGAGGCAGCACCGGGGTGAAGCAGGACTTCAGAGCTGAGTCACTGGGGAGGAGGAGACACACATCTCCAAGGAGACACACATCCCCAAGTCAAGCCGGGGGAAGGGAGTGGTGAATGGCTCACCGCTTCCTTCCTTGGTGACTCTGAAGTTGGAGAAGAAGCTGGACTCAGACCCTACCCTACAGAAGGAAGCCTGGGGAGCCTCAAGGAACTTGCTGTCAGAGAGAGACCCAGAGCGGGGTCCGTGGCATCCTGGGTCCCGCTCTCTACCTCTGCCATCATCTCTCATCTGGAAGGTTCTGTGTCAGTGATGGGGACCAAGGCCATACCAGCTTGCCTGCTTGCTTTCTTCCCTTTTTAGCATTTTAAAGATATATTTTATTATACAACTATTACATGGAAACATTTTCACTGTGAAAAAAATTCAAACAATACAAATGAACCAACTAAATATGAGCCTTCTTTACCAAGTGAAATACTGGCCAAATGCTCAAGCTTTTTCCCACCCCAGGACCCTTACATATGTTGCTTCCTTTGCCTGGAATACTTGTTCTTTGTCTCTGTGACTCAGGTTAAAAGTTGTGTCCTCAGACTGGCCTTTCCTGCCCACTCTGCTTGCTCCTTCCATCCTGATCTGAATGACGCCTCCCTCAACTTTTCTCCCAGCTTTCTGTTCTTTTCCTGGAGGGCCTGCATCTCTCTGAAGAGGTGGGATTCTTGGATTAACGTGTCTCCTCCACTAGACAGGGGCTTTCCTGATAGCTCAATTGGTAAAGAATCTGCCTACAATGCAGGAGACCCCAGTTCAATTCCTGGGTTGGGAAAATCTGCTGGAGAAGGGATAGGCTACACACTTGAGTATTCTTGGGCTTCCCTTGTGGCTCAGCTGGTAAAGAATCCACTTGCAATGTGGGAGACCTGGGTTTGATTCCTGGGTTGGGAAGATCCTCTGGAGAAGGGAAAGGCTACCCACTCCAGTACTCTTGCCTAGAGAAGTCCATGGACTGTACGGTCCATAGGGTTGCAAAGAGTAGAACGTGACTTTTGCTTTCACTCACCACTAGACAAGGGGTCCTTATTGGAAGGATTGATGGCTAAAGCTGAAACTCCAACACTCTGGCCACCTCATGTGAAGAGTTGACTCATTGGAATATACTCTGATGCTGGGAGGGATTGTGGGCAGGAGGAGAAGGGGACGACAGAGGATGAGATGGCTGGATGGCATCACCGACTCGATGGACGTGAGTTTGAGTGAACTCTGGGAGTTGGTGATGGACAGGGAGGCCTGGCGTGCTGCGGTTCATGGGGTCACAAAGAGTCAGACGCGACTGAGCAACTGAACTGAACTGAATGGCAGGAGTCCGGCTGCTCTGTGTATCGATGTGTACAAGGAACCAGGTACACAGATAGTACACAGAAAGCATCTGCCAAGACGAGGCCCCAGGGCAGGGGCCCTGTTTGCGGTATAGTGGGAGGACACAGATAAAGGCCCTGGGTTTGAGATCTGAGCCCTGGGAACACTGGAATTAATCACCAAGAAGAGGAGGGGACATCAGCTGAGCTGGCCCTGGTGCAGTGGGAAGGTGGGGGACAGTGAGGGTGGGAGGGAGGGAGGGATGGAAGCCCCATTCACTGTGCATCAACCACACGCCAGGCACATTCCAGATGCTCCGGCATCATTTCAGTGTTTCTTCACCATCATTCAGTGGAGAAGGATCACTCCCATTTTACAGATGAAGAAACAAAGGCAGAGAGAGGCACCCTGCCTAATGGCCCAGTCAGCAGAGGAATGAAGCCTTGACTTCACCTGGAATGATCTTTCCACCTGTGGGCAGGCAGGACTGTCCCCCTCACTGATAATGCATGGGAATCCTCAGGGCTGTGGACCCAGTGGAGCCAACTCTGACCCTAGTTCAGTCATACACAAGTTGTGTGACCTTGGGCAGAGTTTTAAAACCTTGCTGAGCTTCCACGTCTTCAGCTTTAAATTGAGGGCCTCTAAAACCCACGTCACAGTGTTATGGTCAAGGTTAAGTTTAAATTTAGCAAGCCGACATATGCAAAGCATCCAGCCCAACGTCAACTCAGACACACAGTGAGCGTCCGGAAGAAAGGTAACGAGGACAGGAGGACGGCCCCTCCCCCTCTCCGAAGCAGTCTATCCTCGACCTGGCAGGCAAGGGCCATTCCGTGACTCTTTCTCTTAACCCTCCTCCAAACTAAGGCGCAGACACGCTGCCTCTGAGCAGCAGCCAGAGCTTCAATGTTTTTGAAGGAGATGGATTCTTCCAGTTTGGGCCGAGGACATGTTTCTAGAATTGTGGTGGGAGTAGCTGAGTTAACGGTTGTCCAGCTTGATTTCAAGTCTACAGGTTACTTGTTGAATTATGATTGGGCCAGTCTTCATCTTCATTAAGCTTTTAAGAAATATTAGGATTCATTAGCAACCATGCTCTAGAGTTGGATGTGCTAGGGGCAAACCTTGACTGAGGATATTCAGCTGCAGCTTCATGACAGTTGAGCCTGTGTGCGTGCGTGCATGTGTGTGTGTGTTGGGGGTGCTTAACATGAAGTCCACAGATCAAGGGACTCATGAAAAAAAATTGTTTTTTAGTGTTAACAGTTTTCCTTTGTAATCCTATATCCTTTTGTATTAGGTATTTAAAAACAGTATTTTAAAGTCTATTTTAAAAAACACATAGTGTTCTAATAAGGAGTCTCTTTACCAGATGACCAAAGGGATCCACAGAAGAATAAATGCAAAGAACCCTTGGGTGCAGAACCAGAACAGCCTGACAGGGCCCCAGAGCCTCCATCAACTGGGGGTATCCATGTGCTACAGGCCTGACTGGCAAGCAGCTGCTAGAAGAACTAGAGGGCTTGGAGGGTAAAACCAGTTTCATCAGCAGGGGGTGCAAGTGAAACCCCTGTGGGCACCTGAGGGGCCCCCAGTTCCAAACTCAGCACCACATCTAGCAGAGTAGGGTGAGGACACACGGGGTTCACTAAGACTAAACACGCAAATTAAGGGAAGGAGATGGGCCTGGCAGGATCCTTCCGGACTTCTGGCAGGCCCTGACCAGAGGCTCTGGCTATTAAAGGGAGGACTGTCGTCTCATCACCAGCTCATTACCTTCTCGTAATACTGGATGTTCTTGTCGGCCATTCCCATGAGCAGCTGCCGAAAGTCCTGTCTCTTGTTGTTCTGCCACCTCTCCATGTCGGCTTTCAGATCAGCATTGAAACACTCCATCCGATCCTGACATTTCTCCACATCCGCTGGGACCTGGGAGGGGAATGCGTACATGAGAGCTCTGTATGTATAACAAGGACCTCATGCCCTGGGTTCATGTTTGTGAGAGGCCAGATTACTGCCTTATAATGCCACGAACACATTCCCTCCTCTGGAGGTGAAGGCATAGCCTTGAGTTTCCAAGTGAAAGAAGGAATTCTGAAAAGTGCCATCCCTGACCCAAATTTTCAAACCCATCCAAGCTAAACAGTGACTCATGGGGGAAACACCTGCCTGTTTACAAACAGGAAGAAGAAACGCTGTGATTCAGAGTCATCTGTCTTTGGTTCCTTTTAGGAGTTACCCATTGGTAAGTGAAAGTGTATGTAGGTTTTGTGAGTGTTTGGCACTGCCCTGCTATCCTCCCATGCTCCATACTGAAAGCAGAAAATCAGTGTTTTCACATCACATGAACTGTCCCATTACCTGTGACGTTTCTCATTAACCAGATAATTCACTGCAATAAGAAGACAATTGGCCCACTTTACAAATCAGCTGGAGACTTATCCATGCATTCTCAGATAGCAGATAATCAAAAATAGAGAGTCAAAACTGGGTAGTTCTGGGGAAAATGGAAGGCAAGTTGTTTATGCAGGCCATAAACCATGAAATTCAAAGAAGAAATATACAGCAGGCTAGTTCTAGTTTTCCTTAAGGAAGTTTGGAAGACTTTCTCAAAATAGAACTAGGTTGCCTGAATTTCACAACTTTCACTTTGCTTTGGTGAGTTTCACCCACTCTACACCCAGTATTGTTGGGTGTAGATAGCTGGATAGTATAGTTCCAATATAGTTGGAAAGAAAACACCCAATATTATAAGAAAGTAATGGGAAATGGTAACCCTGGGACCCAAAACATAAAGCTGGCTTCTCTCCTAACTCAAGAGACTCCACTGGACTTTGATGGTGGCCAGGGGGTTCGGGGCAGGGAGGCAACCTGCCCAAAGCTGGGTCACACAGTCACCTACCAAATGCTTTCCCAAAACAAGTGAGGCCTTGTATATTTGGGTGCTGGGGCCTCTGATCCCAAATTTAACCATCAAGGTCAATCTCTACCAACCAGGGACGTTTTATACCCAGACATTATGGGCAAGGAGCCTAGAAACAAGGCCAAGCCTAGGGAAGTTGACTCCTTCAGGGTTTCTAAAGTGCTGAGGGCACTTGGCCATCTGCCAACCAGACCACTTGGCCGTGGCTGAAGTATACAAGAGCAGGGGAAGGGGAGCCACCCAGGCGAGGGAATTCAAGTGCTGCCTGGCATGGAAACTATCCTGGGAGAGACGAGGATGAGTGAGAGAAGAAGATATAGAAAGGTATCCTAGGCAACTGAAAAAAAAAGAAATTTGGGGGATTCCCTGATGGTCCAGTGATTAGGGCACTGATGGTCCGTGCTTTCACTGCTGTGGGCTCAGATTCAATTCCTGATTGGAGAACTAAGATCCTGCAAGTTACTCAGCAAAACAAAATAAAACAAGCAAGGAACTTTTAAGGGCCAGGGTGAGTGTCCTCTAAAGCACTTATAGTCCTGGAGGAAATTTTAAAAAGGACTCGATTTTTATCTTCTGATGCCAGAACTGAAGTCACTTTTGCCTTTCCCTGCTGATTCACCTGTTACTGTTGGCCACCTTGGGGGAAAGTGAAGTAAAAACAATACTGCCTGACTTTGCGTCTGCAAAGTCTGCAGAGCATCCCTGGCAAACATCCTGGGAACCAGCCTCCACCCAGCAAACTAGGCCTGGCCTCCCCGCCCTCCCAGGAGGCACAGTCCATTTCCCTTATTTTTCTTGCGACCACTGCTAATCATAGCATCTGGGGAAAAGTGTCCAGAAACAACATCCTGTTTGCTTAACAAAACTGCTGCAGCAAGGAGGAAAGCCAAGCTCTGAAAGGAAGACTTCCTAGACACAGTGAGAAGAGGCGGGTAGGCTCTCTGATTCCAGGGAGTGCTCGCCTAGGAAAGATTCCTGGGTCTGGTCTGGGGATGGAAACTCTGGATTGTATGGCTGCCCGAGCCTCAGTGTGGGAAATGTTTTTAGCTTATCATTCTCCCAACATATTCCACACGGGGCACAGAGGGGACATGAAAGTGCTTAGGTCTCAGCAGGCAGATCTTGTCTCAAGTCACCCAGAGTCTAGGTGGAAAGAAAACAAACATGGTTGGACATGGAGGGGAGATGGCTCACGTACTTTCACTTCACTCAGAGCCTGTGACTCGCACACTGTGAGGAGGAGCTGGAGACTGAGGACAACGTGGATGCGGGAGAGAGGAGGAATACCACTGAGGCAACACCTAACAGAAGATGGAGGGACTTCCCCAGTGTTGCAGTGGGGAGTTCACCTTGCAACGCAGGACGTGGGTTCAACCCCTGGTCTAGGAACTAAGATCCTACATGCTGAGGAGCAACTAAGCCTGCACCCCACAACTAGAGAGCCCATGTACTGCAAGAAAGCATCCCACATGACCTGGCAGAGATCCCACGTGCTACAACTAAGACCCAGCCAAACGAGTATTAAAAAAAAAGATGGTGGAAGTGGGGACCTGTGACTCCAGGGGATAGACAAGTGAGGAGAGGTGAGACCACCCCTGGAGCCACCTCAGGAATGGCTCACAGGCCACAGACCCCCAAAGACAGAGAGAGAGAGAGAGAACCCCAGCTGGCAGAGAACAGAGAGCAGAACTCATGGAAGGACCCACATGTGCAGGGTTACTCGAGGAGTGGGCAAAAGTTATTAAGAAGCCTGGACACAGAAGCAGGAAACAAGTAAGAGAGAGCAGAGCCACAGAAGCACAAGGATGGAGGAGGTGGGGGGAGTGCGAGTTAAAAAGAAGAGAATAACAGCAATCTTGAGTGACTCTGAAGTAACCAGCTACTGAACTGCCCAACCTTATGGAGAGGAGGGCCACCCAGGCCTGCGTTCCTCTCATCTTTGCTTCTTTCTGGATGATGTCTCAATTTACCCAGGAGCAGCAACCAGCATTCCCTCTTATCTTAGTGTTCTGATTTTTTGACTGAGGTACTCTTAGAGGTATTGTCTGGAGGGGTTAGAGATGGAAATATCCAGTGCTAATGGTTGGGTGCTGCTGTTCACAACCCACCAAGAAGGACAAAGAAAGTCTCCAGATAAGACTTCGCTGTTATTTAGTTGCTAAGTCAGGTACAATTCTTTTATGACTCCGTGGATTGTATTCCGCCAGGCTCCTCTGCTTATGGGGTTATCCTGGCAAGAATACTGGAGAGGGTTGCTATTTCCTTCCCTAGGGAATCGTCCCAACCCAGGGATCAAACCTGCGTCTCCCCTGCCTCCTGCACTGGCAGGCTCTTCACCACTGAGCCACCTGGGAAGCCCCAGACAAGACCTCGTGAGACCAAAATTTCTGAAGAGAGGACAAGGCTGCATTCTCCATGTTGGTTCCCCTAACTCTCATGAGAAGTTCCATTACAGGATATGAGTTACGGAGTGAAGGGGGAAGGGTAACACAGGATGAGATAAAGCATATATCTGTGTTAGAGAGCAAGGCGGGAATGTGAGTTCACTCAGCATTCACTGAGAAATGTATCACTGAGCTCTGTCCATGAAACAGGTATTGCTCAGCCCTACATAGAAATCTCTAAGTGTCCTCCTCAGAGGTAGGCTGGAGACATCATATTATCTGTTCCCATGATGACAGTAGGTTAATAAAGTCCTCAAAGATTACATAAGGCAGACATGACCCCAGTACTGGGGGAGAGGGGACTCCTGGCTGCTGGGGGACAGGTGCCAGGACCAAGGAAGAGTCAATTCGAGACAGGTGTCTTCTCAGTCGCATGCTGCTAACTGAAAAACAGGCAGAGCTTCCTAACTGGTGCTGTGTGAATGACAGCCATACTGGTCCCCCCAAGCCCCGGAGGAAGTCAGAGCTGACCACCTCCAGTTTCAAGCAACCTGGTCTTCAATCCCAATGTTCCATACAAATATTTTCATGTGACCTGTGAGATGGAAGAGAAGTTGAGAAAACACTGAGGCAGGGTGAAGTTTGAGAAGACGCTACTGAATTTGGCAAATATTCAGTAAGAATGCTTAAAAAAAAAAAAAGGCAGATAAAAAGAAGCAAACTTCAGAGAATGGCTGGTGAGGAGGGAAAAGTGAGCACCCAAGATGTGTGGGGAGCAGACACTGAGGAGAGAGGAGCCCTGGGCTCACATGCACGATGGCTGAATGGGACAGGCCCAGATTCTCCCCGCCAGTCCCTCCAGCATCAGCCACACATCTTCCAAAGGCAGGAAGCCTCCCCCTCAATGAAGCAAAGGTTGCTGGGAGCCCTCGCAGTGGGGATAAAGGGCTCCAACTTGGGAACCAGACATATCGGGGGTCCAATTCCGGCTCCACCATGTGTGAGCTTTTGTGGGTGGGTCACATAAGTCCCCTGAGCCCTGGCTGCTCATCTGTAAGGTGGGAACCGCACTGATAGAAGGCTGTTGTAGGAATTAAACAATGGAGGTACAGCCCTGCCCTGCTGTGGTGGATTACTCTGGCTTCCTAAACCAGGCTGAGGTCATGGCTCCTGTGGAGAGAACTGGGAGTCATCAGGCGCGCCTCTCCTCACTCACCAGACATATCTGGAAATAACAGATAACTCCTGCAGAACTCTCAGGCCTATGGAAGCTTCATATTCAGAAGTCCCCATGTTTCTAGCTGCTGTTTCAGAACTGAAGTTCTTGCTACTCACTGCCACATCCCCTTCATTCCAGAATGTTCACCATTCTGGTGGTTCTAAGAATTTGTAAAGATCCACCGCCTTTGAGAGGCTCCTCACCCGCTCCCTCCCCTCCTCACCCACGCTCACCCTGAGAAGCGCACATATTGCCTTCTGCTCCATCCACATCTGCACCACACGCCTCCACCCACGATGGTGCTACCCACTTCCAACAGTCTCTGGAAGGATCCAGTACCAGACTTCAGTGGGTCGGGGCCTGAAACAGCCCCTCTTTCTCTTTTAACCTTTCATAAAACATTCTCTCTTGGCATCCCTTTTTTAATTTTTTGAATCAACATGTGACTATATAAGCATTTGTTGAGAATCAAACGCAGAATACAATGTGCCTGGTCCCCCGGGGTTTGCCCTCACAGGAGTCCACATTAGAGTGTGCATGCTTGCCATCCAGTTTTAAATGCAATTCCTTGGGCCCCCTCTGTTTCCACTAATAGCTTTGATAGCATCCCTTTGATAGCTTCTAAGGAAGGGCAAATTCTCAGATTTCCCTAAGTCCGTGGTCCTGACAGAGGCAGCAAAAAGCAGCCAGCTCCCTCCCTGCTCAGAGCCTTTCATTTCTCCAAATTAAAATCAAAATTAAAATAAGGAAGCCGAGTCTGCACAATCCAAGCTCCACTTGCCTGAGAATAAACCACCTCAGGGTCTGCGGACTTTCCTTCACCTAAAACCACAGCAATCTTTAAATTTTACGATACAAACATTTTCCCTCTGTTCCAGAGGCCTCTTTACTGCCTGCCTCCAGCATAGCACATGCCAAGAAGCCACAGCCACCGGGCTCCCCATCCACCTGGCCAACAGCCAGAGTCACAGGGCTCAGCCCTCTGTCCAAAGGCATCCACTCCCCTGTGAAATCCCAGTGAGGGGCACTGAGACCCAAGAGGCCCACCCCTTCTCCTGTGTTACAGAGAAGTGGTCAGTTTTCAACACCTCTCCGTGGCTTCACATAAAATCAACTTTGCCTCACTCTTCAGAGCTACCTTTCAAGACTCAAAAGGAAGTCAGCCCTCAGACTCCCTCAGATTTTCTGTTTTCCAGCCCAGACCCCAGCCTCCCTGTGAGAACCCCCCATCTCAGGGTGGGAATCCTTTCCTTGCCTGCAGCCCTGGGATGGACCCGTGAGCAGTCTTGTTCCCACGACAGTTACCAACAGTAGAGCCTGTTGAGTCCTGGGGGAACATCAGCCCTGACCCGCTTCCTGAAAGCCTGGCTCTTTTCTCACCAACAGCAGCTCTGGAAAGTGAAGCTCAAACATAAGACATTAAACAGAACACAGCCAAACCTTAAGCTACTCATTTCCCACAGCAGCTGTCTCTCTGTTGCTATAGACATCTGGGAGGCGTGGGGACACAGGGGACACCTTGGGACACAAGGAAGCATTGCCCCCAACACTGCACTCAGAAAAAAAAATTTTTAATAATTAAAAAAAAAAAAAGTGGCTGACAAACCTAGAAAACGAAGCTCTCATTCAGCGCTCCTGCTAGAGGCAATGGGGAAGCAGTCTGGACAATAGAGGACCCACCAGCAGAGCGTCTGTTATTGCATCAGACACTCGACTGATTCTCCCATCTTCACAGCAATCACATGGATGAATCCCACAGAGGCTGGGGACAGAGTGGGGATTCAAACCTAGGGCCATCTGATTCCAATCCTGGGCTCCGTCTACCAAGCGGTGGTTGATTGAACAGGCCGCCAACCAAGCCCTCCATGGTCCACCAAAGCAGTGGCTGCCCCAGACCCCAAACTGGAGACACAATTTCAGCTGACCCCACTGTTGATTACACTTACCTGCTTTGTTAAATATCACCATTGCTATATGAGAAGCAAGTTCACTTTGGAGTGGTTCAGAATCCCACAAGACAGAGGGAAGACAGATACTGTGCCCTGCCCCCCGCCCCAACGCTGTGCTTAGGGTGTGGGAATGTTTGGAATCTCCAGATTGGAAAGAAACCCTTCCCCCTCTTGGAAGAACTCTTGTGGCCAAGAGAATGAGTCAGATGGGTGAGCAAGTGATGCTCCAGGGAAGTGAGGGCAACAGCAGCAGGAAGATTTCAACACCCAAGATTTCACCCAGGCCGGCACAAAGGGCACAGCACGAGGCCCGAGCCCCACAGCTTAGCTGGGTGGAACGCGGGAGCCAGAAACAGCAGCTTCCTCTGCTCCCAGGTGGGTGTGACCCGCAGGCAGCCAGCGATCCAGGGCACAGTCAGCATTTAATTCGGCCTATTACTCATACCCTTTAGTTCCTGTCTTTGGTAAGGCGCCATCCCAAATTGGGCTGAACAGCTACCAAAAGACCAGTTTCTGAGAAAGCTTGCACTGGGTGCTGAGTAGGTAGGACAGCTGATAGAACTATTTAAGTGACATCTTTTAAACACAGGATTTTCAGCTTCCAAGCTGGGCTAGTGGCAGAACTTCTTGTCTCTCCTTCCATCCCTTGCCAGGAAAAGTGACTTCTGTACTTATATTTAGAACCTAAATTGTTAAGAGTGAGATTTTTAAATACAGTATCCCTTGTCATTCTTTTAAATGAGACTGAGATGTGGGCTCAGCAGGCTGCACCGTGTTCCAGAAAATCAGAGGAGCGGCTTGGAGCTAGTCAGCGGGACCGGCAGCTGCAGGCAAAGGGCGGCTGGGCACACAGCATTTTAACAGTGTACCTCTCGGCTTCTGTGCTTTTGGGTGGGTTACAGTTTTGAGAACACTGATCTAGAATGTCCTCCTTTCTCCCCAGTCCCATTTCATAGATGGGAACTGCCTCTGAATCGCAGAGCTGGAAACCTCAAAATAAATAAATAAATAAATAAAATCCCAGGAAACAGTAAGAAAAAGCTCAACCCCCCAATGTACATCGGACATAAAAGGGAGCAAAAAGAGGAAAAGAACAGCATCAACCCCACCCAGCTGGCACTGGTCACTTTGGTCATACCGATCAAGGGACATGAATTCACCTGGCACAGCTGTGGGGTGGCACAGCCCGCCCGCCCCAGGGGTTCCCCTGACCTTGGGCCGCTCTTCCTTCCTCAGAGCCACAGCTTCCAGTTTGGCTTCGTACTCGGCTTGCACTTGGTCCCTCTTCTTCAGCACGCTCTGTGGGCGGGAGAAAGGGAAGCGTGAGCACAGCCACTGCTTCTGCACCCCGTACCTGCCCAAGCCACCGCCACAAGCTCCTAGGATGGTCTGGCTGCAGCTGACACGGGCTCTGTGTTCCTAGGACTGCCTGGTCATGGCTGACATGGGCTCCGGAGAGAGCTGGTGGAGGAGGGAGAGGAGAACCGCGCTTAGAGATGGAGCTTTCCAGCACAGTAACTCACCCTGATGCTCAAAGTCACAGAATCGCAGGAAAGGGTGGGTGGGGGGAGCAGTGCCCACCACACAGGTATGTGGATGAGGGGACCCTCAGCCCCCTGTGCACAAAGACCTCAGCTGTGCCGGGACATGGAGCCTGGCAGGAGCCAAGGTGGGATGCTGTCTGAACTGTTAATGGAAAAGTCTAAGTCAGGAGAGTTCTTGTCTCCTTAATTCATCGAGTTGCCCCATGGTGGACTGATCCACTCAGCGATCCACCATTAGCCACGTATCTGTCCTCCACTCTGGGTCAGGTACTTGAAGAGCAGAGATACACAGCTCGGACCTGAGGGTTCTGTCTATGGGAGATGTGTGGAGGTGGAACTAGGCTGCTCGTGCTCAAAGAGCCACGGATGAGGCCAGAAGCCCTGCGACCACGTGGGGAGACTGCCAGATGCAGCGCTGGACGGGCGCAGGGGCCAGCCTGGGTGGGACGAGGTGGGGCAAGCCAGGCGCCCAGGATGCAGACTCTAAGGGGACACTCAGTCCTGGGTCTGTGCAAGTTCAAGGCTGGCACCTGAGTGTGAGTCCCTAAACTTATGCCCTGGGCGCCTCCCTCTGTCTCGGCCACTCAGACCCCAACAGGTAGAACAGAGAAGCTTACAGTCAACCTTCTAGAAAAGCATGTTTCATCCAAAGGTTTCTTTTTCTTCTTTTAGTAGAACCACAAGTGGCAAACCAAGAGTAACAAGAACTTTCTTTACCACTGACTCAGAAGTTTCTAATCTCTGAGTTTCTAATCTTCCATTCTCCAGCAGAGCATGGGGTCCGGTGGGAGGGGACCATTCCTCGGCCACCGCAGTGGACACCTTCAGCTGTACAACATGCTGAAACGTGATGAGTGACTGAGTCATGGATAGCGCTCTGGGGACACCCTTCTCATGGAAGGCATCAACATGGGGAACCCCCAGTCTCCCCTAAGTATTTACTTGGAGAAGTGTTTCACCATGAGAAGAGCATGAGATGAAACCTGTAATAGCTTCGCTTTTCATTGTTTTCCTCTCAACTTTCTCGAAGGTGCTCTGAGGTCTCCTCCCCACACTCATCATCCTCTGGGCCTAGAACTTTCTGCCGTGATGGAGAGGATCCACGACCTGCATGGACCAGCATAGCAGCCGCTAGGCCCACATGCCAACTGAGCTCTTGAAATGTGGCTGGTGTGGCTGAGGAACTGGATTTAAATTTTTATTTAATTTTCCATAATTTGAGTTTAAACTGAAATAGCCACCGATGGCAAGAGGCTGTCGTACTGGACGGAACAAATCTATAAGGTAAACACAAAAGAACAAAAAAGCCAGGTCTCCTTTCTAGATTTCACAGAGCCGAAAGCATTCTCAATCTACTGGTCTCTTATCAGCAGGAGCTGCTCTCTGTGGGGACACAAATGTGGTTCCCTGGGGGTCAGGAGGACAGGGGTGGGGGGTGTTGTTGAGGAACCTGGTTCTGCCTTGTACTCCCTTCACAGGACGCCTCACATGGTTTGGGGAAAAGCACGTGTATCCAGGCTAGGAACAGGCTCCGCAAATGATGAGTTGTTCCAAAGACACACTCCTGGTAAGTGTGGCAAGAAACTCCCAGCCAAAGCTAGAAATGCTCTTAAAATGCCTTCGAAACACAGTAAGCACAGTGTGGCATGCTTCCTGTCCCCAGTTCTGCTGAGAAAGTCTCGTCTCTCTGATGAGGTTGCCCAGGCCCTCAGGCAGGGAGGGACGGTGACAGGAGCCCTGTCACCTCCACTCAGCTCAGTGCGTGGCCTCTCCCCCGCCTCAAGGCAGACGAGGGGGCCGAAGACGCCACCACACTTCCTCAGGCCTGCCCTGGCCCCGAGGAGAGGTAAGGGCTCTTTCTCCTCAGCCGCTGCCAGCCCGGAGCCACCGGAACGCGGCCTTCTCCTGAAGCGGGGCTCTGGGCTAGCGCCCCTACCTCATTGGACTGCAGAAAAAACTCACGACAACCACAAAAGCTCTGAACAACCCTGCGGAGGTGAAAGGGTGCTATCTCCGCTCTCCAGGCAAGAACACTGAGGCACCCCGAAGCGGCCTGGCTGAGGCCAGACCGCTGGCTAAGAGCACAGTGGTGACTCACTCGGGCCTCTCTGCTGAATTCCAGAGCGCGCGTGGTTCCCCAGCCTGACTGCCAGCCAGCCAGGGCAACCTGTTCCGAATCAAGATAAACTGCTGAAGACTACCGTCCTTGCTGGGAGCACCTTCGCACACCATGGGCGGTGGTCTGAAGGGACTGGACTCCCTCCCCAAACAGCACAGGCTCTGCCGATAGACCCGGCCACGCTGGCCTCTGGTTGAGGGGGTCTCAGCCTACAACGGAGTGAAAGGGCCTTCAAGATACTGGGTCAGCATCTGCAGAGCAGTTTCTCCAGCACTGAGTGATGCGCAAAAGATCTTTACCCTCTGAGCTTCTCCCAGAGATCAACAGAGCGCTCTGATGCCAGTGGATGGGGGGATACATGCTTCCCACCCTGTTGCACTCTGCCCTGGGTCTGCACAGCCATCCCCACCCCATTTCTGTCTTGCCTTAACATCTCTTCATTTACCCACATGCTGGAGATACGGCAGAGAGCAAAACACACAGAACCCTCGCCTTCCTGGAGCTTACATTCTAGGGAGAAGGCAGACAATACACAGATAAAATATAATCGGCCTAAGAGTCTGTAAGATAACGCTAGGTGTTCGGGAGGAAAAACAAAGCAGAAAGGAAGACGTGGAGCACTGAGGGTTTGGGAGACGGCGAATCACACACGGAGTGGCCAGGGAGGACCTCGATGAAAGGAAGCTTTTAATTAGAGACACGGAGTAAAGCTTTCTCAATGCTACATATATTTTTAATGTAGAGCATTTCATCATGATTTCGAAATGGTCCCAGTAACCTGAAACTTCACTACCTCTCTTTTCAAATGCAAAGGGGGGAAAATGACTCCTTACTTTAATAAATAAATTGCAAACAAAAATAAATAGAGGGGGAGGGATTCTTAAAATACTTTATCAAGCAATGTATGGATTTTATTTATATCCCACTTTGGAAAAAGCCTAAAAACAGTGTCTAAAACAACTGGGGAAATTGAACACTAACTGCATATTTGAGGAAATATTAAGGAAAGAAATATCTATTTAGGTGTGACACTACGAGCAAAGCTATTGCAGGTGATGGAATTCCAGTTGAGCTCTTTCAAATCCTGAAAGATGATGCTGTGAAAGTGCTGCACTCAATATGTCAGCAAATTTGGAAAACTCAGCAGTGGCTGCAGGACTGAAAAGGTCAGTTTTCATTCCAATCCCAAAGAAAGGCAAGGCCAAAGAATGCTCAAACTACTGCACAATTACATTCATCTCACACGCTAGTAAAGTAATGCTCAAAATTCTCCAAGCCAGGCTTCAGCAATATGTGAACCAGGAACTCCCTGATGTTCAAGCTGGTTTTAGAAAAGGCAGAGGAACCAGAGGTCAAATTGCCAACATCTGCTGGATCATGGAAAAAGCAAGAGAGTTCCAGAAAAACATCTGCTTCTGTTTATTGACTATGCCAAAACCTTTGACTGTGTGGATCACAACAAACTGTGGAAAATTCTGAAAGAGATGGGAATACCAGACCGCCTGCCTCTTGAGAAATCTGTATGCAGGTCAAGACGCAACAGTTAGAACTGGACATGGAACAACAGACTGGTTCCAAATAGGAAAAGGAGTACATCAAGGCTGTATATTGTCACCCTGCTTATTTAACTTATATGCAGAGTACATCATGAGAAATGCCAGGCTGGAAGAAGCACAAGCTGGAATCAAGACTGCCGGGAGAATATCAATAACCTCAGATATGCAGATGACACCACCCTTATGGTAGAAAGTGAAGAAGAATTAAAGAGCCCCTTGATGAAACTGAAAGAGGAGAATGAAAAAGTTGGCTTAAAGCTCGACATTCAGAAAACTAAGATCATGGCATCCGGTCCCATCACTTCATGGGAAATAGATGGGGAAACAGTGGAAACAGTGGCTGACTACTTTTAGGGGTTCCAAAATCACTGCAGATGGTGATTGCAGCCATGAAATTAAAAGACGCTTACTCCTTGCAAGGAAAGTTATGACCGACCTAGACAGCATATTGAAAAGCAGGGACATTACTTTGCCAACAAAGGTCCATCTAGTCAAGGCTATGGTTTTTCCAGTAGTCATGTCTGGATATGACAGTTGGACTATAAAGAAAGCTGAGTGCCGAAGAATTGGTGCTTTTGAACTGTGGTGTTGAAGAATACTCTTGAGAGTCCCTTGGACTTCAAGAGCCAACCAGTCCATCCTAAAGGAGATCAGTCCTGGGTGTTGGAAGGACTGATGTTGAAGCTGAAACTCCAATACTTTGGCCACCTCATGCAAAGAGCTGATTCATTTGAAAAGACCCTGGTGCTGGGAAAGATTGAGGGCAGGAGGAGAAGGGGACAACAGAGGATGAGATGGTTGGATGGCATCACCGACTCAATGGACATGAGTTTGGGTGAACTCCAGGAGTTGGTGATGGACAGGGAGGCCTGGCGTGCTGCGGTTCATAGGGTCGCAAAGAGTCGGACACGACTGAGAGATTGAACTGAACTGAATAATGTGGTCCTTCTTCTTTTTTAAAAGAATGCTTGGGGACTTCCTTGGTGGTCCAGTGGTTAAGGCTTCACTTTCCAAAGGAGGGTATATGGTTTCGATCCCTGGCTGGGGAGCTGAGATCCCACATGCTACATGGTCAAAAAACCCAAAAACATAAAACAGAACTGATATTGTAACAAATTCAATGAAGACTTTTAAAAATGATCAACATTAAAAAATTTTTTTTAAAGAATGTATTTTAGAGATATGTATTTTTGTATGAAATGATTTAATGCCTAAGATTTGCTTTAAAATAAGCCAGGGGGTGGGGGCTGGGAGCAGGTGGGAGGAGAGCTAGAATAAGATGGAACGTGAGTGGGCGAGTGTTTGAACGTTTCTGTAATAAAAAAGTTAAGCAATGAAAACATAATACCTGTCATCCAAAATGTTTACAGACCAAACTAATAACAGCCATTAAACAAAAGCATCAGGAAATTAGATCACAGATACTAGGCAGGCCAACAAGTTTGTTCAGGTTTTTCCATTCCATCTTACGGAAAAGCCAAATTTACGGAAAACCCGAATGAACTTTTTTGGCCGACCCAGTACAGCCTGTGGTTTGGCTCTCGACATCTGCACTGGATTTTTTCCAAAGTGCCGTGGTGGTCAGGATCAACTGGAAAGCCCGACACCCAGGAAACAGGAACGCCTCCCCTTAAGGAGGCTGTGGGTTCACAGACGTGGGGACGGAGGAAAATGCAGTCCAAAGACAGCCCCAGTGCAAATGGTCAGCAGCTATCCCAAAGGCTCCTGGGGTCCAGAAGGTTTTTGAGCATCAAATCCTTTTGTAAGAGGTGAAACGGGATTGAGAGAGTAAATGAGAGCAGTAGGAACAGCTCAGCCACACGGAGAGAATGACAGTACAGAGTGGCCTATGGTCTGGGACGCCTAAGGCTGACAGCCCAAAAGACCCAGGGGGAGTTTGTGTATAATGATGAGTGTTCCGTAACAAAGAAGCTCAAAGGAGAATAAAACTCAAACACACAAAACCAAACCAAGTCCAGACTCACAGAGAACAGATCAGTGGCTGTCAGAGGGAAGAAGGGTCATTAGGGGGGTTACAAAATGGCTAAAGGGGATCCAGAGGTACAAAATTCCAGGCATAAAATAACTAAGTCATGAGGGTGTACCGTCATGGAGAACACGGTTATAACACTGCACTAACCCTGTTAGGTGACAGAAGGCAACTAGACTTATTTTGGTGATCACTTTACAATGTATGCAAATGCGGGATCATTATGGGGCACCCATGAAACTAATATGTCAACTGCACTTCAATTTTGAACACTGACACCCAGCATAGCCCTGTGGCCTCTTTGGGTGTCCCTCTACGAGAGCATTTCCCTAGAGGCAAGAAATTTAGTCTGAATTTGATCCTGGTGACATAATGTGAGACTTAAATGACCAAACTTAGGTCGCCCTTTCCAACATGCTCTTTTTCACACATTCCTTCTTTGATGACAGACATCCTGTGAGTTACATTTTCTAGGACAATGTTGCTAATACTAAAACCACACATTGTGCCTTCATTTTAAACAATATTTGTTACAGATAATTTGAAAAATAAAGAAAAATGTAGAGGAGGGGGTTAAGCATCAACCACCTCATCTTTCAGGCACAGCCTGCAACATGTTTTGTCTTCACTTCCAGTCTTTTCTCTTGAATGACTCTGATGCTCCCCCATCTCTCTGTTTTCTCCTCCTGTTTTCCAGATGTTGTCTATCTGAAATATTAGACATCTGGTCTGGTCTGGTCCTCTCACTTTTGTATATTTTTTCTCTCCAATCCTCCATCTGTCCTTTTGTTTCATTTTATAGTCATTTCCTTAAACTGTTCTTCTAACTCTCCTGTTTGTGGTTTTCTTTTCTTTCCGTTTCTACTCTGATCATCATTCCACGAGCTCTTTGCTTATTCTCTGGAATTTTAAAAATGCTTGTTTTATAGCTGTGACATCTCTTCTCTCTCAGAAGATATCAATGAATTTTTTTTCCTGGAAAAGTTCTTCTCTCGCAACAATGTTTCATGTTTTCCCTTCTTTGTATTTACTTGTAGTCACATTAGAAGCTTCCCTTAAATATTTGGTGAGCCTTTTCTGCACAGTCTCCCAAGATGGAAACACTGAAAACTGGTTGAAACTTCTCTGATATTGAGAGCTTCCTGACTGTTCTCTACAGGGACTCTGCTGGGTCCTTTCACTGAGGATTCCTCCCTCCCACTAAATATCAGTATATTCTAGTCTCTTCTCCCAGCCTGTTTAGATTTTTCTAAAAGGCCCTCCAACTCTTCCAGGAAAAGGTATAAGGCTGAGAGCCCAAGCAGAGGAAGACAACCAAGAGTTTCAACATTTAGTAACCTTTTGCTCTTGATGTTAGGATTTCAGTCCCCACCCTCAACGGTGCCTAGAGTCTCTTGGAGCAGAGACCCTCTATGGGGACTTCCCCAATGGCTAGAAAATCCACCTGCAATGCAGAAGATACAGGAAACGTGGGTTCGATCCCTGGGTTGGGAAGATCCCCCGGAGGAGAAAAATGGCTACACACTTCAGTATTCTTGCCTGGAGAAGCCCATGGACAGAGGAGCCTGGCGGGCTACAGTCCACGGAGTCGCAGAGTCGGACACAACTGAGCGATCAAGCGTGTGCAGCAGGGAATACACCTCCAGTTCTGCCCGAGTGGAGAAGGGACAGTGCCCCGGTGTTTGGAAGGAGGACAGAACCGGACGCTCTAACTGCTTCTTAAACAGACTCCTGCTCAACCCTTGTCTTCAGCTCCCTCTTTCCCGCAGTCCCAGAGGTAGCTGGGACTTCGCCTTTCTTCACCTTTCTGAAGAAGTCTGCAGTGTAAACTAGGTGGCTTCTCAGTTTTCCCCACAGTCAGCTTAAGCAGCCTTGAGTCACCTGAGTCTCTACCATCTCTCAACTCACTTTTGGTTCCTAATTGTACTGCTTCTGTTTCCCTTCCTGCTGCTCTTCCCGCCCACCGCCTCCAACCCCCTCCCCCCACCCCAGACTTAAGCCCTAAAAAAAACAGAGAAATCATTCCGGAGTCATTCTGATTGTATGAAAAGAGGAAGTTTCAATATGTATCCAGTCAGCACTAACTGGGAATCTCAGAGTTTTGATTTTTATATTTTTCTAAATTTAAAAATATTTGAGATCATTATGTACATTGATACATCCCTAATTCTTCACATTTTCAAGAAATCAGGCCCTCAAGCCTATAGTCACTTTTGTTTAGGAAGGAGGACTTTCTTCCCCTCAAATCAGCCTTCTAGAAAATCTCTTTTTTAAGTTTTGAAAGGCACCCACCCCACTCCAGTACTCTTGCCTGGAAAAATCCCATGGATGGAGGAGCCTGGTAGGCTGCAGTCCATGCTAAGGGTCAGACACGACTGAGTGACTTCCCTTTCACTTTTCACTTTCATGCATTGGAGAAGAAAATGGCAACCCACTCCAGTGTTCTTGCCTGGAGAATCCCGGGGACCAGGGAGCCTGGTGGGCTGCCGTCTCTGGGGTCGCACAGAGTCGGACACGACTGAAGTGACTTAGCAGCAGCTAAGTGGGCAACCTAAAAGCATAGACTAGTCACTTGACTCATTAGCTCCACCTCGTGGTCTCTGGGGGAGTAGGCGCATAGGCCAAAGAAATCAGACTGGACCTGGACTTTATCATAGTAAGTGAAGTTTAAGTCAGACAGAGAAAGATAAATATAATATTATACCACTCACATGTAGAATCCAATTTTTAAAAAATGACACACATGAACTTATAAAACATAAACAGACATATATATCAAAAACAAACATGGTTAACAAAAGGGAAACATGGTGATCAGGAGCTTGGGATTAGCATGCATACACTGCTATGTATAAAACAGATGACCAAGAAGGACCTACTGTATAGCACAGGGAACTCTACTCAGTGTTCTGTAATAACTTCTATGGGGAAAAGGTCTGAAACAGAGTGAATATATGTATAACTGAATCACTTTGTTGTACACCTGAAACAAACACAGCATTGTAAAATCAACTATACTCTAAAAAATTTTGTAAAGAAAAATTAAAAATAAAGTCAAGAGATCATATGGCAATGAAATAATCAGAATTTTTAAAACAATTTTTGGGTCTTCCAACCCAAACTTCGTAGCTACATCTTACACCTCGAATCACGATCAGCAGCGACTTCTGCATCATTAAGTCTGATGGTCACTGCTTATCATGCTCTAACGGTTGTTTCTCTCGGCTTCACTAAGGTGCTCCTCTACTCTTTCTCCTAGTACACTGACCCCTCCTTCTCAGGCTCCTTTCTCCTACTTGTCCATCCCCCTAATTAGGTGTTAGACTGCTAAATACTGGAAGATACAGGAAGAGTCCCGGACTATTTGCCTCAGTCTCTTCTCACCAGATGATTGCCCCAACTCTCACAGATTTAAATGCCATCTATAAACAAACGACTCCCAAATTTCTATTCCTTCTGAACTCATAACCAGCTGCCATGACAGCTCTACCTTAATGTCTAATAGGCACTTTTTTTAAACTCAGTATGGTCAAAACAGCTTGATTCCCAGCTATTCTTCTCCAAACTTCTGCACCTCACTAAACAGGACCTTTATCAACGCAGTTGCTGAAGCCCAAAACCCAGGAGTCATCCTCAAATTCCCTCATGTCTCACTTCACATTAACATAGCAGCAAGTCTAGCTGGTCCTGCACACAAAATATACCCCAAGTTTGCTCACTTCCCCAAGCTCTACACTCAGTTATCTGCTACTCGGCTCCCTGCAACACTTTCCTGATGGCCTCCGGACCTTTATCTCTCTCTCCCTCTCCCCGACCCTTTCTCTCCACAATCCATTCTTCATTCTTATAGCACCAGCTGTCTTCCTAAAGTACAAACCATAGCCTGTCATTTCCCTGCATGAAACCAAATGGCTTCTCTTTTATTCCTAAGAACAAAATCCAGACTTACCAACTGTGACCTTTAAGATACTACCATATATCTCCTCATATCTTATCCTTTACTTATCTGACTTCCCCACCTGCCACCCATTCCCTTGCTCAACTGGCTCCACTCGCATTGGCCTTTACCTTATCACTCTCTCCCTGACTCTCATCTCACTAGTCATCACCAGTACTTCTGAGATAAGCATGCTCTTTGACTTGCTACGTATAGATAAACCTACTACAAGTTATTAAAAATAACAAGATAGGTGTCATACAATAGTTATATATCTGTAAACATTCTAAACGCACCACACTGCCAGCCTCAGTTAAATATCACTGACTACCTTCCACGAATAAGGCAGTGTGAGATATGAAGTATAGGGCCCTTCCCTAACTTTCTTAAATAAAGCTTCAACTCCTGGCCTGGTCATATTGACACCAGTGCTCAAAAAGCACTGCTAGGACTTTGCTAAAGCTGCTCTCTCTCCCAGCCCATCACTATCATAACCATATTTTATATACACGCTGTGTATAGAATGTGAGCCCATATAAGGGGCTCACCTGCAGATGTCTATAGCGTGTTTGAGTCCTGGGCCTGAGGCTAACTTTGGACCCTTCTCTCTCGAGCTCTGTCACTCCACAGTGTTCTTGGAAGCACACATCCTCAGTCACCAATCCAGCACGAGCTGTCTTCACTGTCCACTGACCATGACCCACCAGTTCCACGTGGGCTCCTAGGGCCGTTTCCTGTGCTTTCTCTCTGCCTCTGAAGGGAACAGAACGTGCCGTGCCACGACGACACTTAAAGACAGACAAGGTCCGCCTCAGTCTTGACAAGCAGGAACTGACCCAGTTTCTCTCGCCAACCGTAAAGGCACGACTATAAGGTGGCTGCTCATTAGAACTGGGACCATGGAGCAGAGAAAAGATCTACCTGTGAGCCTCTGCTTCTTCATCTATAAAAATGAGCCAGCTAGCCGAGACAAACCTTGGCCGCCATCACAGGAGCCCCCGCAGCTATACTCTCCAACCGGTCTAAGTGCAGGCTGGGGCAGTTTCTAATGCGGACATTAAAGCATTTGATCCTGTACCTGAATCTTATCACTTCTGCCCTAAAATTTTACAATGATATGCTTTGGGTTGGTTTTCTGTCCAGTCCTTTTGCTGGGTAATCAACCTGTCCTTTTAATCTAAAGACTTACGCCCTTTGGTTTAGGGAAACTTTCTTGTATTGCTTCTTTCATAATTTCCTTTTCTCAGTTTTCTCTGTCCTTTCAATCATAACTCTTATTAGTCAGACGCTGAACCTTTGAGATGAATCCTCTACGTCTTTTATCCTTCTTTCACATTTTCAGTATTTTTGCATTTTTGTTCTACTTTCCAGCTACATTTTTAAGTTCGTTTTACAATCCTTCCCAAGATTTCCTCAGCCTCATTTTCCAACTGTGCTCTTCAATTTTATTTTAGCAACCACACTTTAACTTCAAAGAGCTCTAATTATTATTCAATTGCTCTCTTCTCACAACATACTGTTCTTAATCAGATGTTACATCTCAAACACTCAGAGAACTCTAGCTAGCTCCCCCTCTAAGATTCTAGTAAGAATCTCTTCCAAACTTTCTTCTTTTTTTTTTTCATTTAATTCACACGCTTGGATTCACCATGTGTTCTTTTTACATGTTCAAGAAAGAGGTCAGTCCACATGTCTGACCCTGCCCATCTAGGAAGAAGGAAACCTAAGTGAAGTGAAGTGAAGGTCACTCAGTCGTGTCCGACTCTTTGCGACTCCAAGGACTATACAGTCCATGGAATTCTCCAGGCCAGAATACTGGAGTGGATAGCTGTTCCCTTCTCCTGGGGATCTTTCCAACCCAGGGATTGAAGCCAGGTCTACTACATTGCAGGCAGATTCTTTACCAGCTGAGCCACCAGGGAAGCCCAATACCACAAGCAAATAGGCAATAACCAATTAGTTTTTGATTAATGACAACAAAGAAAGTACCTAGGTGCACAATGAGCGAGCCAGCTTACCTTCATGGAGTCAGAGTATAAAATATATTCCCTGAGCACAGGCAGAAAGTCCTCTGTCATGTCATCGGTCAGTTCCTCCAAGGCTGTAGAGCAGTTGCCGATGCAGGCTGACACACCCTCCAGGGGCTCGGCTAGCTCCGCCTCTAAGGCGCTCCACGTGGAGTACACGGGCCCGTATTCTCTCAGCTCCACAAGGTACTCTAAAAGGGGAAGAGAAACCAGTTGAGATCTGGCTGGGCAATAAACTATGGAAAATTATGAAAGAGATTAGAATACCAGACCACCTGACCTGCCTCTTGAGAAACCTATATGCAGGTCAGGAAGCAACAGTTAGAACTGGATATGGAGTAACAGACTGGTCCAAATAGGAAAAGGAGTACGTCAAGGCTGTATATTGTCACCCTGCTTATTTAACTTCTATGCAGAGTACATCATGAGAAATGCTGGGCTGGAAGAAGCACAAGCTCGAATCAAGATTGCCGGGAGAAATATCAATTACCTCAGATATGCAGATGACACCACCCTTATGGCAGAAAGCGAAGAAGAACTAAAGAGCCTCTTGATGAAAGTGAAAGAGGAGAGTGAAAAAGTTGGCTTAAAGCTCAACATTCAGAAAACGAAGATCATGGCATCTGGTCCCATCACTTCATGGCAAATAGATGGGGAAACAATAGAAACAGTGGCCGACTTTATTTCTGGGGGGCTCCAAGGTCACTGCAGATGCTGATTGCAGCCATGAAATTAAAAGATGCTTGCTCCTTGGAAGGAAAGTTATGACCAACTTAGATAGCATATTCAAAAGCAGAGACATTACTTTGTCAACAAAGGTCTATCTAGTTAAGGCTATGGTTTTTCCAGTAGCCATGTATGGATATGAAAGTTGTACTATAAAAAAAGCTGAGTGCCGAAGAATTGATGCTTTTGAACTGTGGTGTTGGAGAAGACTCTTGAGAGTCCCCTGGACTGCAAGGAGATCCAACCAGTCCATCCTAAAGGAGATCAGTCCTGGGTGTTCACTGGAAGGACTGATGTTGAAGCTGAAACGCCAATACTTCGGCCACCTGATGTGAAGAGCTGACTCATTTGAAAAGACCCTGATGCTGGGAAAGATTGAGGGCAGGAGGAGAAGGGGACAACAGAGGATGAGATGGTTGGATGGCATCACCGACTCAACAGACATGAGTTTGGGTAAACTCTGGGAGTTGGTGATAGACAGGGAGGCCTGGCGTGCTGCAGTCCATGGGGTCGCAAAGAGTCAGACACAACTGAGCAACTGAACTGAACTGAAAGGGGGAAGAGAAAAACCAGCTGAGATCTGGCTGGGCAGCAATCACTGGTATTACTGACTCAGTAACTATTGCAGCAAAGAGCTCTCTGAGCATGCTTCCCTTTAAACACAGCACTGATGGTAACAGAATATTTTTTACAATCTCTGTAAGCTGATGTTACAGCTAACATCATAACATCAATCAACTCCACTCCATAATGGAAATGTCATGCCTCTGGATAATGGGAGCCCCCATGCCTTCGGGGGAAAGTGCTGGGAGCGACATCCACTAAATATCTTCCAAAAAACCTACTCACCTACTCCTACAGTGAAGCAATATTTTGACAGGCCATGGAAGCAAAGTTTCATAAAGGTTTAGGGGGATGTTTTCAAAAGGGAAAAAAAAAAAGAAAATCATTCACAATGGAAAACCAATCAAATTTTAGGAAATACTTGATATAAGAAAGTGTGGTCTTACATAGGCAGACTCGCTTTCTCACTCAGGGGTCACCCCAACACCTTGGGCCCATCAGAATTTACCCCATATGATCTTTAGGTGTGGATGGTACCTAAAGCCATCTCTAAAATCTGCAGGCCCACATAAGACCAGCAGCAGGTAAAGGAGAATTAAAACACAGAGAACAGGGGAAAATATTATTTCTCCTCACAAAGAAAATCTGGCCATCAACTGTCACCAGGATTCTTGCCATTACGACAAAACGTTGCTGCCATTTCTCAATAACCAATGGACTGCAGCTACCGGGGAATCCTTTCCTACGTTTCACATCACATGCCAGCATGATCACTAACAGTGTTCAGGTGTGTTTGGCCTACACGTGTGTAAGAAGACAAAAGGCCCCCACATTCTGGGATACAGAAAAGCAAGTGGCCAGGAGAGGGGTGGGGATGAAGCAGTGGCAGCAACCAGGAAGATTAAAGATTAAAGATTAACTCTCAGGAAGAGTGGGCTTGAAATGAAGCCAAGGCGAGGCAGGTGAGTCAATTTCAAGTCTGAAACCTCCTTAGGAACAGAACTTTGGCAAACACAGGCTGTCCTTCTGAACTGCCTTTCTGCCAGAAAAGATACTCAAGTTTAATTTTTAAATGATCGTCCCTATAGATGAGAGAGAGGATGGCATCCAACCATCTCATCCTCTGGCGATGGAAGAAGGGAAATCGAGAGAGAGAGAAAACTAGAAAAGCCTAGTGGCTCAGAGTGGCTGCTTGCCGTGGGGAAATCAAACACAGGATGAAACGTAGGGCCAGGGATGGAGAACAAAATTCCCCTCTGGTCTCAACTACCTCCCCCGCTCCGTGTATATACTTGTGTGTGTGTTGGTTTCACGAGCATAGTGTGGCCTGGTTCTGCCACTCCAGCATTTCAGCAGTGAGTGCCTGGCACACGTGAGTGCCATTTCTGCAAATGTGGTTCGCAGGCCTGATCCAGACCTTGACACACAGCTCACCTATTTCTTCCTTGATGATCCGCTGGGCTATTCGATCGATGGTTCCCAGCTTGAGCGCAAACGTGTCTAAGTACTCGCCGATGGCTGCGAATTCAAGAGGCCGATTTCTCAGCTTGTAGCCGCCAGCGACATGCTTGACCGACTCGCCCACTCGAGTCAGCAGTGCCATCCCTTGCTTCTTGTGGGCGTTCAGGTCCTAAGGATGACACACGAAGAGACAGACTCAAAGGGCTCACCCGCTCACATGGCCAGGATTCGGTAAGCCAATTCCTTTAGGAAATGGAGGACTCCGAAAATAAGGGACTGGGGATTCCCTGGTGGTCTGGTGGTTAAAAGGCCACCTCCTGATGCAGCAGATGTGGGTTCAATGCCTGGCTGGGGAACTAAGCTCCTGTATGCTGCGGTACAACTAAGATGCAACACAGCCAAATAAATATATATTTTTAATTATTAACAAAGAAAAAGAAAAGTAGCTGAGTTAAGTAAGGCACTAACCACACACACACAGACACACACATGTCTCCTCCCCTTTGTCATCGTGTCCACCGCGCTCACACCCCTGCACCTGCACACCAGGTCTCTTTCTCCAGAGCTGGACTCCTTCCTTTCCAATAAGGAACACTGACCCTGCACACGTTCCTTTAATCACAACTGTTGAAATACAACTTTTTTTTAAAGAGCCCCTTTCTCTTGTACAAAATATCCTAAATTATCTTTAGGAGCAAAATTCAACAGCTGAGATTCATTCATTTCTATCCAACCGAAGCCACGTAAGGGAAGTAGAGTTTGGGAGGCAGGACGCAGTTGACAGGAAAGGCCGTGCGGCAAAACCCAGTCAGCGCTCTGCGATGCTAGAAATCAGGCCAGCGTTCATTCTAGGGAGGAGGAGGGCGGGAGTGATTGGGAGCAGGGGCTTCCACGGTGCTGGAGATTTTCTGTCTTGATACAGGTAATGATCACAAAGGGTGTGTTCATTTTCTGATCACTTATTGAGTTATGATTGGCATACTTTTCTGGACGTGTATTCTTCAATAACAAAACTGAAGACACTTTAAACATCAGTTCATCTTGCTTGGCCCACAAATAAAAACCACACATACAAAAAAAAAACCTTCCTCCTATTTTTCACACAAATTCCTAGTGACCAGGGGTCTAAGCTTTCTCCTGCTTTGTCCCTTTATTCAATAAAAATGATGAAACTTGAGGGCTTGCCTGGATGAAGAACCTGCAATTTGGGTGAAACGGTGTGTTGTACTTCTGGAGAACAGGGGGGACTTTACTTTGTGTTTACTCTGGAAGAACTGTGCCTGAGGAGCAGTTCACCAGGAAATATTTATTTTTTTTAAAAGAACACAAGTTTGAACTGTGGAGGGAAGGCTTCCAGGGAAAAGAGAAGATGAATAAGAATGTCATCCAGGAGGCTGAGTGCCAACTGAGGTTTGGGAAAAAGGGAAAAAAAAAAACAAAAAACAAATCGCAACACTGGCAGACTCTGGCATGTGATCCTCACTGTCTGCAGAATGGCATCCCTCTAAGGTCTTTACGTCAGGTGACACTGTTTGTAAATATTTTTCCATTTGGGATTTTGAAAAAAAAAAACTGGAAAGTACCTGGACCTCAATATCCTTGCCAATGCGGGAGGAATTACCTATGGCCTGAACATGAGACTAGGAAGCATGAGCGTAAAGGGATGGGGGGTGGAAGACAGCTGGCACAAGAGTCTGAACACGAGCTCTCACTTCTGCAGACAGTCAGAGTGGAGCACCTCGGGTTCTGGACCAGTTCTGCCAAGGGAAGTCCCGAGACTAGGCAGGGGGTGGCCCCCTTGAGTCAGCTGCATCCCACAGGTTTGGGGCTGTCATGTTCCTGCTGTCATTTGTTTCCAGGAATTTTTAAATTTCCCTTTTTATTTCTTCAGTAACCTTTTCGTTATTTAGAAATGTATTGTTTAATCTCTATGTGTTTGTGTTTTTTACAGCTTTTTTCCCCCTATAATTGATATCTAGTCTCATAGTATTATGGCCAGAAAAGATGCCTGATATGATTTCAATGATGCCTGATAATGATTTCAGTTTTCTTAAATTTACTGAAGGGGAGATGGCCAACTTGAGTCTGACTATGTAGAATCCAGCACCTGTGTTTGTCCTAACTCTATCCCTGGCAAGTGCCTGGAAAATGCCCACCTGCTAGGAACTTGGCTGCAGGTAAGTAATGTTATATTCATTGGAAGGATGGATGCTGAAGTTGAAACTCCAATGCTTTGGCCACCTGGTACGAAGAGCTGACTCACTGGAAAAGAGCCTGATGCTGGGAAAGATTGAGGGCAGGAGGAGAAGGGAACAACAGAGGATGAGATGGTTGAATGGCATCACCGACTCAACGGACAGGGGTTTGGGTGGACTCCGGGAGTTGGTGATGGACAGGGAGGCCTGGCATGCTCCAGTTCATGGGGTCGCAAAGAGTCGGACACAACTGAGCGACTGAACTGAAATGAAGTAATTCTAAACTCCTCTTGGTCAGGTGGTCTGATACCCAGGAAAACTGTGGCCTCAGGAGCTACAAAGACCCAGTTTACATCCCAGTGATGCCAGCTGAACTCGAACACACACCCTGAGCTTCAGTCTCCTCACCCGTGAAATGAGACTCTGAGCCAACACTGATGAAGTTCCTGTGAAAAATGTCCTTACCAAACACTCAGTGAACATTCTTGCCCTTTCATGCCCACTGTTATCAGAATGGCCTCATCCAGTAATATCGCTGGTAAGTGTTCAGGAAAACATCTCTGCTTTTGGCAAGTGAAAATAGTCTAACTTCCTCAGCTGCTGCAGGGGGATAGTTCTCCTGAATTCTAACATGGAAACCATGCCAGGGCAGATGAGCACCAAGAAAAAACACTAAAGACACAAACCCAGAGCAATTCTATGTCACCCACTCACTACAGATGTGCCTTGGAGAGATCAGAACACCTTTCAAGGGAGAGTAGAAAGAATGCTGATTTGGGGGAGGAATATAAAAGAGTCTGCCTTACCTTGGCAGTAAGGAAAACATTAAAGTGTTCATTGAAGGAGAGCACAGGGTGATCTGTAATTCTTTTCAGGAATTTATCCAAAGCTTTTCTTCTGGTCTCCACAAACTCTTCTGAAAATCGATCCACGACACCTTTCACCACAAACTTCTCAGGAAGTGGCTACAATGACATGAAGAAAAATATTCAGAATAATTGACAGTAGGGTGCAAGGAAAAACTAGGCTAGCAAATAAGTCCTGGGACCCATCCATCAAGAATGGTCTTTATTAAATCAGTTAGATCTGTATGTAGTCATCAGTATAAACAAGTCTGAGAAAATGCTGATGGAGTAAAATTACAACTACACTGTCAATTTCATAATAATAAAAAAAATGAAACAGTAGAGCATAGTCTCTGGAACACCAAAAATAGTCGGGTAACATCTACCATTAAATCCAGTTGTTATCTTTATGCCGCTTGATGCACAGGTGACAAAGTGGGAAAGTTAGGACAAGATAAGAAAGACAGGAAAGGAGCCAGATACAAGCCATATTATTTAAATATCTTAAGATTCTACTTCCAGTTCAAAGAATAAAAGAATTTGGTAAATGAAAAAATAAGCGTATTAGGGAAACCCCTGGGTCTATAAAATACCCTATTTTCCAAAGCCCTTTTTTTTCGTTTAGGTTTATGTTTAAAAGTTCTTAATGATATAACTTCCTTTACTCCTTACTTGAATTTCTCCACTGTTACTTACTTTGAGCCAACATTGTGGGCAATTTAATACTACCTGGCCACCAAGGGATCTTTGAGCTTTAACCTATTTCCGTAGCAGCTTCATTAAAAGGCTTTCCTCATCACTGCCACCACAGGGAAAGAGAGTATCCACTAATGCACAATTTGGAAGTGTTTTGATTATGAAATATTAAAAGAATATTTACATTTTTAAAAGGTTAAGTGACCCAGTAGACATTTGTCCAAAGAAGACATACGAATGGCCAAAATGCACATGAAAAGATGCTCAACATTATTAGTCATTAGGGAAATACAAACCAAAATCACAGTGAGATACCACTTCACTAGGATGGCATCTCACTAGGATGACCATAATAGAGATGGAGAAAGACAGGAAAGGAAAAGAAACAACAAGTGCTGATGAGGAGACCGAAAAACTGGAACAAGCATTTAAGTCTGCAACCTCCTTAAATTCTGTAATATGTCTATAAAGAATTTTTTTTAAGTTATAAACCCAAGCGCATGTGTGCACACACACATGAACACAAATGTTGAAATAAGATAGATGAACAAGAACTTAGCCCCCAAAAGTATAATCCTAAGCACTTAAGAGTAGGGAAAGCCAAGAAGCAACCCAGATTTTATAACAGAAGACATTTGAAATATTTAGGAATTGGCAATACCAGCACTCCTGGAAAAGAAGCACTTGGGTATGAGAGAATTCAACAGCCTCAACCTGAAGTGCTTTGGAAAGACCACATGTTTTCGATCTCAAGAGTCAAGACTCTACTGGGTACCACCTTTGCCTCCACGCCTCGGCTTGCTACAGAGAACATCCCCGTGCCCAGAGCGAACCATTCCATCTGTGTCCATTAGTTCACTGTCTTGCACCTGTCCTCATCAATTACTTACACCTTCTCTGCCATTTGTCTTCAACATCTGACCTAGCTCTATTCTGAGTCTACAAAAACATGGTTGGTTCTCATGCTACTGACCATGAAAAAAAAAAAATCTATCTCTTAACCTTATATCTTCTCCATCTCCTTCCCATCTCATTCAACCTTTTTGAAAAGAATCATTTACCTTTACTTTCACTCTTTCCCCTTGATTTCTCCACCCCTAACCTTTCTTCACCCCAAAATGAAGCCATCTGTGGTACTGCCTTCAAGGCTGCATTTCTCTGCCCCATCCCTGCCTAATGCAGAAACCACTCTTCTCAAATCATCAAAACTTTCTAATTACCAAATCCAGTGACATTTTAATCTCATGAGTCCTGCTGAGCATACTCCCATCTGCTTACACTGAACAAGAAACAGGGAAAAGATCTAATGAGCAAATAAGTAGTTAGGTGGGCCTCATTTCACACAACAGACAACCTTCTGAAAAGAGTGATCCATTCTTCAGATTTAGTCCCTTGAACGTGGGTCAATGAACCAAAGAAGCTTGCTAGTTAAAGGAACCTGGGAGTGAATCCTTCTGCAAACAGAATTTCCTTCCGTAATAAGGAATCTTATCATCAAATGTCTGTGGCTTCATAAATTTGTTTCTTCCCATTTCAAGCTTCCTTAAAAGAATACACCTACTCTCTTCCACACCCTTATAATTACCTACTGGGTTGTTTATGCATAGGAATCTGAAGTGAAAGTCACTCAGTTGTGTCCTACTCTTTGCGACCCCATGAACTATACATGCCATGGAATTCTCTAGGCCAGAATGCTGGAGTGGGTAGCCTTTACATTCTCCAGGGGATCTTCCCAACCCAGAGATCGAGCCCAGGTCTCCCGCATTGCAGGCGGATTCTTTACCAGCTGTGCCACAAGGGAAGCCCAAAAATACTGGAGTGGGTAGCCTATTCCTTCTCCAGAGGATCTTCTGGACCCAGGAATTGAACCCAGGTCTCCTGCATTGCAGGCAGCTTCTTTACCAACTGAGCTATCAGGGAAGCCCATATATGAATCTGGATTGCTGGTCAAGTCGAGGGTAACTATACCCCGTAAGTGAGATAATACAAGTGAAGAGCTCAACACTGCTCCAAGCACATGGTAGATGTCAAATGAATGCCAACTATTTGTATTAACTTGTAAATTCTGAGGGCAGAAAGGACAAAGGAAGTGGACTAAACAGCAGCACTTCCGTATATGTTTTAAGCCAAAGTATTTAAAAAAAAAAATCGCCTGGGATAACATTTCAAATCCACTAGGATGGCCATAAAAGGCGGGAAAGAAAGAAAAATCACAAGTGTTGGCACGTAGATAGGGAAACGGGAATTCTCACACACTGCTGGCAGGCATGTAAAACGGCTCAGCCACTGGCACAACAGTTGGGCAGTTTCTCAAAAACTTAAACTTAGAATTGCCATACTATCTAGCAGTTCTACTCCTTGGTATATAGCCAAAATCACTGAAAGCAAGTTTTCACACAAAAACTTGTACAGCAAATGTTCAAACAGCATTATTCACAATATTTGGGCTAGGGAAAAAGAAGGGATTGGATGGGGCTACTTAATGGGTACGGGACTTCTTTTTGGGATGATGAAAATATTCTGAAATTAGATAGTGATGGTGATTCAAAACACTGTCAATATAATAAAAGCCACTGAATTATACACTTTGGTGAATTTTATGTTATGTAAATTTTATCTTAATTAAAAAAAAAAGATTGAAGGATGGAACCAGATGTCATAGAGGAGAGGAGATGCAATGCCACTGGCTTTGAAGATGGAGGAAGGGGCCTGAGCCAAGCAATGCAGACGGCCTCCAGAAGATGGAAAAGGGAAGGACAAATTCCCCCCTAGAAACTTCAGAAGGGATACAGCCCCGTGTATATTAATATACCAACTATTCTACTAAGCCGCCTGCAGTGCAGGAGACCTGGGTCCAGAAGATCCGCTGGAGAAGGAATAGGCTATCCACTCCAGGATTCTTGATATTAATCCATGAAGACTGATTTTGCACTTTTGACTTCCAGAACTATTAGATTAAAAAATGTTGTTTAACTCACTTTTTTGAAAAAGAAAAAAATCACCTGGTGTGGGGATGAGGGAGTGGGTAGGGACAGAGGTGAAACAAGACTGGTCATGAGTTGATATGTGCTGAGACTAGGTGATGAATACATTGAGGGGGTCACTGCACTGAAGCAACTTTGACATTTTCCATAATGAAGTTTTTAAAAAACTATATATGCATATATATATGTTGGAACCTTCAAAAATCCTATTTGTGAAACGTTACAATAATCTATTAAATATATCAAGGTTTAATCTTAAAACATTTACATTTTAGAGCACTAAATACTCTGGTAAAGTACTTTCATATATACCATACTTTATGTTAGTTTATAAGAAAGTATTTTATAATCTATGAAATAAAAGTACAGTAGATTGTCTCAGAAAAGCTACTGTTTCTGGGTAGGAGATCTGGACAAAGATTTCAACTACTCAGTCTTTATGTGTCCACTGTCCTCATTTTTTTAATTGCTTCTTCTATGCAACTTGACAGATATTTACTGCATAGCCACTACGTGACAGAAAACTATTTTTCATATTCATATCAAACTAACAGAAAATATTGCTCCTAACCAAAATAAGTAACAAACAAATAAAAGAGCATCAAGATTAAAAGGAAATCTTAACCATCTGAAACAACATAGATGGACTTGGAGGGTATTATACTAAGTGAAATAAGTCCTACAGAGAAAGAAAAATAGTGTATGATGTCACTTATATCCCCGTGGTCACATACGGCTGAGAGCTGGACCGTAAAGAAGGCTGAGTGCTGAAGAACTGATGCCTTTGAACTGTGGCACTGGAAAAGACTCCTGAGACTCCCCTGCACAGCAAGGAGATCAAATCAGCCCATCTTAAGGGAAATCAACCCTGAATACTCATTGGAAGGACTGATGCTGAAGGTGAAACTCCAGTATTTTGGTCATCTGATGCGAACAGCTGACTCACTGGAGAAGTCCCTGATGCTGGGAACGACTGAAGGCAGAAGGAGAAGACAGCGTCAGAGGATGAGATGGCCGGATCACTGGTGCAACGGACATGAACTTGGGCAAACTTCAGGAGATGGTGAGGGACAGAGAGGCCTGACATGCTGCAGTCCATGGGGTCATAAAGAGTCAAACAAGACTGGCAAACTGAACAACAACATCATCACTGATACGTGGAATCTAAAAGGTACAACAAGCGAGTGACTGTAACAAAAACAGAAGCAGACTCACAGATACAGAGAGCAGCCAGCAGTTACCAGCGGGGAGAGAGGAGAGGCAATTACAGGAGGAGGAGAGTAAGAGGTGCAAACTATTAGGTGCAAAATAAGCTACAGGAATATACTGTACAACACTGGAAATAGAGCCAATATGCTATAGTAACTATAAGTGGAGCAGCACCTTTAAAAACTGTGCATCACTACACTGTACCCCTGTCATTTATATAATATTGTGCCTCAACTACACTTTAATAAAATTTAAAAAAAAATTTGTTCCTATAAAGAACAGTCATCAAGCCTGATTTAATTCAAGGTTCAACCAGTGAACTGCTTATTAACTTACATGCTTGATCAGCTAAAAGCACATATATTGAAGAGTACAAAAAAAGGAACCAGCTAAAGAGTGAAGTGAGACATTCTACTGATTACTTCATATTAAGAAAAACAAACACTGCATTACAAATTTCTCCTTATTAATTCCTATGCGTTTACCGCTACCCAAAACATAAATGGGTCCGTAATACACACAAATGCAGCCTTCTAGAAAAGCTCCCATCATAAAAATTGAAGCAAGCATTAAATTTCCAAGTGAAATTAAAAACTAAAGATTCTAATAAATGTATTTGCTTCATCTCCAAACTCTGTGCCCATCGAGTCATGAAATCTCTGCTGTGTAATGAGTTGTGCCCTAGTTAATGAAGCAGTGTTAAAGCCAACTTCCGAGACAAAATGTAAATTAAAAAGCAAAAACCACGTCACAGTGAAGACTCTGGTGGCTCCCACTGTCAGATTACAAAGAAAAGCAAAGTGAACTGCCATTACGAGATGACAAACATACCCATCCAGCCCAACTCTAGCTTTAGCATGCCATTTGAAAAACACCTGATTGTTTCTGCTTTTCAAATCCCAGAAAAGTTAAGCAATATAAAAAGAGAAATTTTTTTTGGAGCACTAGAGAATATAATGGTACTGTTAATAGGACAGAATTTGTTAAAGACACAAAGCAGAAAAGATTGGGTTG
Source organism: Oryx dammah (assembly GCF_014754425.2). Taxonomy (NCBI): domain Eukaryota; kingdom Metazoa; phylum Chordata; class Mammalia; order Artiodactyla; family Bovidae; genus Oryx; species Oryx dammah. The sequence goes on along the minus strand of NW_024070185.1, from coordinate 100,203,984 downwards.
AGAGAAAAACCCATCACCATTAACCATCTTGTGATACTATTCAGGCAAAGCAACAGTCGACTTAGGAAGTAAGGGGTTGAGTTTCCCTGAGAGAGCCCCAGAAGCTACCAAGTTCAGAGCCACTGGGGCTGAAAACTGGGCAAGCCTCAGGGCAGCCAATGGGAAGAAGCAAATGAAAGAACTTGGGGTCCTCCCCAGAACCACAGTCTGGCTGGCTGTTTGTCTACCATTTCACATGGCTCCAGTGAAGCCCTCCAAAAAGTGGGAACTTTATCTCCGTGCTCCTAACGTAAGCAATAGGCTCTGAAAGCTCAGGAATTCTCACAAAGTTTTAACCATAGCTGACTAAAATTGGCAAAAAAAAAAAAAAAAAAACCAGCAAAAAAAATCCATTTCTCTACCATCATTCCCAATTTTCCAGCTGATTCACTAAAGTTCTAAAGTTCACTTGAAAAATAAAGCATGTGCAAATAGCCAGAAAAACTTGGAAAACAAAGAATACGGTGGGTAGAGACAGGGACCTATCCAACCAGATGCTGATACATTCTGTAAACTTATAATAATTCAATAGTGTAGCAGGGATACCACACTAAAGAGATCAATGAACCAGAAGGTTCAGAAACAGCCCAAGGCTAGACAAATCTAATGCATGACAGAGTCTAACACACGAGCTATGATATAGGTGACTGACTACTCCTAAGCAGTTGTGGGACATCTCACCGTCTGAAAAAAACAAGATCTCCCCATCTCACATCAAAATACACTCTAGCTTTAAGCACTAAACACAAGGACATAAAAGTAACAGAAGAAAATATATTACCTTTTTTTTTTTAACATCCTAGGTTAGAAACAAGCTTCAAAGCCAGAAACTGTACGGGAAAAATTACCATGGCTGGGAGGGAAGGGATATTATCTATTGCAGAGTCAAGTTGGAGAAAAAAGGTAACTAAGAAAAAAACAGATATTCTCAACTGGGTTAATGTCCTTTGCAGATACACAGAGTATTCACAAAACAATGAGGAAAAAAATTTCAAATGAAGAGGCAATTCATAACAGAAATGCCCACCTCCAATAAAGTAACAGGAAAGATAACCAGCTTCACTAATTGGATAATGGAAACTAACCGTACAAAAACAAACTCAAAATAGGTTAAAGACCTAAATATAAGAGCTAAAATTATAAAAATTTCAGTGAGCAACATAGATGTAAATCTCTATGATCTGGGATTAGGCAGTGGTTTCTTAGCTAAAACGCCAAAAGCACACACAAACAAAGTACAATAGGTAAACTGGACTTCATTGAAATTTTAAAACTTTGTACTTCACAGGATACCATCAAGAAAATAAAGAGACAAGTCATTAAATGGGAGAAAATTTTTGCAAACCATATACCTGAAAAGGGACTAGTATCCAGATTATACAAAGAACTGTCTTAATGCAATAATAAAAGGACAACCCGGTGCTGGAGAAGACTCTTGAGAGTTGCTTGGACGGCAAGGACCAAAGCAGTCCATCCTGAAGGAGATCAGCCCTGAATATTCACTGGAAGGACTCATGCTGAAGCTCCTCTTGACGACTCCCTGGGAAAAAGCCTGGGGAATGTTGGAAACTGGAAAATGCTGGGAAAGACTGAGGTAGAAGAAGAAGGGAGCGAACGAGGATGAGATGGTTGGATGTTAACTGTCAGGGAAATGCAAATCAAAACCACAGAGAGATACCAATCCATCCCCATTCAGTTCCATTTAGTTCAGTCACTCAGTCGTGTCCAACTCTTTGCTACCCCATGAACCGCAGCACGCCAGGCCTCTCTGTCCATCACCAACTCCCAGAGTCCACCCAAACCCATGTCCATTGAGTCAGTGATGCCATCCAACCATCTCATCCTCTGTCGTCCCCTTCTCCTCCTGCCCTCAATCTTTCCCAGCATCAGGGTCTTTTCCAATGAGTCAGCTCTTTGCATCAGGTGGCCAAAATTTTGGAGTTCCAGCTTTAGCATCAGTCCTTCCAATGAACACCCAGGACTGATCTCCTTTAGGATGGACTGGTTGGATCTCCTTGCAGTCTAAGGGACTCTCAAGAGTCTTCTAGGGTGGCTATTATCAAAAAGAAAGGTTATAACCAGGGTTGATGCAGACGTGGAGGAAACAGAACCCTCATACACTGCTGGCGTGAACATAAAATGAAGCAGCCACTTTGGAAAACAGTCTGGCAGTTCCTCAAAAGGTTAAATACACAGTTAAACGTGATTCAGCAATTATAGTCTTAGGTATACACCCGAGAAAAATGAAAACATATGTCCACACAATAATTCACACATGAACGTTCATAGCAGCATTACTCACAGCAGCCAAAAAGTGGAAACAACCCAACTGTCCACCAAAGGCAGCAAACAGAGAAAATGTGATATAGCCATAGAAGGGACGCTCATCTGACAACAAAAACAAAGTACTGACTGACGCGTGCTAGAACATGAATGAACACTGAAAACATTATGCTATGGGGAAAAAACTGTCACAAAAGACCACTGTGTATGATTCTCCTTATATCAAACGTCCAGAAATAGGCACACCTATAGAGACAGAACATAGAGAAGTGGTCACCAGGCACTGGGGAAGACAGGGTTTGGAATTAACAGGCAAGGATTAAGAGGTTTCTCTTCGGGATCATGAAAAGGTTCTAAAACTGATCTGCTGATGGCTGTATGAATACACTAAAATGACTTGCATTTTCAAATGGGTGAATTGTATGGCATATTAATCAGATCTCAATAAAGCTTTTCTTAAAAAAAAATGAAAAATGAACATTTAAACAATAACTATGCTATATGTTTACTGGGTCTCCCTCTGATAATAAACTCTCCTGGATAGGAGTCTTTGTCCATCTCATAATCCCTCACCTTCCCAAGGGCGGTAAAAGGACCAACACAAAGTTGATTATTAACAACAAACAATCACCTCCTAGAAAAGCTGCTGTAAAGTGAACTTCTGGGGGAAAAAAATGGTTTGTTTCCAGTCTGACTTTCATGTTTAAGTCAGAGATGCTCTCCTACATTGAATCTCTCTCCTCCCCAGATATACACTAAGAATTTACGAAGAAATTTAAATCTCTACATGCTTCAAAAGTACCTTCTACTCAATGCTTCCACCCAGACCAAAGGAAACCAGACTTAAAGATACTGGTTAAAGATAACAGACTTAAAAATTCACCTTGGGCATTCTGGGAGACTTCCAGTCTCCTAATTCTGGCTTGTGTCTACACATGAGGCTACTATGTTTTACCAGCAGGTGTCGCTGTCTAACTTTGATCTTTAAGTGCGGAACTTCAAATTCACCTAGTTGCCAGGAGGTGGCGCATTAATTCCCCTTATACATAGTATGAACTACACATAAAGAGCAACTTTCTACAGAGAAGGAGAGAAAAAAAGGGGTAACTGTACGGTGGAAAAACCTGACAAGCATTACCTCAAAGCAGGTGAACAAGATTAACAACCACAGTGATAAATACTGTTAATGACAGTATGTACCCTTTCATGATGTAAATGAGGATTGTACTTAACCTCATGCTTTTCCTCCACAAAACACATCACGCCTGGCTAACTGCGAGCAAAACACCAGACAAATCTCAACTGAGGGACATTCCACAAAAAGCCTGACCAGTACTCCTCAAAGCGATCCAGGTCTTCCCAAATCAGGAAAGCCTGAGAAACCGTCACAGCCAAGAACAGCCTGGGACTACAGAAACGACAATGTAAAGTGGTATTGGTTCGTTATTTGTGACAAACGTGCCATGCTAATAGAAAATGTTTATAATAAGCCAAACTGGCTGTGAGGTCTATGAGAACTCACTGTACTGTCTTTTCAATAATTCTGTAAATCTAAAACTGTTCTAAAATAAAAGTCTATTAAAAAAAAATTCACTAGTCGCCAATCTTGCCAAATTAATATCTTTAAGGGATAGTTTCAACTGCTTACAAACTATTGGCTTTTTTTTTTCTTTTGGCATGTCTTTAAGTGATCAAAAAAAGGAAAAGGGAAACTTTAGGCTTCAAGAGCAGAGGGAATGGGAGTAAGGGGTGGGGGGTGAGGGGTGAGGGGGGTGGGGGGTGGGGTTCATTCTCATCACAGCACTAGCAACATGGCCACTCCTGCCTTGAAAATTAAGAAAACTGCTGGAGTGCTCCCAGCATAGCCAGCCTCTTCCAAGCACGAGGGGATGACTGGAAGGTACAGTAGGCAGTGCTGAGCAGTTACCCAGCCAAGGTTTTTACTGAAAGATAAAGCCATCACTTCACGGGAAATAGATGGGGAAACAGTGGAAACAGTGTCAGACTTTATTTTGGGGGGGGGGGGGCTCCAAAATCACTGCAGATGGTGACTGCAGCCGTGAAATTAAAAGACGCTTACTCCTTGGAAGGAAAGTTATGACTAACCTAGATAGCATGTTGAAAAGCAGAGACATTACTTTGCCAACAAAGGTCGGTCTAGTCAAGGCTATGGTTTTTCCAGTGGTCATGTATGGATGTGAGAGTTGGACTGTGAAGAAAGCTGAGCGCCAAAGAATTGATGCTTTTGAACTGTGGTGTTGGAGAAGACTCTTGAGAGTCCCTTGGACTGCAAGGAGATCCAACCAGTCCATGCTGAAGGAGATCAGCCCTGGGATTTCTTTGGAAGGAATGATGCTAAAGCTGAAACTCCAGTACTTTGGCCACCTCGTGCGAAGAGTTGACTCATTGGAAAAGACTCTGATGCTGGGAGGGATTGGGGGCAGGAAGAGAAGGAGACAACCGAGGATGAGATGGCTGGATGGCATCACTGACTCGATGGACGTGAGTCTGAGTGAACTCCGGGAGTTGCTGATGGACAGGGAGGCCTGGCGTGCTGCGACTCATGGGGTCGCAAAGAGTCGGACACGACTGAGAGACTGAACTGAACTGAACTGAAAGCCCTACTGAAGTGTTTCATGACTCAAATTTCCCTAAAGCCCTAGAGTTCAAGAAACATCTAGGATCTAAATAGTCATTTATACTTCAAAGAGAAAGTAGTCAAAGAAGTATTCCACATGTATGCTGATTTTAAGTAGTCTTTTAAATTTTATTTGCTCTAGTTTTTTTTTTTTTAATGTGCAACTAAAATAACGGATGAGTAGTATGTTTATTCAATAAACAGAGTTAGGCGGCTTTGGGTTTGTTGTTTTAAAGGAAAAGCTATGGTTGATGGATTGTGTGCTAGATTCCTGCTCCCTGAATTACCCATGTCTCAAGAAAACCTGGCCAGCTGTAATCTGAGGCATCTTTCTCCACCTGGTGGCAGCTCTCCAAGCCTCAGAACTGTATCTAGGAAGGGTGCAACAGCCAGCCTTTGAGGAGGCAGCAAAGGAGAACTAGAACTCTCCATACTTAAAAAAAAAAAAAAAAAAAATCAATCTCCTTGTCACAAGGAATACGAAAATCTACCCCACTCCACCCAAGAAACCAGCATACTGTATAGCAGATCAGAAATCAAAACCCAAAATGTGAAATAATTATACAGCATCCACAAAATGAACAGTTGATGGGTGATCTGGTATAAAATGTAAGGCAGTGTTTGCCCATAATTTGAGGGGTGAGAGTTGAGTGAATACTGTCAGGAAAGAGAAAGAAGGAAAAGTGAGTAACAAGCTGTACTGACTTAGTACCTACGGGAATGAGATGAGTGGGCTGGGATTCTTCCAGTTTGTTCCTCAACCAGTCAAAATCCTGGTATCTTCGACGGACAGAATATTCTGGCAGGTCAAACTCCACCCGAGTACTCTGCAAATGAGAAGAGCAGAACAAAATCAGGGTAAGGAAAGAGCAGCTGTCTTGGCAGAAGGGAAGGAAAAAAGCTCTTTCTGGATAACCTAACTGGGCAAGAACACACTTTCCTTCCACCAAACACGCCAGCCACATGGCAGGGTTTCCCAGGATGGAATGACGAGTCTAGGCGTGGGGTCCAGTTAAACATTTCAAGGATCTATAAGGAAAATGTTGAGATTTCATTCCCCTCGGAAATGGAACTATCCTCCAGAATTGTGTTCAGAAAACATTTGATTCATCTTCTCCAAGCTTAACTTTGAAAATTTCTTTTAGTAGATCCCTGGAGAAGAAAATGACAACCCACTCCAGTATTCTTGCCTGGAGAATCCCATGAACAGAGGAGCCTGGAGGGCTACAGTCCATGGGGTCGCAAAGAGTCAGACACGACTGAAGTGAATAACACACACAGAGAGAGTAATTCCACTGAGAATCTTGCTTACTGAATCCAAACCTGTGACTGTTTAGAAAAAAAAAAGTTTCCACCTTCTGCTAAATATGCTGATAAGTTCTGCCAAAGGCAGAGGAAAAATAAAAAGTAGAGATAACAGATTACCTGCTCATTTAGGAACCAGATTAGATGAAAATAGAAAAGGTTTTGCCTACTCTGCCATATCCTCCCAGGACCATAAGCCTGAAACTATACTGCATTTTAGATGATTTTTTTTAAATCTAGAAGGAAATGATACTAAAATATCATTGTTGGCAGAAAAAAATATTAATCACATCCCCTTCCCTGAATTTAAGTTTTCTGAAATGTAATTTCAACACTTAACAACAAAAATACTAAATAAAATGAATTTATACCAAAGCAAGATTTTTATACATTAATTAGTCCAAACCAAAATTATGTCTCCGATACACCACTTTTCCCTATGAGGGTACCAACTATATGACAGTCATAGTTCTCAGAATTTAAAGCACAAAATAAAAAATGGCTCAAGCTGTCTTTAATAAACTTATTGAAATCTTTCACATCAAAAGTCTGTTTTAATCCATGGCACTAAGAAAACCTTAAAAACACATAAACAAGAGTCATCCATCACAGAAGCAGCCAGTGAACAGCTCTGGCATCAAAAATTATGATTTCATCCTCCCCAGAAGCCAGGCTCACAGACTGAGCAAAACTGTGAAGTCAAAGGACTCGATCTTGGACAAAACCCCAACACTTTCTGCCTCTTTTCCCCTTGTCAAAGTTCTGCACACCAGCATATGCCCACGAAACACAACCTTCCCCTGTGAAGCAGAGGCAGGAGCGGGAGATATGGGCACGTTTGTTTAATGAGGCATTTATGATTTATTAGAAGACTCCCCAGAGGAATGAGTGTTATAGAACTTGAGAGAGAGAGAGGAGAAGGAAAAAACTTAAATCTAAATCACTATTTATGAATCTTCAGGCACAAGGGTGACAGAAACATGGGCAGTAGCCTGGCACTTTGGCCACTTGATGCAAAGAGCCAACACTCATTGGAAGAAACCCTGACGCTGGGAAAGTGAAGTGAAGTCACTCAGTCGTGTCCGACTCTGCGATCCTGTGGGCTGTAGCCCACCAGGCTCCTCTGTCCATGGGATTCTCCAGGCAAGGATACTGGAGTGGGTTACCATTTCCTTCTCCAGGGGATCTTCCTGACCCAGGGCTCGAACCCAGGTCTCCCACATTGGAGGCAGACACTTTAACCTCTGAGCCACCAGGGTGGCTAGCCCCTAGATGCTGGGAAAAATTGAAGGCAAAAGGAGAAGGGGGCAGCAGAGGACAAGACGACTGGATAGCACCACCAATTCAAAGCACATGAGTCTGAACAAACTCGGGGACATAGTGGAAGATAGAGGAGCCTGGTGTGCTTCAGTCCATGGGGTCACAACTGAGCCACCAAACAACAACAAGAACAATAACAACAGAGCCTCGCCCCGCACGTGAAGCAGTCCCAGCATCTCTGGGACGCCACCAAGACTCCCCGAGCTTCGGTTCCCTCAACAGCAGGAAGGCAGCTGGAATGGAAGTGCTTCAAGACCCTGCAGAGCGCCCCCAACAGACTCTGTCTGGGGACTTGACAATGATTATGGGCTCATGAGAAGTAGATTTTGAAAGATGACAAATTAATGCAACTCGTTTTCATTGTAAACAGAACTGGTAAGAGGGCTCTGCTTTATGCCCTCCTAAATGTTACATGATATCAACTGGTTGCTGCTCTTTATTATAGTTTGCAAAACCATTTCACTGAATTATAGTCTATGTAACGTTTCTACTCTAACTTTAAAATCAATCTTTGATAACCACAAAAAGCAGTATGTATGATGAAACACAAGTTTTATTTCTGCTGTAACCAATTTTACTTTCAGGCAATTGCTTTTTTTGTTTGTTTGTTTTTCCTTCTTATTTAGACTAGACACATTTATTTTAAAACGTCAGGAAAATTAAAGTAATATAAAAACTATAATCCCTTTAAACAGAGAAAAATGCAATTATATTATGGTTTCCATGTTTTTTTCTATGTATAGTCCCTCATATTTTCTATATCTCTTTAATATATCTTGGATATCTTTCTATATCAATATAATCCACATGGATATACCATAATTAAACCAAATAACCATTTAGGTTATTTCTAATTTTTCAATCAATAGATCATTACAGCAAACATCACTGAACAACTGTTTGATAATTCTCTTGAAAGTATGAAACAGTAAATATGAAAGATTATACTAATTTTTAATCAACAAACTATTTCCAGATATAGACCAATTTATTTTCTAACCATATATTCTCAATACTGGTTATCTTTGATGGAATTATAACTGAAAAATAGTATATCTGTTTTGTTTATTTAATGACTGTTTCAACTGAATATCTTTTAGAATATTTGTTGGCTGCATATTTTTCTTCTTTTGTTAGAGAAGTTTATTTTTAATTTGTGAGTCTAGTCTTTTCCATATGTGAAAATGCTTTAGAGCCATTTAACCTATCATAATTGCCAAATAGCTTTTATTACACAGAATTTTTTAAATTGTTAAATAGTCAAATTTATCCATTTTTTCCCCTTTAGGGTTGCTAGTTTTAGGGCCACTGGTAAGAAGGCTGCCCTCATTGTAAGCTTTTAAAAATATCTGCCTGAATTATTCCCTTTATTTGTGGCTTGTGTGTGTGTGTGTGTGTGTGTTCAGTCACTCAGTCATGTCTGACCCTTTGCAAACCCATGGACTGTATAGCCCACCAGGCTCCTCTGTCCATGGAATTTTCCAGCAGGTTGCCATTCCTACTCCAGGGGATCGTCCTCACCCAGGAATTGAACCCGCATCTTCTGAGTCTCCCGTATGGGCAGGCAAATTCTTTACCACTGTGCCACCTGGGAAGCCCCTTTATATATTTGTCTTTAACTGCTACTATTCTATGTCTAGGACTCTATCATTAGAAAATACTTTTTAAAATTGTGGCAAAGATATTTGTATAATGATGTTCACTGAAATATTATTTAAATAAATTCAAAGAAACTAAATATCCAACAATAAAAAAAGGTCAAGGAAATTATCGTATAATTATTCTACAGTTATCAGTAATCATGCCTACAAGTCATTTTTACAACAAAAATGTTTCAATATAGTTTTAAGAAAAAAAGTAGGATACGAAATTGTATATTATTTCATTGGTATTAAAGTTTTGGACATAAAAAGTTATAAGAAGAATCTAGAACTGATAATGACAACTATCTACTTTACATGCAACTTTACTTCCAAACTTTCTAATATTCTCGTATAGTACTTTTAATAGTTACAAAAAAACCTACTCATTTAAAAAAATAACTCATTTAAGGACAGAGGAGTTAAGAAATCAGTGAAACTTGTTTGATGCTTTGGAAAGCAGTAACATTAAAAAAAAATCATAAAACAGAAAGGAAGCTCACAATTGCTAACCCAATATTTATTTTACTTATCTTTATCACTTCTTGTTCTAGAAAAGATATAGTGATACTTGGAATATGATCAAGTGACATAAATTAGGTGAGCAAGATAGAGGAAAAATAAGGACAGAAAGAAAAAGTAGAGCTGAGAATGAGGCTAGCAACACTCACTCACCTTGGAATTCTGCATGCTTGTTAAAACTGGGCCACAGACATCACAGTGAATTTCTGGAGGGAAAACTAGTCTGTTGTAAGACACACAGTGTTCGTAAAAGATACAGGTCAATAAAACCCCGACTCTGAGTCTGTAGTAAAATTTTCCTCTCTGAAATTCAGAGTCTAACTTAGAAAGAAAAATAAAGTACTAATAAGTGTTTATCTCTATTTTCTAGTATCTGTAGTCAACAAAACAATAAAAAAGGAAGTGTACACCCACAATCCCATGATGAGAGGCAACCACTTCACACCTTACTGTGTTCCACAGTCTAGAATGTTCCACAAGATCACCAGATCATGTGTACACACCTAAAGTCAGATCTACAAATAGGCAACGGAGCACAGGAGTGGTAATGAAGAGTATCCATTTTCACTGTTGCACCCTACGAATATCTCCTTGGTCACTCTCCAGCCCGTTTTGTTAACACGCTGGAAGACTAAGCACAGGGCCACAGTAAAATCAGCCACCCAGGAGCTCACCCAGTCCCCTGGGCCTCACCTTCCCACAAAAGAACGCCTCTTTACTCCCTAGGGGCTGATGGGCCAGTGACTGTGGACTGAAGCTTCTCCCAAGAATTTTCATTTAAATTCAAAATTTACAGTCCTTTCACTCTAGAGAGCTTCAGTCTTTTGTAATAAATGCCATCTATCTAGGCCACAGCTGGATCCTAAGAAGCCTAAGCAACTCCCTCCCGTAGAAAGGACCTCTTCCCTTATCAAATGGTAGCCAGCTCACTCCAGTACTCTTGCCTGGAAAATCCCATGGGCGGAGGAGCCTGGTAGGCTGCAGTCCATGGGGTCGCTGGGAGTCGGACACGACTGAGCGACTTCCCTTTCACTTTTCACTTTCATGCACTGGAGAAGGAAAAGGCAACCCACTCCAGTGTTCTTGCCTGGAGAATCCCAGGGACGGGGGAGCCTGGTGGGCTGCCGTCTATGGTGTCGCACAGAGCCGGATACGACTGAAGCGACTCAGCAGCAGCATGAGCAGCAGCAGCATCTCAATCTGCTTCAAAGCCCCGCGGCGCTCAGCACACCTGAAAGGATACCTGAAGAGGCTTCTGGCTGCCTCCCTCTGCGCTTCCATTTACCTCCTCCTTAGATCTTCCCACCTAGTTCCCTAGGACTCCTGTTCCGTAAGTAACAGTCCTGCAGGTCCCTGACCTGCTCACATCCTGAACGCTGGCTCTCCCGAGACCACACCCCGCCCTCCAGCTTGCTGCGCCGTCAGGCGGAAAGCTGCAGGCGTTCTCACATCTCGCCACCTCTGAGAGCCGCTGGTGACGCCGGCTCGCTCCTCCCGCGCTCCGCCACGCCCCCGAAAATCCCTGAGAGGCCCTGACCGCTCCCGCCCTCCTCGCGCTGTCACCCGCTGACACGCCGGCCCTTCTGCTGACTCCCTGACAGACCAGGCTCTCAGGCTTCGTAACGGGGCTGCCCTCAAGACCCAGCTGTTCCCACACACCACACTCACCTCCAAGCCAACAGCACCTCACCCCATGCCCACGGCCGCCCCACAGACGTTGCCATCACGCTGAAGTGCAGACATCTCCCTTGCTAACAGGCACCTCCTATAGTACAGACTCTTCCATTTCCCAGGATCCCTGTTTATTCAGCCTCGGGATTTACAGTTCCTGACAATCCATCCACTCTTGTCTTTATTTCTTCCTTATTCAGCCGTCAGTTGCACGATCAATCACTTCAACCTCTTACCTGCTGATATCCTAAATGCCCCTTCCAAGCTGTCATTCATGCATGCATGCTAAGTCGCTTCAGTCCTGTCTGACTCTTTGCAACCCTATGGCCTGTGGCCCTCCAGGCTCCTCCGTCCATGGGATTCTCCAGGCAAGAGTACTGGAGTGTGTTGCCATACCCTCCTCAGGGGATCTTCCCAACCGAGGGATCGAACACACCGTCTGTCTCCTGCACTGGCAGGCAGGATCTTCGCCACTAGCACCATCTGGGAAGCCCATCGTTTAAGCAGCTCTGGCAAAAATGCAACCACCTACTGCCTGCTTTTCCAGACTTAGGTACTGTCTGAAGGAAAAACAAAATCAGAGAAACACACTGAAACCATGAATTCTACAACTGGACCCGAAACACTGCCAAGCAATCTCTGGATACTTCCTTAGTCAATTCTCTTCCCCATTTTTCATGAATCAATGCAAAGTTTTGAAAGCTTCTAAGCCCCACTTTAAAACCTCCCACTTCACTCTTTGTAAAGACTTGGCTATCTCTTTATGGGAAAACTGCAGATATAAGCAAAGAATCCCTCAACTTCCTGCCACAAAAAACTCCTACTTCCCTTTTTCCTCCAGAAACAATGGGAAAAGTAGGCCTCCCTCAATGGAGGCTGTTCCTTCCCCCAATTCTGCTCAGGACTCTCTCCCCCCTCCTCCTCCTCAGTGGCTTCCATCCTTACCTCCAACCTCTGACCCAGTTCTTCTCTACCAACACTGGCCACGTGGCACTTATACAAGTCTCTTCCATCCTAACAAAATGCCTCTCCCCTCAAAGCCACAACCCCACAACAGCCACTGCTCTTCTCTTGTTACTTGCATTGCCGAACGGGGTGCTGTACCACCACCGCGGTGAAACTGCTCTCACCTTAGTCATCAACAGCCTTCTGGTCATTAAATCTAACATTCACTTTGTAATCCTTATATATAACTTGACCTCAGCAGCATTTAGCCTCTGTTGACCACTGAGGCATTTGAAGAGAGGAATTAATTCGGGCATAAGCCTTGGGCTCCGAAATCACGGCATATTGTGACTGTAGCCATGAAATTAAAAGATGCTTGCTCTTTGAAAGGAAAGTTATAAAAAACCTAGACAGCGTATTAAAAAGCAGAGACAACACTCTGCTGACAAAGGTCTGTATAATCAAAGTTATGGTTTTTCCAATAGTCATGTACAGATGGGAGAGTTGGACCATAAAGAAGGCTGAGTGCCAAAGAACTGAAGCTTTTGAACTGTGGTGCTAGAGAAGACTTTTGAGAGTCCCTTGGACTGCAAAGAGATCAAACTAGTTAATCCTAAAGGAAATCAGTCCTGAATATTCATTGAAAGGACTAATGCTGAAGCTCCAATACTTTGGCCCACCTGATGGGAAGAGCCAGTTCACTGGAAAAGACCCTGATGCTGGGAAAGATTGAAGGCAAAAGGAAAAGGGGGTGAGAGAGGATAAGATGGTTGGATGGCATCACCGACTCAATGGACATGAATCTGAGCAAACTCTGGGAGATAGTGAAGGACAAGGAGCCTGGCCTGCTGCAGTCCATGAAGGCCACGACTTAGCAACTGAACAACAAAAGAGCTTTAGTGATGACTATCAGGTGATGGGATAAAAGTCAAGAAGAGCATGGCTTCTAAAGGGAGCAGAAGGCGCCTCTCTATTTCTAACACCCGTCTACTTGCACTTCTTCATCAATTTCAACAGTCAGGCCATGGTAGTAGACACCACAGTGCTGGGGGTATGGGGGTGGAACTTTCTGGAAAATCATGTTTTTTGAAAGCACAGCACAAGACAGATCTGGGTTTAAGTTTCAACACATGTTAGTTGCATGTCTTTGAGCAATTTTCTCAATTATTGCTGTGTCTTAGGTTCCTCATTTGCAAAAGTAAGAATACTATCAGTACCTACTTCATTGAGGATTAACTGATGATATATTTAAAGCACTTAGCACAAAATAAATGACAGTTCATCCACAGAATGCAATACTGCTGCACGCTTAGAAACGATAGCATAAAAGTGTGCTCACTGGCATTTACTAGCAGAGAAAGACATTTGCAACATATTAAGTGAATTGGCCACTAGCAAAATACTCATTTTTGTGAATGGATAGAGACAAATAGTTCAGAGAATTCTAAATCATTATTTCTTGCTGGTGAGCTTGTATTTTTTTATTTTATTGTTTTAACTTACTTGAGTTTTTAAATTTCTCTGTAATGAGCACATATTAGTTATAGAAAATTTGAAGGGTTTCAACTGCAAATAAAACACATAAAAGTACAGCATGTGGGAAAGGCTCAGTAATTCTCTATTATGATGATGTTATCTTCTAGAAGTTGCAGAAAAAACTGCTAGGATCTGCCAGCCCTGAGAAAGCTGCTCTCCACAAATGGAGAGATAAGATACCCATGACTTAGACCTGGGTGGGGAACACTTTGCCTGCATTCGCTCCCAGCCCTAGGTTCATCTGAGCTCAGGAAAAGCAACTCTGTACTTTGGCCAGTTTTTGTCATCAGAAATCTGAACTAGGCCTGGAAGTCAAAGCAATAAAGTATTTGCACAACCTCATCCTTGGACCGTTAACTCTGCTTGATAATCTCAGCAGGAGTCAGGGTCCTAGACAAGAGCAGGTGTTTGGGAACCTGTGTTCCCCTCTGTCCCCTCTCTCATCCCCAAATATCCCTCAGTACATTCAGTTCAGTCACTCAGTCATGTCCGACTCTTTGCAACCCCATGGACTCCCTGTCTATCACCAACTCTGGAGCTTGCTAAAACTCATGTCCCATCGAGTTGATGATGCCATCCAACTATCTCATCCTCTGTTGTCCAGTTCTCCTCCTGCCCTCAATCTTTCCCAGCATCAGGGTCTTTTCCAGTGAGTCAGTTCTTCACATCAGGTGGCCAAAGTACTGGAGCTTCAGCATCAGTCCTTCCAATGAACACCCAGGACTGATCTCCTTTAGGATGGACTGTCCAAGGGACTCTCAAGAGTCTTCTCAAACACCACAGTTCAAAAGCATCAATTCTGTGCTCAGCCTTCTTTATGGTCCCACTCTTACATCCACACATGACTACTGGAAAAACCATAGCTTTGACTAGATGAACCTTTGTTGGCAAAGTAATCTCTGCTTTTTAAAATGCTGTCTCATTTTTAATTTCATGGCTGCAGTCACCCTCTGCAGTGATTTTGGAGCCCAAGAAAATAAAGTCTCTCACTGTCATTGTTTCCTCATCTATTTGCCATAAGGTGATGAGACCAGATGCCATGATCTTAGCATAATCTCTCTAAATGTTGAGTTTTAAGCCAGCTTTTTCACTCTCCTCTTTCACTTTCATCAAGAGGTTCTTTAGTTCCTCTTTGCTTTCTGCCACAGGGTGGTGTCATCTGCATATCTGAGGTTATTGAAATTACTCCCAGCAATTTTGATTCCAGCTTGTACTTCATCCAGCCTGGCATTTTGCATGATGTACTCTGCATAAATAAGAGGTTGACAATATACAGCCTTGATATACTCCTTTCCCAATTTGGAACCAGTCTGTTGTTCCATGTCTGGTTCTAACTGTGGCTACTTGACCTACATACAGGTTTCTCAGGAGGCAGGTATGGTGGTCTGGTTTTCCACATCTTTAAGAATTTTCCAGTTTGTTGTGATCTACACAGTCAAAGGCATAGTCAATGAAGCAGAAGTAGATTTGTTTTTGAATTCTCCTGCTTTTTCCATGATCCAACGGATGTTGGCAATTTGATCTCTGGTTCCTCTGCCCTTTCTAAGTCCAGCTTGAACATCTGGAAGTTCTCAGTTCACATACTGTTGAAGCCTGGCTTGGAGAATTTTGAGCATTACTTTGCCAGCATGTGGACTTCCCTGGTGGCTAAGACAGTAATACATCTGCCTGCAATGCAGGCGACCTGGGTTCGATCCCTAGGTTGGGAAGTTCCCCTGGAGAAGGAAATGGCAACCCACTCTAGTACTCTTGCCTGGAAAATCCCATGGATGGAGGAGCCTGGTGGGCTACAGTCCGTGAGGTTGCAAAATGCTGGACACAACTGAGCAACTTCACTTTCTTCCTTTCTTCCCTTCCTTCCCTCTTTCTTTCTTTCTTTTTTGCCAGCATGTGAGATGAGTGCAATTGTGCAGTAGTTTGAGCATTCTTTGGCATTGCCTTTCTTTGGGATTGGAATGAAAACTGACCTTTTCTAGTCCTGTGGCCACTGCTGAGTTTTCCAAATTTGCTAGAATATTGAGTGCAGCACTTTCAAGCATCATCTTTCAGCATTTGAAATAGCTCCACTGGAATTCCATCACCTCCACTAGCTTTGTTTGTAGTGATGCTTTCTAAGGCCCACTTGACTTCACATTCCAGGATGTCTAGCTCTAGGTGAATGATCACATCATCGTGATTATGTGGGTTGTGAAGATCATTTTTGTACAGTTCTTCTGTGTATTCTTGCCACTGCTTAATATCTTCTGCTGTTAGGACCATACCATTTCTGTCCTTTACTGTGCCCATCTTCCACATGAAATGTTCCCTTGGTATCTCTAATTTTCTTGAAGAGATCTCTAGTCTTTCCCATTCTACTGTTTTCTTCTATTTCTTTGCATTGATCACTGAGGAAGACTATCTTATCTCTCCTTGCTATTCTTTGGAACTCTGCATTCAGATGGATATATCCTTCCTTTTCTCCTTTACACATATCCCTAAGCATCCTTTTCATACAACACTTAGAAAGAAGGCTCCAGATGAATCACCAAGGTATTAAACCTGGTGTCACTATTTGAAACAGGAGAAGAAAAGGAGTCTGATTTGAGGTCAGAAGTGGAATTCACGGTAAGAAGTAAAAACTGAACCTTGAAACAAGTTCAGCCTTGAGGTGTTGTCCTTAAAGCCAAGGGAAAATGTGGGATTGGAACGTGGAAGAGATCCTTCTGAGATAATCCTGACTTAAGAGAAAATAAAATAACCCCAGGAAAAGAGACAGAAGTAAGAGCATAACGGAGAAAGGGGCCAAGGGAGGGCAGAGAAGAGGCAGAGGAGAGCGTGGGGAGCTGCAGGAGGGTGTCAGCCTGAGAGCCAGATGGCAGGGAGGCCCTCTGTGGGGCGGAGGACAGAAGGGGCGGGGGCGTGTCAAGGCAGGCAAGCACTGCTGGGCCAGCAAGGGGGCCACCTCGCCATTCAGCTGTTTCGCGCACAAATGCGAGCAAACCAGGCTTGCATTTCACTGACTACAGGCTAAAAGATAAGTTGACCCCAGGGTGAAAAATGCCAACAAAGGTACATGTAGTCAAACTTCTGGTTTTTCCAAGGCTTCCCTGGTGGCTCAGTGGTAAAGAACACACCTGCAATGCAGGAGACGCAGGTTCGATCCCTGGGTCGGGAAGATCCCCTGGAGAAGGAAATGGCAACCCACTCCAGTATTCTTGCCTGGGAAACCCCATGGACAGAGGAGCCTGGCTGGCTACAGTCCATGGGGTCTCAAAGAGTCAGACATGACTTAGCAATTGAACAACAAGGGGGAAAAAATAACTAACTAGAAATGACTCATGGGAATACACGTATCAACCTAGGACCTCCGAGGACATACTACACACTGAAGCACTTAGCAATGCTGAGGAATATTACCCAGTGGCAAAAGAGACGGGGGGAAACTGAGTTAGCACACGTGCATGTACACGCACACAAATTTTCAAATGTCAACCAGTGCAGAAAAGACTGGGCAGTAACACAGTGGCCCGTGGCAGAAAGTCAATAAATATTAGTTCCCATCCTTTTTTGACATCAAGTCTAATGAAACCAGATTAAAATCATGGTCTCATCACAGAGCTTCAGGCTGATACAATGACTCATAAATTTCAACAGTAAAGAGATTCTGGGACTTCCCTGGCAGTCCAAGGGGCTCAGGTTCAATCCCTGTTTGGGGAACTAAGATCCCACATGTTACACAGTGCAGCCAAAACAAAAACAAAAAAAAAGAGAGAGAGAGAGAGAGAGAAAGTAATGAGATATTAACATGTTAAACACTGTCACCATAGAAAGTGTCTTACTTTCTATGACTAAATTCCAAAGACTGGGGTCACAATTTCTCTTTCATTTTAAGATAAAAGAAAAAAGTTACATGTAACCCTTTTAAATCTGAATATATCCACTCTCTGAAAAAGCTGTACCCAGGCTGTGATAAAGGCGAACAGGGCTGTGCAGAGGGAGGGAAGAGGAAAAGGCAGGAACGACGGCGGGAGGCCGGCTTCTCCAAGCGGTGCACGCAAGGTGGAGGAGGACGGAGGGACCTACTTTGGTGGTGATCCTGTACGTGATGTAGGTCTCCATTGTACAGACATGCTTCTTAGGGTCATCAACCGTGACAAAGAGGTCTCTGGTCTCACCATCCATGTCATCATCAAGCTGAAGTCTGTTGAGAAGGGAAGATGAAGAAGCTGGACTCGCGGTGCCTGCTGGAGTACCACCATTGGGCAAAATGAGATCCTGAGGGAAGAAAAGAATCACCTTACACGTGAGCTGAAACACTCTCCTAGAGAACACCAGCCAAAGCGGCTGGCGGGGCCAAACTGAGAAACACCTCTAAATACAAAAATAACTTTCAAAGAATCTGATCCTCTCCTTTCTTAACATTTCTTAAGTGAACGGAGTCTTTTATGACCACAAGAAACACACGACAGGCAGTGCTCGCCACCAAATCCTGTTGATTCATCTCCCAGCACTGCAGGAACCAACAGTTCAGGGACGGAGAACCTAAGAGCCACCTGCACCGTCAGACTTGGACAGAGAAGGAACTCCTGAGCACGCCACAGTCTCTCATTTCCCCACTTTCTCAAGACCGCCACTTGGGCCCAGGTGAATTAAAGGGCCAGAACCCTCTTAAATATCTAACACATTTGAAAACTCAACCAACCATCACAAAGAGATAATTAAACATTATATATCTGGAATAAGTTCACACCACTACCTATTAAGTATGCTTCCCAGAAAACTGAATCTATATCCTGAACAAAGCACAACATCCATTTACAGGAAACATAGAGGAGTGAGGAACATGTTAAAACAGTCTATAAGGACGAGATAAGCAGAATCTACACTCTGTGAAACTAAAGAGAACTAGAGATCCAGTTTCTTCCATAAATAAACTGCAAGGAAAAAAAAAGAGAGAGAGATAGAAAGAACACCTATAGATGTAAAGAAATTTAAGAGATCTATCAACAATTGCAGTGGGTCCTGATTAAAACACAGGGTTAAAACATTTTTGGATATTCAGGAAAACTTTAATATCAAATACTTATTTGATGACATGAAGGAATTATTAGGTGTGGTAATGAAAGTATGATGATTTTACAAAGTCTTCATCTTTTAGTAACATGTAACTATGGTATTCATAGATTAAATGATAGAATGTGTGGTGTTAACATTTTTTTTAAATAATTAAAGACAGATAGGTGGGTAATGGGCTTCCTTGGTGGCTCAGACAGTAAACAAACTGCCTGCAAAGCAGGAGACCTGGGTTCAATCCCTGGGTCAGGAAGATCTCCTGGAGAAGGGAATAGCCACCCACTCCAGTATTCTTTCTTGCCTGGAGAATTCCACAGTCAGAGGAGTCTAGTGGGCTACACTCCATGGATTCACAAAGAGTCAAGATACACCAAAGTTGATCATTATTGAAGCTGGTACTTGCAGATTCACTAAAAATTATCTCCTCTTCCACATTTGTTTAAAATTTTCCATAATAGAAAAGCTTAAAGGAGGTGGGGAGAGCAAATACCAGAAAAGAAAGGGAAGGAAAGGTTAAAAACTTAGGGACTTCTTTCTTCTTGGGTCTCAGCAGGAAGCCACTTGAATCCATTATGTCCCTTTAATATCAAAAAATATGCAGTCTTCCAGTTACCTTTTCTGCTTTTCTTCCAGTTACCTTATGCTACTGCTGCTTTTCCGATTTTAAGATTTGACAAGAGAACAAAACCCTGTTCTAGCAGATGTGAAAGCCTCTGAATGTCACCTTGGAATAATTAGAAGGCAATGACTAAGGAATATGGCAAGAAATGACATGATACTAAGCAAAGGGCCTTGGTCAGGAATGTTGTCTGCATTCCTGACCTGTGCGGCAGTCAGATCACAGGCTGCGGGTGGGGAGGTGCTTTCCCCTGAATGAGGTCTTCTTGTGTGCAGGCTGGATATGACTTAGCCCCCAGAGAAAAGAACATACAGGAAATGAAAAGTCAACCAAGCCATCATATCTACGAGCTCCAGCTGAACAGGGCACATCTGGGAACAGGGTCTGGAACAAGGCGGAGGGAAGCACGGCCTGGGGTCAAGGGCAATGTCACCTAACTTAATGGGTGACGGAAAGTAAATTAAAAAAGCACCTTCCTTTGTCTCCCTGACCACAGATAATTTAATCACATTCTTAACATATGCCATCAAAAATACTTTTGTAATTACTGAAAGGGTACCATTTCAGAGAAGATACTCAATGGGAACGGACCCCACCCCTCCACTTCTCAGCCAAGGGGCTTGTTAGCTGGGAAGGCAAGCCCCTCAGCAGCTGCTCTCGTGTGGCCCACAGAACCTTGATACAGCAGTATCCTGCAACCTGCTTCCTCAGCACACTGATGCCATGGGGCATGCAGTGTCCTACCCCAGGGTCTAGGGATCCATGAGAGGACATCTCTGGAGCTCTGAGACAACCATCACATCTTAATCTCTTCAGTAAATATTTAAACACTGACCTCAGGCAAGACACTCAATTAGGCATTGAGGGACCCCCTCTGATTTTTTTGTCAACTCTAGCTCACTGGGCCTCAGAAAAGCTTCATCACCTACAGCTAAACATTGCACAAAAGAATGAAAGAATTCAAAACCTTTAGTCAGGTAAGCCAACATCAGCTCAGACAGCAATTTTCTACAATCTGGCCTGAACTGATCCTGGAAATCACTATGCTACCGCATATTCCTCATCATGGCTTGCACGGCATATACACACCCCTCTTTCTAGGCAGGGGGCTCCAAGGATCTCACAGGAATCTGCCCAAATGACCCCCTCTTGGAATCCTTCCTGGATCCACGCCCAGGCAGAACAGCCACTCCCTTCTCAATAGCTTGAAGATACATCCACGGAAGCAATTTTCATAGTTTTAATCATTTATTTACATATATAGCTTACCCATAAGTACTGTGCATCCCCAACAACTCTGTGCCTTGTGTGTGTGTGTGTGTGTGTGTGTGATTATCTGTTTGTTTGCAGGCCCCCCCATGACTCCAGCCAACTCCCCTAACCTTTGCTCTGGGGACCTGAGTCAATAACTCTCCAGGAACAGCCCACAAGAAGGTCTAAAAAGTCTTGGACGGAGAGTGGGAACTTCAGTTCTCAAGTCAGTTAGTGGGGTTTGGGGAGGACAAGAGCACATCAGTCAGACCTTGTCACATAGCATTCTTTCCTTTAGAACTACACGACCAGGAAAAGCACCCGTACCTACCCTACAAGGTGTTCCCTGGGGTGTTATTTGAGCATATATGCACAGCTAATGAGCGATATGCCTGGAATTTTCTAAAAAGGGAAGCTAGGGTGTTCAAGTTCCACATCTGTGCACAGGGCTTCCACATTCTTATTTCACTGGCCCCGGCGTCAACCTTGTGAGGTTAGCAAGCAAACACTATCTCTACCGATAAGGAAGCAGACTCGAAAAGTTGAGGACTGTGTTCAAACGTATGGAAGCCAGCCATCACTCTGCTTAGTTGAGCCCAGGCTTCTGGGGTCAAGGGTGTGATCAAGCTGAATCCCCTTTGTGTGGCGTTTCCCAGCCCAACACCGTCCCCGTCTCCATTCTCAGGCCATAAATCCTTTTGGGTAAACACGAAGCGTCTGTTTTTAAAACAAGTCCAGGAATGCAAAGATTTTCCCTTAGGGTCTGAATACACATTATTCCCCAGATAACCCCTCTCAAGATACTGTCCCCATGAGGAACAAAGGTAAAGAGAATATATGAAAATCTTCGGAGGAAGCGCAGGGCTCAGGTGGACGCAGTGACCTGACTCCTCTGCCCCCGGAGCCCTCCGGCAGCCTGTCTGCTTCCCTGAGACCTGAGCAGGCACTGTGGGAGAGCCGTGCCTTTGCAACTAAGGTGACTTACGGGACGACGGGAGAAGTGAGACAGCCCCTTGGCTCAACGCAAAAGCCTCCTGTTTTCTTGCTGCTACCTTACTGCAGCCGGAATGTGCTCTGAAAAATGTCAATCAAAACACGTCACACACACACATACACACACTGGCTCAAAACTCTCGAAGACTTCCATCCCCTCACGTTCAGTATAAAATCCTGATTCCCTCCCATAACCCACAGGGCCAACATGATCTTATCACTGTCTCTGACCTCCTCCCAGACATCCTCCCCTCCCCCCCAGCTCATCCTGCTCTACACTCTCTGGCCTTGGCTTATCCTGACCTCAGGGCCTTCACGCTTGCGGCTCACTCTGCCTGGACGTGGGTCTCCTCGCTCCTGTTGCCACTGGGCTGGCTTTTCTCCTCAAACTGGTTTTTGCTCAAATGACACCCACTCGGAGAGGCGTTCTCAGCCCACAAAAATCTAAAAATAGCCCTGCACCCCTCCAGCATTTTCCAGTCCCTTCCCTGGCTTTATTTTCATCGCAGGACTCACCTCTCTCTGAAAATGTATTGTATATTAATTGATTATCTGTCTGACTCCCCACCAGTCCATAAGTTCCACAGGAGCAGAGACTTTGTCTTGTCCACTCCTCTGTTCTTTGACACATAGTAGGTACTCAGTAAGTATTTGATGAATGAATGAGTTTTGGCAATGATCCAACTCAATCTCTTCCCAATATAACGTACTCAATAAACGCCAGTTGAATGAGAATGAAACAGGCCAACCTGGCCAAACTGCCTAGTTTTGAACCCCAGTTCCACTATTTACTAGCAGCATGACTTCAGCAAATTCCTAATCTCTCTATGCCCCGATTTCCTCACTTATAAAATGGGCATAATGAGACTGAGTTAACAAATGGAGCAACTGGAACAGTACCTGGAACATGGTAGTCTCTACATCACTATTAAAATACACACACACACAAGTCAGCTGGTTGGCACATATTCGTGCATACCCTCACAGACTATGGGGCTGGGTTCACAACAGACAATCAGTTCAGTTCAGTCGCTCAGTCGTGTCCGACTCTTTGCGACCCCATGAATCGCAGCACGCCAGGCCTCCCTCTCCATCACCAACTCCCGGAGTTCACTCAGACTAACATCCGTTGAGTAGGTGATGCCATCCAGCCCTCTCATCCTCTGTTGTCCCCTTCTCCTCCTGCCCCTAATCCCTCCAGCATCAGAGTCTTTTCCAATGAGTCAACTCTTTGCATGAGGTGGCCAAAGTACTGGAGCTTCAGCTTTAGCGTCATTCCTTCCAAAGAAAACCCAGGGCTGATCTCCTTCAGAATGGACTGATTGGATCTCCTTGCAGTCCAACAATAAATGCTGCTAAAAATTAAAATTACACCTAGAGTCACAGTCCCTGCCTTAACCACATCTTTGTTAATATTTCACTGTAACTAGATCTACAGTAGCCCTTGTGAGAGTTACAACTGCAGAGTTGACAAATAAATGAAAACTTCTCATTGCTCCAAGTGATCAATTCTTACTATGCAGTTTCAGTTATAAGAGAATTTCTTCTCCCAGCCACCCCTTTTTACTTAGGAAGAGAAATATATAATTAGGCCACTCTGGAAACTCCCCTTATTCAAAGAATTTCAGTTAAAAGATCCAACATCATGGTCAGCCAGCCCCAAGACAGGTTATTAAACTAACAGAAGTCACCAGTAAAATTCTATTGCTATATTAAACACAGGGTTTAGGAAAGAAAGTAGTATGCATTAGGAGCCAACATGGATGTAATGAAAACAAGTCATCCTGGCGTGCGGTCGGCGGCGGTGGCAGCAGCGGGTGCCGGGAGCGCCGGCCGGGGCGGAGGGGGGAAAAAAAAAAAAAAGAAAACAAGTCATCCTAAAATACTGCCGTTTCTCTTTTTGATACCGTTAAGAGAAATGTGATGGCAGCCCACTCGAGTACTCTTGCCTGGAAAATCCCATGGGTGGAGGAGCCTGGTGGGCTGTAGTCCATGGGGTCTCAAAGAGTTGGACACGACTGAGTGACTTCACTTTCACTTTTCACTTCCATGCATTGGAGAAGGAAATGGCAACCCACTCCAGTGTTCTTGCCTGGAAAATCCCAGGGACAGCAGAGCCTAGTGGGCTGCCATCTATGGGGTCGCACAGAGTCAAACACGACTGAAGCGACTTAGCAGTAGCAGCAGAGAAATGTGGGCACCACGACGATCTAGTTTCAGAAGACCCTGCCAAAGCCTCTCAAGGCATCCTGAACAAGAGAATGGTCAGAGGAACTAGAAGGTGCCTGCTTGCACCTTCATGAAGTCAGCTGCCCTGGGTGGGTCCACCAAGCACAGAGGAGGCAAGAGCGCACATTCTGAAAATGCTGGACTCCACGAGATGAGGAGAGCACCTAAAATGAGGAGGAGGCCAGGCTATACTAGACCCAAACAACAGAGGAACCAAGCCAGGTCTTGCTAACCGCCTGCCCCTGGCCCTGGCTTCCTTTCTTCTAGGGCTTTTCCCCACAGAGAGACCACTCAACTGACCTGTCAGCTGGTCACTCAACTTAACCTACAGTCCGAGAAGACAAAGGTAACATCAAGTGCAAACAGGGTATCTAATTACTCACCTGTTCTGGTGAGAGGCAACTAGCAGGCCTGTATTACCTCATCAGACCCAAGAAAACCGAAAAATTTATCCAGCCTATATTAACTCATCATTCAGACCCAAGAAAGCTGAAACATGAGGAAAGCAACAGTCCTTAAGAGCAGATAAATGTATACATTTGAAAAAGATTTATCCCACGAACAGTACGCTTTAGTCCACATTTACTCTGTACACTAATTTAAAAAGAAAAGTCAACAGAAAGTAGAAGAGGGAATAAAAAAAATAAAGCATAAATTGAAAACAAACAGGGGACTTCCCTGGCAGTCCAGTGATTAGGACTCTGAGCTTCCAAGGCAGAGAGCACAGGTTCAATCCCTGGTCGGGGAACTAAGGTCCTACATGCTGCCTGGCCAAAAAATGTTTTGTTTTTTTTTAATTTGTAAGTTATAAATGAAACAAAAATTTAAACTAAAACTTAGGAAGCCTGATCAATATAGAAAGAGTATGAGGGAAAATGAGCAGGCAACAGTGGTTTAAATCTTACTTCTATGTATGATTATACATTACAAGGGTGTGCTATGAATAGCTATGTTAATAAATCTGTAAGTCTCTACGAATTTGATGACTTTGCAGGAAAATGTATGGCCAAGGAGAAATTAATTGAGGCAGAAAATCTACACAAATAAATAACCTCAGAACTGTGGTCAGAGAACTTTTACTGAAAGGTGAGCTAAGTCCCAATGGCTTTACAGCTGAGCTCTAATAAGCCTCATGGAAAAAAGCTCTGTTTTGTTCAAACACTCCAAAACACTTCAAAAAATGAGGACGGTTTCAAGTCATTTTATTATTACCTATGAAAAACTGAAAGTCACTTAGTCGAATCCAACTCTGCAACACCATGGACAGTAGCCCGCCAGGCTCCACTATCCATGGAATTCTCCAGGCAAGAACACTGGAGTGGGTAGCCATTCCCTTCTCCAGGGGATCTTCCCAACCCAGGGATCAAACAGGGTCTCCTGAATTCCAGACACATTCTTTACTGTCTGAGCCATCAGGGAATATCTGATACCAAGACAGTAGGACAAAAAAAGGAAATCAGATTAAGTGTAAACTTTGTCAATAAAGTAACAGCAAATGGTACATTAAAAGAATTGGTTTTCAAAAGAAAGAAAGAAACATAATATATCAGGGTTGAGTCAAACATTCTCCAGGAAATCAAAAATTATTTAACATTAAGAAAGTTATAATGCTATGTATTACATTAACTGATCATTGTCAAATATAATCATGTCCACATCTGCCACAATGTTTGTTGGCATCACTCACTAGTAAATATCACTCATTCCCTTAAAATCTCTAAGAAAAAAAAAGATCCCTAAATATGTTAAAGAGTATATATCAGAAAACATCAGCTATGAACCTTGAAAACACTGCTCTAAGTGAAAGAAGCCAGACACAAAAGGCCACGTGTATAATTCCATTTATATGAAGAAGCCAGACAGGCAAATTAGAGAGACAGAAAGCAGACTTTTGGTTGCCAGGGGCTGGAGGCAAGAGGAAATGGGAGTGAACACAATAAATATGAGTTTTCTTTTTCAGGTGACAAAATAATCTGGAATTCAACATTAATTAATGATGGTTGCACTGTGCTGTGAGTACACTAAAAACCACTCAATTGTATAGTTTAAAATGATGAATTTTAGAGTATGTGAATTAGATCTCAGTAATATAGTTTTAAAGAAGGAAGCAATACGAAACCCTGAAGGCACGTCTATTAAATTCAGAAACAAGACTCTGATACCTAATACCACTCCTTTATTCATATCGCTCCAGAGACTTGAGCTAAAGCAACAATGTACGACAGGGCTCCGTGCACTGCAGTCATTCAAGCCAAACACGCAGTGATCTACCACATCACTTTATGGCAAAAGGTTGCTTTCTTCAAAAATTAATCTAAAATTGTGATACCCATAACAGGGAGAAAATGCATTTAAAGCATTTTAAAATGGTAAGTCTAAACCAAGGTAAGGCATTTACTACGTAGTTCAGTGACCAAAGGAGAGGACAGAAACCAAACCGTATGGTAGACTGTATTATCGTTCGCAACTATTCACTCCGTACCTTTAACAGGATTATATACCCTCACTATTGCCAAGTGACAGCCGCCAGGAAGGCTCATCCCCACTCCCTAAGTAACCTGTTTTGGCCAATGGCCATGAGCGAATGTGATCTACGGGAGATGGGAGCAGACGCGTTAAGAGCCAGGGCCTGTTTCCATCAGCTCTCATGGTCTCTTCCCTCCTCTGCTCTGCAACTAGCACGTGCCAAACAGGCTGAGCTTTCAGAACGGAGACTTGTGAAAAAGAGCCATAGCAACGGACTCATAGCCACCAACACATAACTTGACCTAGAAATGAATGCTTGCTGCAAACCTCTGTATTTTGCGAGCTGTTCACTACCACAGCAAGGCTAATACATATAATTATAAAAATGTCTATGCAATTTATTTTGTGGCTGAGCTATGCAGCACGAAGGACCTTAGTTACCCGACCAGGGATCAACCCCCTCTGCACTGGGAGTTAATCACTGGACCACCAGGGAAGTCCTAAAAATGTCTGTGTAATTTTTTTTTTAATCTGGGTAGGAAATAGTGTATAAAGAACATGGAATTTTAAGAGGTACAGCTTTTTTTTTTCCTGCAGAGTTACATAAAATTCATCTTAACTGTGTGACCTAAGTCCTAGAACTCTTACTTGCTCACCAGCAGAAGTTCAGTCTTCCTTCCTTTCCACCCCTGCCCTAGAATCGCATCTCCAATATTCTCCCAAACCTCCAAGGTTGCTTGCATAAGTGTCCCCAAATTCCCACAGCCCAGCAGTCTGTGACGTCTAGGTTAGCATCTTCCCTGAGCAAACTTACATTTTCCCACTTCGGATTCTGGAGCATTACTTATAAGGGAAAGGCTCTTCTTTAGACATGGGTTAAGAGATCACTTTTAATTATTTGTAGGTTAATAAAGTCATTTCAAATGAAACTGTTTCCCCAGCTTTTCTATTAGAAAAACTCCCTTCAAGTAAAATCCTCTACTGACCCAAAAGACAACCTCCGACAAGATTACAAATGAAGAGCAAGAGCCCACATCCACATTCTCCAGCTCAGCTTCCAATGTTTACTACCAGCTTTTTCTAAGACTCTTCAGACATTCCTGTGATTCTTGGGAGGAAAGGTTTTTCTCCTACCCTCAGATGAATTTAAACATGATCTCTTTCCATCCTTCTAAAGAGGATATATACTGTTCAACCACATAGTGAAGTATCTAACACACGTTAGTCAAAGTGCTGACACAGAGCTACGAGGATGTGACGCCTGTGTTTAGATCACTCAGTCTGGCTGGGCACATGGTCACCAAAACCTCTACCTGTGACACAAAACAACTTGGGATACAATGGAGGTCCATGCGAAATGAGGGAGGCATGCAAAGGCTGCTGGGGCAACTCGAGAGTAACAAGATAATTTGCTGAACAGAAAACAAGACAGTGGGAGAGCTTGGTCTGCACATTCCAGGTTGAAGGAGGAGAGGTATTTCTGCAAGCTTGTCCCTAACTGAATGATACCTAGGACCCACAACACAAAGGTTGTAACTCTGTTGCTGGTCAAGTATATGCCATGATGTGGAGGAATGAAAAGGCCAAGCAGACAGCTTTCTGAACACATGAATTAAACCTCAGCCAAAGTACCCAACAAGAGAACATGACTCTAAAAACCTCTCTGAAAACCTCTTTCCTTCCCACCTTGATGCATTCTGCCAACCGAAAGCTCAGCAGGAAAGTCATTCCTCCCTGACATGTCTACATCAAAATCACGCAGGGGTCTGGGGCGGAGAACCCCTCAGATCATCCAAGTTGGTTGTGTCACTTATAAGAAAAGACTCAGAAGTTGCACGTAAGCAGTCATGCAGGCAGTAATGTGAGGACGTCAGGTCTTTGCTCTCTCACCTAGGGCTGTGGTACACCACATAACCCAGACATCCCATACAAGAATGAGAACGAGGCACCTGAGTACATAAAGAGCTCCAGAAGACCAACTGAGAAAAAGTTACATGACTGGTGGCAATCAACAGAGGAGAAACAATGTTTCATAAAGACCTACTGGGGGTACTTTCCTGGTGGTCCAGAGGCTAAGACACCAAGCTTGGGCCTGGGATCACTCCCTGGTCAGGAGAACTGGATCCCACAAGCTGCAACTAAGATCCAGTACAGTCAAAAAAAAAAACACCTACTGGGGATATTCAGTCTAAGGGCCTCATTTCTATACTCGCCCAACCTTAGTACACTCCATCTACCTCTGGTCTTTTAGCAGACGAGGCAAGGCAGGAAGGAAGACCTAGGCTTAGAGTCCAAATGACTGGGCTTGAATTCTGGCTTTGCTCCTCACCAGGCCTGGAGTGAGGTACTCAATCTCTGTGAGCCCAGTTTCTCCATCTATGACACAGAGGGTGTAAGGATTCAAGGAAACACACAAGCAATGTGCTACCCTAATCCCTTATGTGTTTTAGTTCCTGCCCACCCTTCACATAACACTCCTTAACTGTACCATTTGTTCATCTCACAAACTGGTCCTAACTGACGTAATTTTTGTTACCATCTGACACAGCACTGCACACGTGGAATGCACTCAAGAGTCTGAGGTAACGAGTCAGACTAAGGAAAGAGAAGGGAAGCATCTTGGTTTTCAGAACAAGGACTGAGACAAAACAATATACTTATATTGCTGAATATCTACTAGGGGATCAAACACTTGTTGATTAATCATCACCTCAGACGAAATCCCTTTCCAAGGACAAAAACCATTCAAGTGAGGAACAGACCAGGGCAAGATTCCACCATCAGTTCAAGTGAAGTGGTTACTCTTAAGGCTACGCTTACACCATTCAGCTGTGCTTAAAACAGCCTTGAGCACTGAGCGAGACTAAAAGTGTCTTGTCCTCAAAAATGACCTGAGGCTCACCGTTCCTCCATAACTGGGACTCTTTTCTAGAACCCAAAAACACCCCATGCCAAAAATAATGTGCAAAATTTTGCACGTGCCCTTGTAAATCTGAATCTTCCTTCGGAGAGAACCTAGCATTTTTAGAGTCCCAGAAGTACCCATGGGGGACAAAGTTAAGCCCTGCTGCTTCTAAACTGTCTGTCTCAATTAAAAAAGGAAGCAGAAGTATGTCTGAACTCACATGAGCTCCCTAAATTCAAATCACTCCTTAGTTGAGTACTCTCACGCTCAACAATCTGTGCTCCTTAATTGCTTACTCTCATGCTCAACGATCTGTGACACACAGACCCAGCCTTTAGGTCCAGCCTTTAGGAGGATGCCCTTGAACCTCCATCCAAGCCTAAAACTAACCTGAGGTGAGCATTTGTCAAATTAGAAGGAAATATGTGACTGTACTCAAATAGGTCACAGTTGCTTGATCTATTAGGATTCTTTCCCTAACAGGATTCTCTCAATATTAGTCTTGTGGCATTAAACACTGTTGTGTTGATTCAGGAATCTGCATCTAACCACAGAGGAGCTAAAAGAGATGGTTTTCTGAGAAATTCTTCAAAGCCTGAGATATGCAATCCCCATGGCATCCTTTTTAGAAGCCTGAAGCATGCCCACCTCCCACCCAAAAGTACAGATGCATTTCTTCTAGGCTTGAGACCTACCTGACTACCTGGCTGCTCCAGATCTAATCCCCACACTCCTACTGACATGACTCGAACCGGACTGGGACATGGGGAATCTCTCTTTATTTCCATGGTGAATGGATTTACTGGAAAATAAGAAGGCACTCAACATTCAGCTGATCACAGTCCTAAACAACCAAGAGTGAAAGAAAAAGCAAGAGCAGGACATTCTACACCAAAACAGCTCAAGAGAGTTTCACAACTAAGTAACCGGACAAGAAAAGTGACAGAAAGGCAGGAATGAAGGACATGCAAGAAAAGGGCCCCGTGCTTCATACTGATCGGTCTGGCCCTCTTAAGTGGGTGTTCTGAGCTCAGAGGCAGAAACGAGCTCTGTAAATATTAATATAAGGATGAGTGGAAGTATTTCAGACTGGGTACAAACGTAGAGGGCAGAAACAGATAAAAGAAGTCAAGGAATGAATGACAGGGAAAAAAAAATACTGCGACCTTAGATGCCTATGAACTATGAGGATAAAACAAAGTCAGGGACTTCCCTGGTGGTCCAGCGGTTACAAATCCACATGCCAATGCAGGGGACACAGGTTCGATCCCTGATCCAGGAAGAGCCCACATGTGGAGGAGCACCTAAGACCCTGCACCGCGCAAATCCTGAAGCCTGTGTGCCTACAGCCCACACTCCAAAAACAAGAGGAGCCACCGCAATGAGAGGCCTGAGCTTGGCAACGAAGAGAGTAGCCCCCGCTCACCGCAACCAGAGAGAAGCCTGCATAGCAACCAAGACCCAGCACAGCCAAAAGTGAATAAATAAAATAATACATAAATAAAAACAAAGTCAGAAAGGGGGCAGCTTCCCTGTGGTGGCGCAGCAGAGGCTGGAGGGTACGCATCCCCGTGGGGAGGTGTGGAGGTTTGTCTTGAAGCCAGTATACAAGACAGCAAGACACAAGGATTTCTCAAGATGCTTTCATTTACACTTCATACACGACAGAGAAAGATGTCAACTGTTCACAGTAAGGATGCTTATTATTACTCTTCAGGTTGTTGTGGGGAGGTGGGGACTGGCAGATCAAGGGAGAGTTAACTTTCTTCAAAGCCTCTTTTAGGTATACCTGTTGTTTGACAAAATTTAGCTGAAGGATTACCTTCTTACAATATATATAATTAAATACGTTTTCAGCATCTTACTTCAAGGAATCTCTGTGAGATGGCAGAGAGAATGGGACAAAATAATGACCACTTTCTATTTCTTCTGTAGGCCAAAAGAGATGTTTTCCTACACACGGGCGTTTTAAGTAGCCTAATTACCAGGGTACCATCTTCCCTCAAACCACAAATTACAGGATATGGAAAGAAAAAAAATCTACTCATTCATGTCTTCATCCAAACAAACATTTATCGAGTTCCCACAGAGGGCCAGGTGCTATTCTAGAGGCAGGAGAATTTGAGGAATCAAGTTTCGGGGTGGAGTGCGGGTGTGGCAGGGACCCAGGACAAACAGCAACATGATCTAGCGAGACAAATACACGAATAAGGGGACAGCGCTGTGCTGGAGTCCAGAGAAAGCGAGAGTAACTGTGCTCCGAGGCCGGCTCCAGAGAGGTACCCTGCCACCCCAGCCCTCCTACCAGCTCTGCGGCAGCAAGAAAACCACTTGAATTCACCAATGCTCACTGGAAAATGGTAAGGCCAACCCACCCAGGTGGCCAGGCAGCATGGAGGATACAGCGAATGCCTGTGGAAGCCTGTGTACACAGAGAAGAGCCACTCCAGGTAGGGCCAAGGCGTCCCCAGCCTGGAGCGCGGCCTCAGCAGGCAGACACAGGCTAAGAGGCAAAGGACACGGCTGGGGACTGGCCTCATGGGCTGAACCAGGGGCAGCGGCTGGAGAGAAGGCCTGAAGCACCGATGAGCTCCAAATTCTCTGAAGAATCTCAAATACCAGGCTTAAGAATTTGCGGTGCACCCTACAGGCAGTGGCTAAGATTTTAGGCAAGAAAGTGACAGTCACATGTAAGGTTTTCAAAAAGACTTCAGAAAGAAAATAAACACAGATCAAACAGAGAGGAGAAGAAATAGGAGACGAGAGAGGGATCATTTAGGGAGCCCTCGTAATTGTCCAGGCACACCTCCCCTGCCCTGCCCCCAGTGGTACCTGAGTCAGGTGGGAGATGCCACAGAGAAGAAAGGACAGGTGAGAAGAGTCGCCAACAATAAGGTCAGGTGGCCTGGGAGACTCTGATGAATGTCTCCTCAGCAGGAAAAAAAAACAGTCTGGCCACACTAGAGGGATCATGTTTCAAACACAGGTAAATTACAGAGGATTAGAAATTCCTGAAGTTCCAGCAAAACTGAGTAAACAGAAGGTCAACAGCCCTGTGTGCTGTGGTTAAATCCATGAAGCCCATCTCTGGACAAGAGGGCAAATCCTGCCAAAATGACTGTGCTCAGCAAGGCTTACACCAAGGTGGCCAGGGCTTGCCACTCTCACCTGGGGAGGGGAGGCTGCCTCCATGGAGCAGACTCCACCCACTCACCTTCCGACACCTGCTTTCGGGATACCTGTCTCAGGTCATTTTTCCTCTGTCACAGCCAGCACGCTCACTCAGGAACTCACGGGGAGAATCTCACACCAGCGTCCACTCACGGCCACATGAGCAAACAGCCCGCAGACTGTCAGCACCGCCTGGTTCCAGCACCTGGCCAGAGGGTTCTGGCTGTCACCTGAACCCACCTTTGGCAGAGAGCCAGCTGAGTGCCCTGGGAGCCTGGGCTATGAAGCGACTCAAAACAAAACAAAACGCCAAAACCGAAAGCAAACCCTTGGGACTGAGAAAGATCACAGGCTGCTGCTGCTAAGTCGCTTCAGTCGTGTCTGACTCTGTGCGACCCCATAGACGGCAGCCCACCAGGCTCCCCCGTCCCTGGGATTCTCCAGGCAAGAACACTGGAGTGGGTTGCCATTTCCTTCTCCAATGCATGAAAGTGAAAAGGGAAAGTGAAGTCGCTCAGTAAGTGTCTGACTCTTTGTGACCCCATGGACTACAGCCTACCAGGCTCCTCCGTCCATTGGATTTTCCAGGCAAGAGTACTGGAGTGGGTTGCCATTGCCTTCTCCGGAAAGATCACAGGACTTGGAGACAAAAATCCATACATATGCACACACCTCTAAGTCAAGGAAAAACAAATCAAATATTTTAAGCTCATACTCTCTGCTGAGCACTGTGCAAGCTTGACATGGTATGTCTTAACCCTCAAACTAATACCGGGGTGGGATGGGGGGTGGTGAGCTTGATTATACATGTTCCTACTAAGAGAACAGGTCCAGGGAAGGTGAGAGGATGGGCCTAAGGTCACTCTGCCAGTACAAGGCAGAACTCACAACTGAAGCCCAGTCCCAAGAGACCAGAGCAGAAGCTATGGCTGTCCCGCACCGGCCCCTGGTCACGAGAGAGCTCTCGGAACAAGGACCCACCCAACAAGAGACCCACCACCACCACCTCACCTCGGAACCTGCAGCACAGCCTGGTCATGAGCCATCCTTCATGTGTGTTCCTTCAAACCAGTAAATTCCCAATCCACCAGTGCCAGAGATCTTGCCTCTCAAAGGATCTTTTAAGAGCCAGCCAGCTCCAGAGAAGATCCGACATAAAGGACCAGAAACCATTAACCAACAGCCGCAATCCCCCACGGGCTCCAGAAGAATCAAGCCAGAGCCATCACACACATCTGTGTGCACGCCGAAACAAACCTGAGAGGTCAGCCACCACTGTGCACAGGTACGTCTGGCTTGAACACTTAGTGTTAAAGCAGGAGGCGAGGGCTTCTCATCCCCAGAGAAATCCTGCATAGAACATATCCTGCCAAAATAGCCTACTGATTAATCCCATCAATATCTAAATTGATGGAACAGATCTGAGTTTTTACTATATGATAACTACGGAATTTCAAATAGTGAGGAGAGAACAGACTAGTCAATAAATGCTGATGAAGAATTTGGTTAACCAACTAGGAAACAATTAAGTCATATCCTTACAGCGAGTGTAAAAATAAATATCATGTCATATACCAAATTAAATGCAATACATTGACTATACCTTAAATTGTTTAAAAAAGAATGAAACGCAAGATTAAAAAAATAACCAGATGATGTTTTATATCAGAGGCTGGCAAGCTTTTCTGGTAAAGGACCAGACAGTACATTTTTCCAGCTTTTCGGGTCACACAGTCTCCGCTGCAGCAAGCTGAGTCTGCTGTTGTAGTACAGAAGTCGTCTTACACAGTAGGTGGACAAACAGGTGCGGCTACATTCCAATAAAACTTCAGTTATGGACACAGAAGTCTGAATTTCACTAATTTTCTTATGTCATGAAATATAAATTTTTTTTTTATAAATTTTTTTCAGTCATTTAAAAATGCCATTCAAAACCTCTTAGGACGGCAGGTGTCATGGAGGACGGGGTGGGCGTGGTTATTAAAGGGCAGCAGAAGGGAGCCCTGCTGTGTGGAAAGGGCTGGCATGTTGACTGTGGTGGTCCTGGTTACAGAAATCTACACACGTGATAGAATTGTAGAGAGCAAACAACGGGCATGCGTGTACACACAAAGGAGCGCTTGTGAAACAGCTGAACTCTGGACGAGTTCTGTGGATTGTATCACTGTCAATGTGCTGCTATTGTTAAGCAAGACGTTGGCTTTGGAGGAAACTAGATAAAGAGCACCTGGAATTTACACTTCTGGTGAATCCATAATTGACTGTGAATTGTAATTATTTCAAAATGGAAAGTTAACAATTCTTTACTCATGAGTTATATATATTAAAAAAAAAAAACAAGGTAGCTGGCCAGAGTTAGCTTCTTGGATTTCATTTGCTGTTTCCTAATTTAGATGAAGTAATGCTAATTTAGTAAAGTACTGCTCAAAATTCTCCAAGCCAGGCTTCAGCAGGAAGCCTGAACTTCCAGATGTTCCAGCTGGTTTTAGAAAAGGCAGAGGAACCAGAGATCAAATTGCCAACATCCGCTGGATCATTGAAAAAGCAAGAGAGTTCCAGAAAAACATCTATTTCTGCTTTATTGACTATACCAAAGCCTTTGACTGTGTGGATCACAATAAACTGTAGACAATTCTTCAAAAGAAGGGAATACCAGACCACCTGACCAGCCTCTTGAGAAACCTATATGCAGGTCAGGAAGCAACAGTTCGAACTGGACATGGAACAACAGACTGGTTCCAAATAGGAAAAAGAGTACGTCAAGGCTGTATATTGTCACCCTGCTTATTTAACTTACATGCAGAGTACATCATGAGAAACGCTGGGCTGGAAGAAGCACAAGCTCGAATCAAGATTGCCGGGAGAAATATCAATCACCTCAGATATGCAGATGACACCACCCTTATGGCAGAAAGTGAAGAGGAACTAAAAAGCCTCTTGATGAAAGTGAAAGAGGAGAGTGAAAAAGTTGGCTTAAAGCTCAACATTCAGAAAACGAAGATCATGGCAAATGGTCCCATCACTTCATGGGGAATAGATCGGGAAACAGTGGAAACAGTGTCAGACTTTATTTTGGGGGGGTCCAAAATCACTGCTGGAGAAGACAATGTCACCCCACTCCAGTACTCTTGCCTGGCAAATCCCATGGATGGGGGAGCCTGGTAGGCTGCAGTCCATGGGGTCGCTAAGAGTCGGACACGACTGAGCGACTTCCCTTTCACTTTTCACTTTCATGCATTGGAGAAGGAAATGGCAACCCACTCCAGTGTTCTTGCCGGGAGAACCCCAGGGACGGGGGAGCCTGGTGGGCTGTCGTCTATGGGGTCACACAGAGTCGGATATGACTGAAGTGACTTAACAGCAGCAGCAACAAAATCACTGCAGATGGTGATTGCAGCCATGAAATTAAAAGACACTTACTCCCTGGAAGAAAAGTCATGACCAACCTAGATAGCATATTGAAAAGCAGAGACATTACTTTGCCGACAAAGGTCGGTCTAGTCAAGGCTATGGTTTTTCCTGTGGTCATGTATGGATGTGAGAGTTGGACTGTGAAGAAAGCTGAGCACTGAAGAATTGATGCTTTTGAACTGTGGTTTTGGAGAAGACTCTTGAGAGTCCCTTGGACTGCAAGGAGTTCCAACCAGTCCATGCTGAAGGAGATCAGCCCTGGGATTTCTTTGGAAGGAATGATGCTAAAGCTGAAACTCCAGTACTTTGGCCACCTTGTGCGAAGAGTTGACTCATTGGAAAAGACTCTGACGCTGGGAGGGATTGGGGGCAGGAGGAGAAGGGGACGACAGAGGATGAGATGGCTGGATGGCATCACCGACTCGATGGACGTGAGTTTGAGTAAGCTCCGGGAGTTGGTGATGGACAGGGAGGCCTGGCGTGCTGCAATTCATGGGGTCAGAGTCAGAAACGACTGAGTGACTGAACTGAACTTAGATGAACAGTATATAAAATCCTGTGCTTTGGAAAAACTTTCCAGAGTTTTCCCAAAATCAAAAGTAGAATCCATAAAGGAAGGGCAACTGATTTAACAATTTTTTTCTCCATGTCAGCAAAACAATAAAAGTAAAAATATAAACAGCAAACTGGGAAACGGATTTGAACATGTATGACCACAGACTGATTTAACATACTAAGGGTTCAGAAAACCAATATTAAGGACAGACAGAGCCTGGTATAAAAATGGACAATAAGTAAATATGGCCAATAAATAATCATTGTTCTGGAATATTATGCAGCCATAAAAAAGAATGAAATAATGCCATTTACAGCAACATGGGTGGACCTAGAGATTATCACACTAAGTGAAGTCAGACAGAAAAAGACAAATATCATCTGATATCACTGGGAAATCCCAAGGACAAAGGAGCCTCACAGGCTACAGTCTATGGAGTTGCAAAGAGTTGGACACAACTGAGCAACTAACACACACATACACCCACATATGCGGAATCTTAAAAAATTATACAAATGAACTTATATACCAAACAGAAATAGACTGACAGGCATAGAAAGCCAACTTATGGTTACCAAAGGGAAAAGGTGGCGGGGAGGGATAAATTAGGAGTTTGGGATTAACACATACACACATATATAAGACAGATAACCAAAAAGATGTATGTACTGAATCACTCTGTTGTATACCTGAAACACAACATTGTAAATCAACTATATTTCAATTTAAAAAAAAATTGTTCAACTTCAACAGTAAACAACAAAATGAAAATTAAAACAAGATATCATTTCTCCCTGTCAAATTAGTGCAGATTAAAAAGATTACCTCTGGTTCTAAAGTCATGCTGTTTCTACTATACCATACTAAAATAGACTCTCGAGAGTCCCTTGGACAGCAAGGAGATCAAACCACTGAATCCTAAAGGAAATCAACCCTGAATATTCATTGGAGGGACTGATACTGAAGCTGAAGCTCCAATACTTAGGACACCTGATGCAAAGAGCCGACTCACTGGAAAAGATCCTGATGCTGGGAAAAACTGAGGGCAGGAGGAGAAGGGGAAGACAGAGGATGAGATGGTTGGATGGCATCACCAACCCAATGAACACAAGTTTGAGCAAACTCAGGGAGACAGTGAAGGACAGTGAAGTCTGGCGTGCTGCAGTTCAGGGGATCACAAAGAGTCAGACAGTTTAGCAACTGAACAACAACAACATTAAAAAAAATATTCAGGACAACAACAAAATAAAATGGCTTTTCCCAAGCTCTGTTCAGAGCCAGAAGAGCAAGGAAAGAAAAGAAAGTGAAGTCGCTCAGTCGTGTCCAACTCTTTGCGACCCCATGGACTGCAGCGCTTCTCTGTCCATGCAATTTTCCAGGTAAGAATACTGGAGTGGGTTGCCAATTCCTTCTCCAGGGGATCTTCCTGACCCAGGGATTGAACCTGGGTCTCTCACACCTCAGGCAGACTCTTTACCATCTGAGCCACCAGAGAAGAGCAAGGAAGGACCCTATAAGAAAGAAGAGAGACTGTGGGCTGGGTGACAACCCGATGGTTCAGAGACTCTGTGATGGGCTAAACTACCTTTATTAGCTATGAGAAAATGCTGGTGATAGAACTAACGTCCCCTCCCTCAATCTGCAGCCATACCTAGGTGTCATCAATACTTCTGTCAAGAACAAAGATGCAGGAGGCATGACCCACATGTATTTGTCTTCAATGACCCGTGTGCTTTTCCTCTGTCAGCTGAGACTAACAGCAGATGGTAATATTTATACCCAGTGAGTTTCATCTTCCTATGAAATTCAAGCCCAGGAAAACAGGCAGTCCTCAAAATCACCCAAGGAAGCAAAGGACACAAACGACAGTCGGCCAAACGGTGTACTAAAACTCAGAGTAAGGAGCAAGTTTTTCTACGCACGGTGGTGTT
Source organism: Oryx dammah (assembly GCF_014754425.2). Lineage (NCBI taxonomy): Eukaryota > Metazoa > Chordata > Mammalia > Artiodactyla > Bovidae > Oryx > Oryx dammah. Next base: position 100,165,501 of record NW_024070185.1, on the reverse strand, counting down.
ACTACAACAGGGGAGGAGTCTGTGTAAAGCAGGCAGGAAACCCATTCTTTTGCTGTAAAGATAACAGCTTCCAAAAGTGCAAGTAAAAGGCCCAGAGATCTCCTTCCAGCTGCTATCAGCAAATCCACACATCACGTGTTCAGGACTCTAGAGTGCTTTCCTTTTCCTTAGGCTGTGCCAAACAGGTCCCGTGATTGCTTTTTTAACTGTGGCAAAATATATATAACATGAAACTTAACCATCTTAGTCATTTTTAAGTGTACAGTTCAACAGTGTTAAGTACATTCATACTGTTGTGCAATTCATCTCTAGAACGCTTTCCATAACCTTCGCCTACCTAATGTCCCTGTGTGCTTTTAAGACTCAGCTCCAGAGATACTCCTGCTAAGATGCCTCCTTTCTTAACAGACCTCCCCATCCAGTCCAGCATTTGCCCAGTTTGGGTCAGATATCCCCTACACTGCTATCATGCCTGTGTCTACCCTTCTCAAAACACATTATCACCTGTGCTGAGTGAACCATGTAGCTGAGTCCAGGGAGCACATAGGGCCACAAGGCATACGAATAAACGTGTCTTGGGACTTCCCTGGTGGTCCAATGGCTAAGACTCCTCGTTTCCAATGCAGGAGGGCCGGGTTCAACCCCTGGTCAGAGAAGTAGAGCCTGCATGCTTCAACAAAGATCTTTCATGTTGCGGTGAAAAGCAAAGCTCCCACATGCTACAACTAGGGCCTGGTGCAGCCAAATAAATATATATATTTTTTTTAATGTGTCTTTTAACCTACCTCATTTGGGGGTGGTCTGCTAAGCGCAGTGCATAACCAAAACACCGTCCACCTGGTACACAGGGGGCACAAAGTGAAAGAACAATTAAATCAGCTCTGACATAACATGCAGCCCATAGCACTCAATGTAACAGCTGCTGCTGCTACTGAAATTATGTGGAAGAGGAACAAAGAGAAACTGGTGGAAAAGGCAGGTATATTCCTGCCAGTGAAAAATAACAAAATCCACTGCGTCCACAGTGGGTATGCGCTGAGCCCTGGGCTTGACTCTCGCATTCCATCAAATTCCACAGAAATGACAAATGCAATATAAAATTAGGAATAAATCTGTTTTCAAAATCTGGAAAATGGGGATGGATGCCATCATTCAAAAAAAAATTTGTTTTGCAGTATTTCTGGAAATATGTGATAAGACAGGATCAAATTTATATAAAAATCAAATCTGGCCAGAGTTGAGAGACCAAATCCTAACTGGACCACGGTGGGAAATGCTGGATATGGGAAGGGTCTGAGAAAACCCCAAATTCAGAAGTGAGTAACTAAGAACAGAAGCAGGCACTGAGTCGGCAGGTGGGGTAAGGAAAAGGGAGTGGAGTGCTGAGTTTCTAATGCAACTTGAAGAAAGAGAAGGGAAAGGGGACTTCCCTGATGGCTCAGTGGTAAAAGAATCTGCCTGTCAATGCAGTAGACAGGGGTTTGATCCCTGGTCTGGGAAAATCCCTTATGCCGCAGAGCAACTGAGCCCATGCACCGCAACTAGTAAGCCTATGCTCTAGAGCCTGGGAACCACAGCTGCCGAAGATCTCTCACTCCAGTGCCCAGGCTCCCCAGCAAGAGAAGCCACTGCAATGAGAAGCCAGTGCACCTCAGCTAGAGAGCAGTCCCCGATTGCTGCGACTAGAGAGAAGCCTGCACAGCAGTGAAGACCCAGCAAAGCCAAAAAAAGAAAAAGACAAAAGAAAGAAAAGAGGAAGGGTATTTTTGGATCAACTGTGAAGTTCTCCATCTGCAGGGCAACTGTCTCCCCACTTCCTCAATTAAGAAAGGTCCACCCAGCCTATTGTCCTGTTATCTGCCACCCACCCCGACAGGAAGCCTGCCCAAGAGCAAAGCCACGGATCGCTTCTCCATCCTCTTCTTACCGCGTGGCAGCCCATCCCAACCCAACCACAGGCAGTCAGGCACACAGTCTCTGTGTATCACTTACAGCCATGCTGCTGCTGCTGCTAAGTCGCTTCAGTTGTGTCCAACGCTGTGCAACCCCATAGACGGCAGCCCACCAGGCTCCTCCATCCCTGGGATTCTCCAGGCAAGAATACTGGAGTAGGTTGCCATTTCCTTCTCCAGTGCATGCATGCATTCGAAGTCGCTTCAGTCATGTCTGACTCTGCAACCCCATGGACAGCAACCCACCAGGCTCCTCTGTCCACAGGATTCTGCAGACAAGAATACTGGAGTGGGTTGCCATTTCCTCCTCCAGCTTATGGCCATATATGCACGTTTGTATGCAAACATAGGTATGACATGGCCAAACAACTGCATGCCCCAGAGGAGGCCCAAGAGCAAATCTCATCACTTGGGACAACAGCATGTGCCTCTCCAAGAAGGGAGAAGCAGCCGAACCCCACGTGCAGACCAGAAGGTCCATGCACCTCCGTCTAAAGGTGGTCAGCTCTTGCCCAATGCCAGGATCATCATCATGGACACCACACTGTGAGAGCACGTCTAGAAACATGATTGCTAAAACAAGTTAGATTCAATTTAAACAGAAAAGTAGAAATAGTCGAGTGGAATGAAATTAAAAATAAACCCATCATTCAGAAGATCAAATCAATGAATCTTCCCAACATAAAGAATGAAAATATAACCTGATAAAATCAGCCCAGAAAAAGTGGAGCCTCGAAAAGTACAGACTAAAATCCAAACAGCCACAAGTCCTTTCTCCTAAAAAAGAGAATGAAGGAAAAAAAGAATGAAGAATAAAAAGGATATAGACAAAGCAGTAAAATTGAAAGGCTTTAGAGTACAAATATCTAAGAAAAATATACACCTAAATACAAGCAGGCTGCTAAACCTCTCAATTTAAGAAGAAAACCCTAGGCATACGTGGAAGATCGGGTAAGGAAGAAAAAGAAGCACTGGCACAGACTTCTCGCCTGGGACTCTGAACTGAGGTCAAGGAATATTATGCTGTCATTAACAGAAAAGGAAGGGAGGGGAGGGAGGAACAGAGTTATGTACCATATGGAATGGTCTCTAAGATCTATAACTAGCGTACAGCAAGGCACAAGACTCTGTACAGTATGCTGCCATTTGACTTTCAAAAGGATTCCATGTGTGTACTTTCATATTCGTGCATAACATCTACCTCTAGAAAGCTTCTCCAGAAACTGGTAAACCTGGTTGCTTCTGGGGAGGGAAACCTGCTGCCAGAAGAAAGGAAATGATGGGACCTGGGCAAAAGGGACACTTTTCATCAGATACAATTTTGTATCTTCTGGATTTTGTGCCATGGCAATGCACTGGCTAAACCACACACCAAAAATTTTCAGTCGCTCTCCCTCCCTCTTTCCTCCCCTTCTCACACACACAGTCAAATTTTAAAGTAAAAAATACAAGCTATAGAATGGGAGAAAATACAATACACATATCTGATGAGCACCTGTATCTAGAATATATCAAAAACTCTTAAAAAGAATATATGTGAGATACATACATATATACATATATATACACACACAATGAAACGTTATTCAGCCTTAAAATAGAAAATTCTGTCATTTGCAATGACATGAATGAACATGGAGAATATTATTAATATTATGCAAAGTGAAATAAGTGGGTCACAAAAGGACAAATTCTGCATGATCCCACTGATCTGAGGAACCTAAAAGAGTTCATTTCACAGATGCAAAGAGTAGAATGGTGACTACCATTCTACTGGGAATAGGAAATGGGCTGGGGAATGCGAAGATGGGGTGGTATTAGTCAAAGGGTACAAAGTTTCCATTATGCAAGATGGAAAGTACTAGAGATCTAATGTACCGCACAGCATCCACAGTTAACAGTAGTGAGGCTTCCCTGGGTAACACTCTGCACTTCCACTACAGGGGTGTGGGTTCCATCCTTGGTCAGGGAAATGCTGCATGCAGTGAGCTGTGGCCAAAGAAAAAAATTAAAAAGAAAACAACAATACTCCATTGTACACTTTAAAATTTGCTAAGAAGGTAGATCTTATTACAAATAACAATATTAGGAATAGCAATATAAAGAGGGTAGAGGAAACTTTTGGACATGATGGACATGTTTATAGCATAGACGATAGTGACAATTTAAGCAGATACATACTTATTTCCAACTCAAATTATATACATTAAACATAAACAGCTTTCTGTATGTCAGTCATACCTCAATAAAGTGATTTTTAAAAGAAGAATATGTAACTAGCTCAGTATATATAGTATATTCAATATATAGATAGATATGTGTATATCTCAGTAAGAAAAACAACCCAATAAATATAGGCAAAAGATCTGAAGATACTTCAAAAACGTATACAAATGGCCAATTAGCATGTGAAAAGAGGTTTAACGTCATTAGTAACCACATTAAAAAAAACGAAAGTGACAATGAGACACTACTATGCATCCACTAGAACTGACCAAACAATACCAAGCCTCAGCAAAGACAGGGAGCTGCTGGAACTCTGGGACACTGCAACTCTACTGTTAGACACTTACCCAAGAGAAAGGGAAACCTGTCAACTGAAGACAGGAACGTGAATGTTCACAGCAGCTCTATTTGTGTCTGAGAATGCGTCCATTCCCTCTAAGTCACACAGCTCACTGACACAGAACTGCTCACACCATTACTTTATAATCCTTTATTATTTCTGTAAGGCCAGGAATGTCTACTCTTTCATGATTTTAGTACTTTGAATCGTCTCTTTTTCTTGGTCAATTCCAGCTAAAGGCTGCCAATTCTGTTGACTGTTTTCAAAGAATGAAATTTTGGTCCTATTAATTTTCTCTATTGTTTTCCTATCCTCTATTCCATTAATTCCCACTCTAATCTTAATTTCTTCCTTCTGTTTGCTTTAAAGGTTAGTTTGCTCTCCTTTCTTCAAGTGTAGTAGCTTAATTTGTAACAGCCCAAAGCTCAAAACAACCTACATATTCATTAATGAGTGAACGCATAAACAGATAGTGATTATATTCATTCAATGAATGAATGAATATAGTCAACAATTTAAAAAAAAGAACTATAGATAGAACAACAATATAAAGTCATCATGCTGAAAGAAACTAGACAAAAAGAGTATATATTTTATGATTCCAATTATACAAAATTCTAGCAAGTGCAAACTAACATAGCGACAGAAAGCAGATCAGTGGTTAACTAGGCCAAAGGTGAGGGAAAATATGAACTACAGAAGTGCATGAAAGCCTTGAGAGGTGATGCTCTGTATGTGGATTGTGATAGCAGCTCCACAGGTATATATGCAAGAGTCAAAATTAATTGAATCACACACTTAAATGACAGTTATTTTATATGAATTACAACCCAAGAAGTTACTTCTCAACAATGCTTTAAATTTATGTTTTTAAAGTGGAAAAGAAGGCACTGGGCAATCTCTGTATAAGTCTCAAGAGGAAATACTCAGCCAAATAAACATTCAGACAAGAAAAGAATAATATAATACTACTCAGCTGTTGTTATAGAATATATATCATCCAGGGTGGTTGTGTTTTTTTTTCCTTAAGTTACTCTCAGACATAAAATATAGTACACTGAAAAATAAATCAGATGAAGATTTGTTTGAGAAAGAAATATTAGTTTAAGGAAGAGCTGATGCTACTGTGAAATTTGACTCAACTGTTAAAAAGAATTCATACAATAGAAGAGGCATTAATCTAAAAAAAAAAATTGATCACAATGAGGAACTCAATAATTTCACTAAAATCTAAGAGAGGAAGTAAAAATGAACTCAAGGTCTCTCCTTGTTCTGGAGAAAGTCACAAATACTAATTAAAACTTGATTATGGTAGAATATAATTATAGACATTAGTCAAATATAAACAGGAAACAGAACTTGGAAGAAAATAAAATTGAACAAAAGCACACTTGATCAATGTATCCAGAGTCAGGAAAAGGAGAAAGAAAACAAAAAGAAAGCATAATAAATAGAAAATAAAGAATAAAAGTAAAATTCCACATAAAATATTAGCAAACTGAATCCAAGACTAAGTAGGACTCATTCTCAGTATAAATAAGTATAAGTAAGTATTAGGAAATTAACTATTTAAAATATCAATGCAGAAAAAATAATTTTCATAGATGCTAATAAGGCATTTTATTAAACCCAATTCCATTCCTATTTTTTTTTTAATTGGTAAGCAATGAATACAAAAAAAAAAAAAAAAACTAACTCGATAAGAAAACAACAACAAACATATCTAATGAGAAAATACTCGATATATCCCCTTCAACAAGAAATAAGATAAAAATGCCCTCACTATTTTAAGAATTTCCATAGTCTTGGTCAGTGCAACAAAATGAAAAAAATATATTTTAGGAAAGAAGCATTCAGTTGCAAAGTATATGATTCTCTTGGATTTCCAAGTAGAAAATAAATGAAAAATGATTCAAAACATGTTAGGAATTCAATAAGGTGGCTAAGTGCATGATAAAATTTCAAAAATAATACCTTCTCTACATACAGGCAATAAGAAACTGCAATTAACAGTAATTTTTATTTTAGAACTTTATCTTTTGATCTTGGGGCAGAGGAAGAGAAACAGGAACCTGAAAAGCCCAGAAATGCAATGGTCTGTCCAAAAGGGATTTGGCTAGAAGCACCTAGAACAGTGCCGGGCACTGGATAAACATTTTATGAATAAATGAATGGAATATGAGCTTCCTGATTAGGTCTGGTTCCTCTCATCTATTTCCTCTAGGAGGGGGTTCTGTTTTCTTGCCAGCTGAAACAGACCTTTCTTCTCAAGGTATATAGCTCACACATCAGAAAGATTTCTCCTTTCCTTTTTAGTATGTTGAATGAGCCAAGAGTGATTTACTCTTATTCAAACAAAACGAAAATCAAATAAAGGAGAGGAAGTGAAAATATCTACCATAATCAAGTCATGGCAATAATCACATCAATGGTAATGTAAATATGACATGATTGTGAATGTTTATTGTGAGCTGTTTATTGGTTAAAGCTATCTATAATCTGGCCCTGAACTGCAGAAAATAACCCTAGAGCTGACTCAAGGTTTTCTTTCCCACAGTTTATGCATTCTTTCTGTAGAACTGGGTCTGTTTCCTCTTCCTTCTGTGCAGTCTTATAAAAATTCTTAACTACACAACCTTGCTGTAGTCTAGGAAGCATTTTTCTTTTCTCTCACCTGTATTATTATGTTCTGAATGTTAACACACCACGTGATGCACATATGCCTACCACTGGTACCTATCAAAACAGGCAAGGAATCTTTGTAGTCATCTAAAATATGTTGTTCATATCAATTACAAGGATCAATCACGGGGCTTTCCTGCTGGCTCAGTGGTGAAGAATCCATCTGCCAATGCCGGAGACATGGGTTCGATCCCTGATCCAGGAGATTCCACATGCCATGAAGCAACTAGGCCCATACACCACAACCACTGACGCCCGCATGCCCTAGAGCTCATGCTTCACGAGAGGCCACCACAGCAAGAAGCCTGCACACTGCCTCCAGAAAGTAGCCTTCGCTCTCTGCAGCTAGAAGAAGGCCCACACAGCAACAAAGACCCAGCACAGACAAAAATAATAAACAAATAAATATAGTTATGAGAACAGCTTTTGGGGCCTACTATGCATATGATTCCAGCCATGAAATTAAAAGACACTTACTCCTTGAAAGAAAAGTTATGACCAACCTAGATAGCATATTCAAAAACAGAGACATTACTTTGCCAACAAAGGTCGGTCTAGTCAAGGCTATGGTTTTTCCAGTGGTCATGTATGGATGTGAGAGTTGGACTGTGAAGAAAGCTGAGCGCTGAAGAATTGATGCTTTTGAACTGTGGTGTTGGAGAAGACTCTTGAGAGTCCCTTGGACTGCAAGGAGATCCAACCAGTCCATTCTAAAGGAGATCAGTCCTGGGTGTTCATTGGAAGGAATGATGCTAAAGCTGAAACTCCAGTACTTTGGCCACCTCATGTGAAGAGTTGACTCATTGGAAAAGACTCTGATGCTGGGAGGAATTGGAGGCAGGAGGAGAAGGGGACGACAGAGGATGAGATGGCTGGATGGCATCACCAACTCGATGGACGTGAATTTGAGTGAACTCCGGGAGATGGTGATGGACAGGGAGGCCTGGCGTGCTTCGATTCATGGGGTCGCAAAGAGTCAGACACGACTGAGCGACTGAACTGAGCTGAACTGATGCATGTCATTAAGTTATCAGAACCACCTTACTAGCTCAAATGGTAAAGAATCTGCCTGCAATGCAGGCGGACCCAGGTTTGATCTCTGGGTTGGGAAGGTCTCCTGGCTGAGGAAATGGCAACTCACTCCAGTATTCTTGCCTAGAGAATCCCACTGACAGAGGAGCGTGGCAGGCTACAGTCCATGGATCCCAAAGAGTTGGACATAACTGTGCAACTAAGCTGGTATGCATGCACTATAATTCTCATTTTACTGACAAGATAACAGAGGCTCAGGGCAGGTAAGTGACTTCCCAGCCAGTAAGTGATTATATTAGGACTCCCTTGGCTAACTCTCAAGGTTCCATTTTTTTCTTTCTACTCAGCTGCACCGGCTTCAAACCTACATTACTCTAACTTCTCTAATGTAACAGTTCGAAATTACTTTGATTTGGAACCAGAGGAGCAAAAAAACTTTATTCCTCCTGCTGCTGGCAACATTGTTTCTCATGATGGACAGATTCTCTCTATCCATTTCCCGCAACATCACAGACCAACAGAGAAATGAAGTTTCCCTGATTCATGAATAAGTCAACAGCAAGACTCTTCTGTCAGTTTCATCATAATTTAACCTCCAAGAGAGTTTAAAATGGACAGTCTTGTGATTTTAAGTAAGCAGCCAGCCTATCAAGGTCAATACCTGAAAACATATTCAGCTATGTGATACCAAAACTTCTACAGCTTACAATCTTGGGATGCTGTGGTGTGTCTCTAATGAATGTTATCCTTTTCCACTCACACATCCAAGAGAAGAATGATTTGAGAGAAACAAAAAACAGTGGCTATCTTCTTCAGAGTCAGGTTGAAAGTGGAGATGTGACCATTTTGCTCAAACCACAGCACTTGAGACATGCTTAGTAATCTGTGGAGACCTTCCTGGTGGCTCAGTGGCTAAGACTTCACACTCCCAGAGCAGCGTGCCCAGATCTGATCCCTGGTCAAGAAACTAGATCCCACATACCACAGCTAAAAGCATCTCATATGCCAGGACTGAGACCCAGCACAGCCAAATAAATAAATAAAGATTAAACAAAGAAATCTGTAGATGCACGTTAGCCCCAAATTTGGATCTCAGTCTAAAAATCTAAACAGTCTAGTCTAAGATACTATATAAAATAGTACCTAGGTTACTCAAAAAGCTCCATAGATACCTACAATCATGTGCCGAGCCCCGAGCCTCCCAGAAGACCTGGGAAGGAGAATTTGGTTACACTGAAAAAGTCAAGTCCACTGAACTGTTTCAGACAGAGCTGTCGGTCTATCCCTAACATAAGCATGCATGCATGCTAAGTAAGTCGCCTCAGTCGTGTCCGACTCTGTGTGACCCCCCGGACAGCAGCCCACGAGGCTCCCATGTCCACGGGATTCTCCAGGCAAGAAGACTGGAGTGGGTTGCCATTTCCTTCTCCATCACTAACATAACCATCCCCTGGTACCACGTCTTCCATTTGCATTTGTTTGTAAGTTGGTCACCCCTCTCTCTAAAAAGCTGCAACGAAGCCCAAAACCCCTCCCCAGGATAAGGACTGCTATGAGGAAAACTGGAAGGGAGAAGAGCTCTGATCATCACTGGCTGAAAATGTGTCTCTTTCATGGAGCTAGGCGAGGGCCACGGCAGCCCTGTGGTCAGGGAGGGTGGGGGCAAGAGCATGAAACAGGGTCTGACAAGGTACGGACAGCTGGTGAAACACAGCAAGGTCCTGCTCCTCCTCAGTGACTTGAAGCAGGAAAGAAAAAAATGTCTTAACCCCAGGGTAAAAAAGATAGTTCAGAAAATTGAATGATCATTGGGAGAAAAGGGTAAAAGCTCACTCTGAGCCAGTATTCACCCATATTTGATGAGAACAGATTAAAATCTACAGAAAAGGGCTTTCCTGGTGGCCCAGCAGTTAAGAATCCACCTTGCGATGCAAGGGACACTGGTTCGATTCCTGGTCCGGGAAGATTCCACACGCCTCAGAGCAGCTAAGCCTGTGGGTTGTAACTACTGAAGCTTGCATGCCCTAGAACCTGTGCCCCACGACAAGAGAAGCCACCACAATGAGAGGTCCATGCACCAGAACGAGAGAGGAGCCTTCACTCTCCACAACAAAAAAAAGCCCGCACAGCAACGAAGACCCAGCAAAGCCAAAAATAAATAAATATTAACAAAAAGCGACAGAAGAGCACTGTCTCCTCCCTCCCCTCGGTTAGCAGCTGAGTTGCGTCCTCTTTACATCTGCGCAGTTTTAATTGTTTTCAGGCACGAACAACGTACACACCCCACCGCACATGACTGCGAGTAAAAAGCCCCATTTTTCTTTTTAAAATAATTTTTATTGGAGTACAGTTGCTTTACAATATTGCGTTAGTTTCTACTGTACAGGAAAGTGAATCAGTCACATATATATGTATATACCCTTTTTTGGATTTCCTTCCCATCTAGGTCACCAGAGAACACCAGAGTTCCCTGTGCTATTAGGTAGGTTCTCATTAGTTATCCACTTTATACACAGTATCAGTAGTGTATATACTGTTTGTCTGTTTGAAACAGAGTTACACAAGGGTTGTTAATCAAGTTTTCCCTTTTTCATCAATACCAACTATTATTAACCAAATTAGGAAGAGAGAAGGAGGGCTCTTTCTCTCTGATTTGGTCAGAGAGCCTCCAAGGAAGGAAGACCACACTCTCAAAGGGTCAGAGAATTACCTTCTGAGAAGCATCAGTGCACCCTTGCGAGGCTAGCATTCACACCTGCACTACTCTTACACAGGCACACAAGCGACAGCAGGCCACTCGTGGTTTGTAATGTTTCCATTTTTACTTACTATATCTTGCCATTACTGCAAATGAGTGTGTGTGTATACTCCTTTTTAATACATTTTAAAGATTATCATGGTTTACAAAACTAGCTCCCTATTGGTGGATATTTAGGCTCCTTATCTTTTGCCATTAAAAATAACGTTGCAACAAATACATTTGTGCACGTGTCTGTTTATTGAGTCAGCACATACTTGGGTGCTCACCCCATCCTAGGCTTTGCTCATGTACTGCCATTACAGCATTAAGCAATCAGAGCCCCTGCCCTCACGGAGTTTACAGTACAGTGTAGGAGATACACGTCTGAGGGCGCGTTCCCTCTGAGTGAATCAGAGGATCCTTTTAAAGCAACTGATCTCAACCTTGGCTACACGTTATAATTCTCTGGAAAACCCTTTGTAAGAAATACTGGGCTCTGGACCATCCTAGACTCATGGGATCCAAATTTCTTGCGATGGGGCCCAGGCAACAGCATTGTCTAAAAAGTCCTCGGATGATGAGTGTTTGGCTACATACATCTTGATTAGGCTATTCACAATGACAGGGGGAATGAAGAAGGGCGTATAAAGAATAGTGGTGTCAGCTGTTCTCGCCTTCTGAAATGGCCTACACACTCTGCCGGTGGAGTGTGTTTCTTTCTAAATAAATCCGCTTCTTACCTATCACTTTGTCTCTTACTGAATTCTTTCTGCAGTGAGACATTGAGAACCTGAGCTTCACTGAGTCCTGAGACCAGCTGCAGGAGATCACACCTCGGCCACACCACACTGGAGTAAAGAAGACCTGGAGAGACAGCCTGGTCCAACAGACCTCCCTGACTGCTCACACGAACTGCTCTCTGACCTGAGGCTTCTCGTCTGAAAACACAACAGAAGTGCGGCCAGGGCTATGCAGGCCATAGCAGTGGGCCTCCACATCAGGGCACACAGCTGCCTACAGGCAAAAGACCTAGATTCCTGCACTTTTAGGGAAAATCTGCTCTTGATAATACTTGGGCCCTGTACCTTTAATTTTTTTTTCTTAAAAAAAAAATAAAAGCAGTGATGTTATATATAAAAACAGCGTGTTTAAAAAAAGAGGCAAAGAAAGATGTGGTTTCAAATACTTTCACCATAGGGAGATTATAATGTGCTAAAACAAGAATCACAGAAATACCTGGAAAGATGTGTTTAAAGCTGGAAAGAAGATGAGGGAGTCCTGGGCCCTGCTGCAGTAGTGAAGTCCATCCAGAGATGAAACCTAAGGAACTAGCAAAGGGCAGGAAACACGGCAGGACAGGCTCACTGCTGGAACTTAGAAGGAAGGAGAGGAGGGCCCAGCAAAGCAGGGGCAGAGCAGGGGAAGGAAGGCCAAGAGAGGAGAAAATTAATTCATCCAGTGAATGAAGCATCCACTCTGTGCCAGGCATTGGGCCATGAACAGAGTTTAAGACCCTGAGAAAAAAAAAGGCAGAGAAAGAAAGCATTAAGGGGAAGCTAGTTAATGTATCACTCAAGGAAAATAAGCATTGAACCAAGGGTCTAGAAACCTGGGTCCTGACCTCAACTCTGCCACAAACCAGCCGGGTGACCCTATCTGATAAATCACTCCTCTCTCTGAGTCACAGTTTCCTCTACTGAAAAGAGAGGGTCCTGGAGGGAGAGACCACGGAGTCCTCTGCGGCCCTAAAGGCCTGAGTCGTTAATGGCACAGAAACAGCTGCTGCGGTTCTCCCTGAGCTGTGAGCGGTCGAGGCAGGACCTGGCCCGTGGGGCTGGATGCTGAGGCAAGAGGAGGCAGATGGTGAGGCAGATGGGAGCAGTGTGCAAAGACTGCTCGTCCAAGGAGCCTGACAGTGATGGGAGAGCGAGCAGGCAGCAGGCAGCGAGCCCTGGGAGACTTCTCTAACAAGGGAGGCTGCTAGGTGGGAGGAAGAGGCTGGAAAAAACCAGAAACTGAGATGAGGGAAGAGACACAGGCTAAGATACACAGGGGTTGGTTTCATTTCCCTTGGCCCGAAACTGTGTTTTGTGTAATAAACGCAACCTACAGTGCCTAATGCAAATGAACGCTCAAAACAGTGGGGAGTGGGTTTGGAAAACGATGCTGGTTTGCAGCAGTCATGGTGATGAAGAGAGTGGGCTCTAAGGGCGGACAGATCCAAGTTCAAATCCCAGCCCCACTCTCTTCCAGCTCTGTGACCTTGAATATGTAAATGCAACTTCATCTTTCAAAGCCTGTATTTCCCCAGCTGTCAAAGGAAAAGGAGATAGTAAATGCATGCTAGGGGAGTGCTCCCTAAAGGTTCGTAATGATCACAGACACGTTACTATCGTCTCTGGGTAAAGGTGGTAACTGCAGGGACACCCTGGATGGGGAAGACATCAGAACATAAGGAAAAGAGAAGAGAAGCAACAGTTAGGGACGCAACAGCAGTCCCAAGCGGATGTTAAACGTGACAGTCTGGGCATACAGGAGACCGTGTTAAGTTAGTCCAGATGTTGACTGGGGGATGGAGTGCTCCGGGCAAGCCCCACAGTCAACCCAGAATGGAGAAGCCAGCCTGGGGGGACCCCGACTCACTGCAAGCATACCCCCAGAATGGCAACAGTCCTGAACCAGAAGACTGAGATGGTCAAGAGGTGATTTTAACAGGATCCAGAAACCAGGACGTCCAAAGGATACACTCAGGGCCAGCTTCACAGGGACCCCACGTGCCGAAGGATTTCACACTAGGTTTAATGCTCTGCTGTTACTATCTTGAAATTCTTAACAATTTTTTTTAACATGGGGTAAGAATTTTCATGTTGCACTGGGCCCCACAAATTACATGGCCAATCTTGGATATACATACAGTGGTGAAGAACAGTCACTGCGTTAACATGCACAAAATAAAAGCTAAAGGACTGAAAAATTTACTATTAACTCAGGCCAAAAAACAATTATTTAAATCATTGAAATCCCAACACTGACTAATTCAGAAGGCAAATGCAGTTGTTATCTTTAATAGCTAACCCAAGACCTCCTTCCAACGTGCTTCACTTAAAATTTTCTTTAATAAATTACTCTGACTACCCCCCTGGCATTCAGCACGTACCCCCGTCATCATGTTAAACAGCAGTGACTCACCTGTACTTCCCTGTCTCCCTTCCTGGACCTTGAGTGGCTAGAAGGTAAGGTCATCTGTTCATCTTTGCATTCCCCAAGCATGGCACATGAGAGGCCCATATAAATCTCTGAGGAATGAACAAAAAGTCCAAGCGTCCTTCACTAGTGCTGATGCAAGTCATGAAATAAACAAGATTTACTGGACCAGACAGTGCAGAAAAAAGGCTGCTATACTGCATTTTTGCGGCACAGATGCTGACGCAGCAAGATGATAAGCCTAATTCCTTAGAATGTTGTTGTTGTTTAGTCACCAGTCGCATGCGACTCTTTTGTGACCCCATGGACTGTAGCCTGCTGGGTTCCTCTGTCCATGGGATTTTCCAGGCAAGAGTACTGGAGAGGGTTGCCATTTTTCCTTCTCCAGGGGATCTTCCTGCATTGGGAGGTGGATTCTTTACCACTGAGCCACCAGGGAAGCCCTCCTGAGAACATACCTCTTCCCTAATTAAATAGCCTGAAAAGAAGGTCTAAGTTTCCATTTTCACAATAAAAGAATTATTCTACAACCATTTTTATTCTATACATCCAGTAAGCCATTTTTTACCTGGAATGTCTGAGCCCTGACCTGTCTCAGGTAATTGTTATTTCCAAAATGTAGGTATCTTAACTCCCAAGGAACTTAATGCCTCCCACAGCACATAAGACAGAGGAGGTTCAAACACATGTACAAAAATTCATGTTAGCACTTCAAGTATTAATATGCTCTACTGATTCTAGTAAGAAATTATATTTAAAAGTACGTGTGTGTGTGTGTGAAGTCGCTCAGTCATGTCCGACTCTTTGTGACCCCGTGGACTATAGCCCACCAGGCTCCTCTGCCCATGGGATTCTCCAGGCAAGAATACTTAAAAGTATATACACCCTCAAAGGGGAAAGAATAATTTTTTCAGCAAGTGATACTGAGAAACTGGATATTCACATGCACAAGAATGAAATTGGACCCTCTTCTTAACACCATATACAAAAATTAACTCAAAATGGATTAAAGACCCAAAACTACAAAACTTCTACAACAAAACATGGCGGGGAAGCGTCATGCCACTGGAACTGGCAGTGATTTCTTAGAGATGACACTAAAAACCCAGATAATGAAAGCAAAAATAGACAAATGAAACTACATCAAACTTAAAAGAATTTGTGCAAAGGATGAAATCAAAAGAGTTAACAGGCAAACTACGGAATGGGACAAAACATCTGTAAATCATATATCTGATAAGGGGTTAATATCCAGGATATAAAAAGAACTCCTACAACTCAACAATAAAAAAAATCAGATAATCTGATTTTGAGTAGACATTTCTCCAAAAATGATATACAAATAGCCAACAACAATATGAAAAGATGCCCAGCATCCTTAGTCAGAGAAGTGCAAATCAAAACCACTAGATACAACCTCATAGTCATTAGGATGGCTACTACCAAAAAAATAGAAAAAAATTAGTGCTGGTGAGGATGCCGAGGAATTGGAATCCTTGTGCACAGTTGGTGTGACTGTAAAATGGTGCAAACACTATAGAAAACAGTATGGAAGCTTCTCAAAACTTTAAAAATAGAATTAGCATATGATCCAGTTTTTATATATAAACTTTTGGGTTTATACATCCAAAAAAAAAAAAAATGAAGACAGGATCTTGGAGAGATAGCTGCACACCCACTGCAACACTGGCAAGAGGTAGAAGCAACCTAAACGCCCATCAGTGGATAACTGACTTTTTAAATGTAGCAGTGTTCTTGCCTGGAGAATCTCACGGACGGCAGAGCCTTATAGGCTGCCGTCTATGGGGTCGCACAGAGTCAGACACGACTGACAGGACTTAGCAGCAGCAGCAGCAGCATACATACAATGGAATATTTTTCAATCTTAAAAAGGAATATCCTGTGACATGCTACACCACGGATGAACCTTGAGAACATTATTCTAAGTGAAATGAGCCGGTCACAAAAACACAAATACTGTATGATTCTATTTATATGAAGAATCTAAAGTAGAGGCTTCAAATTCATAAAGACAGTGGAATGGTGATCACCAAGGCCTGGGGGGAGGGAGATAATGGGAGTTGTTATATTTAATGAGTATGGCGCTTTAGTTTTGCAAGATGAAGAACTTTGGAGATCAGTTTCACAACAACATGAATATACCTATCGAACTATATCCAATACTTTGGCCAGCTGATGTAAAGAGCCAATTCACTGCAACAGACCCTGATGCTGGGAAAGACTGAAGGCAGAAGGGAATGACAGAGGATGAGATGGTTGGATGGCATCACCAACTCAATGGACATGAGTTTGAGCAAACTCTGGGAGACAGCGAAAGACAAGGAAGCCTGGCATGCTGCAGTCCATGGGTCGCAAAGAGTCAGACATGACTGAGCGACTGAACAACTGAACTATATACCTAAAAATGGTTGAGATGGTTAAAAAACAAATCATCAGGGTATTTACAACCATCTCATTGTACATTCAAGTCTAAAACTACTACTAACTTCAAATGTCAAAATTATTG
Organism: Oryx dammah; assembly: GCF_014754425.2. Taxonomy (NCBI): domain Eukaryota; kingdom Metazoa; phylum Chordata; class Mammalia; order Artiodactyla; family Bovidae; genus Oryx; species Oryx dammah. The sequence goes on along the minus strand of NW_024070185.1, from coordinate 100,148,798 downwards.
TAGAAAATTAAAAAAATTGTATTTCACGTCTTTTCTTTTTTTTTTTTTTTTTGGCTTCACTACAGGGCGCTTACTCCTTGGAAGAAAAGTTATAACCAACCTAGATAGCATGTTGAAAAGCAGAGACATTACTTTGCCAACAAAGGTCTGATGGCATGTTGAAAAGCAGAGACATTACTTTGCCAACAAAAGTCTGTCTAGTCAAGGCTATGGTTTTTCCAGTGGTCATGTATGGATGTGAGAGTTGGACTGTGAAGAAAGCTGAGCACTGAAGAATTGATGCTTTTGAACTGTGGTGTTGGAGAAGACTCTTGAGAGTCCCTTGGACTGCAAGGAGATCCAACCAGTCCATTCTGAAGGAGATCAGCCCTGGATGTTCTCTGGAAGGAATGATGTTAAAGCTGAAACTCCAGTACTTTGGCCACCTCATGCGAAGAGCTGATTCAGAAAATACCCTGATGCTGGGAGGGATTGGGGGCAGGAGGAGAAGGAGACGACAGAGGATGAGATGGCTGGATGGCATCACTGACTCGATGGATGTGAGTCTGAATGAACTCCGGGAGTTGGTGATAGACAGGGAGGCCTGGTGTGCTGCGATTCATGGGGTCGCAAAGAGTCGGACACAACTGAGCTACTGAACTGAACTGAACAGGGCAGCTGGAATTCGAGTTTCCCAAACAGGAATCTAACCCAAGTCTCCCACACTGGAAGCATGGAGTCTTAATCACTGGACCACCAGGAAGTCTAATGTGTTTTTTTTTAAGCATACAGTGGTCCTTTGAACAACATGTGGGTCCTCTTATTACTGGATTTTCTCACTACAATATCCGTGATTGAAACCACAGATGTAGAACTGTGCTGACTATAAGTTAAAATGTGGATTTTCAACTGTGTTGGAGTCAGCACCCTAATCCCCAAATTGTTCAAGGGTCAACCATATGTATCTAAGAAACAACCCAAATGCTCATTAACTGCTGAATGGATAAACAGAAAGTGAGGTGAGGTGAAGTCGCTCAGTCGTGTCCGACTCTTTGCAACCCCATGGACTGTAACCTACTAGGCTTCTCCTTCCATGGGATTCTCCAGGCAAGAAAACAGAAAGTAGTCTATCCATATAATGGAATATTATTCACCTATAAAAGGAATCAGTACTGATATACACAACATGGATAAACCTTAAAAACATTAGACTGAAGGCCACATATTCTATAACTCCAGTTTTATGAAATATCCAGAGTAAAAAAATTCATGGAGAACAAAAGCATATTAGTGATTGCTAGGGGTTGGGAGTGGGGGAAATGGAGTGTCTGATAATAAGAATGAAGAGTTTTCTGGGGTCACAAGTTTTATGGGGTCCAGAAGTCACAAAACCCCTCTGGAATTAGATAATGGTGTCAGCTGTACAACCTTGTGAATATACTAAAAACCACTACATTGTATGTTTCTAAAAGGTGGCATTAATGGTCTGTGCATATGGTATTGCTTAAAGTAGTGTGAGCTTGGTTTCTATTGTTTGCTAATGAAACTCCTGACCAGTATACCCCCTGAATCCAGTGAGTCAGAGCCCTCCTGAAGCTGCCTCCCCTCTACCCACCACTGCTGCAAAAGGACACTGCCAAGCTTGTGGCACAGACTGGTTCTTTTGCTCCAGTTACCCCTCTTTCCTGTCCATTTGGGAAACATCTACTTCACCCTCCAGCTTAAACAGCATCTCCTTTGGAAAAGTCACCACGCTCCTGAGCACCATCACTCCTATCCCACCCCTACACGTTATTTCCATGTAGATGCCATGGGTGCCCATCTGTCTCCTCTCGCTGGCCAGTTCAGTGCCCACTGACCTGACTTCCAACCACCAACACCCACACTTCTTGGCCCAACTGCTTCCCCCATTGCTGAACCTGCTTCGCCCACCCATGGGCAGGCTGGAAAAGTGCTCAGAATTTAATGCTCAAACACCACATCCATGCAGTGGTCAACCAGTAATTGACAAGGGCTGCTGTCTGAAGACCCAGCTCCTTCCCAGGGTGGGGATAACTGAGGTGCATGTTCTATATAGGCTCTCAGGACTCCCAGTTATTGCTTCTAAGGCAGTTACACCACCAGCATTTTCATAGTACTTACTATGTGCCAGATACTATTCTAAACTTCAGAACACTACCTGAAATAATCCAAAATTTAACAAGGGAGACACTGAGGCATTACAAGGTTAAGGAACTTGCCCAAGGCCGCAATGCCAGTGAATATATCTAGGGTTTTCACATTCTATTGCATCTGGGTATATGTCTGCTCTCTTCTGCACTGGACCATGACTCTCTCAGGAGACAGATCTTTTTTTTTTTTTTTTTTTGGTTGAACCAGGCAGCATGTAGAACCTTAGTTCCCCAACCAGGGATTGAACCCTTTGCCCTCTGCAGTGAAAGTGCAGAGTCCTAACAACTGGACCACCAAGGAAGTCCCGAGAGATCTTTTTCTTTTTTTTAAAAAAATCTTTCTCAATGTCCCCAGCATCCAGCACAGAGCCAGGCACGTAACTGATACTCAAGAGGTTCAGGTTTTGAGAAGTGCCCAAACTTTGACACCCAAAGATGCCATATGCTTTTCCTGCCTCTGTGCCTTTTTTCAAATGAGAGCCCTGAAACACCTTTTCTACATGTCACTCGTGCCCTTGTCCCCTCCAGCCCCAACACACACACACACATACACTCACACAAATTCTTGATCCCTGCTTTGTGGCAGCCAAAATGAGGAATTCTGTGGGCAAGGCAAACGTGAGATAGCGTATGACTCACCCGCCCCAGGGTCTAGTAAACAAACCCAATTGCTCACATATGAGTTACTGCACCTTCACCAAGCTGTTACTTATGTACTTATTCTGAGAGACTCTCATTTAACAAGGAACATCTGTCTTCCTCCCTGTAACCTCTATTAATCCCTGATCCGCCATCGTAAAGACCTTCCCTCAATCCTATTTTTCCCCCAAGCTACCACCTTTCTTCCTACAAACTGCTAGGATCTCCTGCCTTCCATTTGATTGCTAATATCCACTTTGTTTAAATTCTGACCTCAACCTCTTCATCTTCCACTCTCATCTTGCTTTGGATTGCTTGGAGTTACACATTCGTATAATAAAGAAGAGCTTCCCGGAGGCAGCACGTGTGCTAAACCTTGAAGTCTGAGTGGGCTTTTAGCAACAGGGTTCAGACAAACTGTCCCAACTTGACTTCATGCTGCATTCCAGCCATCTTTACACCTGCTCCCATGCGCTTCCCCAGCTGTGTTCTTCCTCTCAGTGAGGGTGTTAGTCTCTTTCTTAGACTAGAAAACCAGCCATCCCCACTGCACCAAAACTAGTTATCTTTTCATTTTCTCATTTTTCTTCTTTCAGGCCACAGTGGCAACCTAAACCAAACTGACAGCTTTCTAATTTAGCTCTTTCACTGCCAGACTCTCCCCACCCCAAGCACTAATCACACACTCCCCTGCTCAAACATTCTCACGGCCTGGCTGCTGCCTGAGAAATAAAACTTCCACATCAGAGCATCCAAAGCAGTCTCAGCCTCCTCCTGCTCTGTCCTCCCACCTCCTCTCTCCCTGATCCCCATCCTGACTCTCCAAACCCACTCCCGATACACGACCTGACCCAACGCAACCCCAGTGGACATAAGTCTCTTCCGTCCCAGGAGCTTTGCTCAAGCTGCTCCCTGGGCCCATGATGCCCTCCCAACCCTGCCCCTAAAAGCCTCCTCGAACTTCAAGGAACCTGGTGAAAACACACCTCTGCCACCAAAGCTGATTAGCTGATAATACACTCTGTATTTATAACATATCCAGCAGTGTGGCTGGCCAAGAGGAACTAAGCATCCTCCACTCCATGCTTCCAAAGTAAAATTTAATTTTCACTTCATGTTTTAAAGTCGACATATTGGTCTTTTTTTTTTTTAAAGTTTCAAGGGACAAAAAGGCAATCTCGGGACTTCCTTGGTGGTCCAGTGGCTAAGAATCTGCCTGCCAGTGCAGGGGACACGGGCTCTATCCCTGGTCCTGGAAGATCCCACGTGATGCGGAAACAACTAAGCCTCCAAGCACTGCAACCACTGAGTCTGCGCTCTAGAGCCCATGAGCCACAACAAGAGAGGCCACCGCAATGGGAAGCCCATGCACCGCAACTAGAGAGTAGCCTGCACTCACCACAACTCGAGAAAGCCCGCACGCAGCAATGAAGACCCAGCACAGCCAAAACTAAAAATGAACTTTTTAAAAGGGCATCATGGCCTCCTGTAACCAGGATGCCCGGGCAGCAGTGCTGGCTTCAGGCACAGCCGGCACAGGTGGATCCAGGCTTCAAGTGATCTTCAGGGATCGTCCCCCTCTTCCTCTCCAACTCCACATTCCTCTCCAGCTCCACTCTCCACATCACAGAGAACAATGGCTCATGATCTAACAAAAAGAGAGATTCTTTCCCCACAGCAGCCATCTGAGCAAATCTCTGTTTGGTTACTTGGCTCTGCTAGGATCACGTGTCCACCAAGGATGCTGCTGGGGCCAGTGGATGCCACAGATGAAAGACCTTAAGGGGCAGGAGGAGAGAAGCCAGAGTGTGTTTCTCCCCCACCCTAAGCCCTCCTCTCTGGGTCACAGAGCATCCCTGGCCGCAGCTGCTTCCTCTCCAGCGCTCCCTCCTCCTGTGGTCTCTGCACTGGCTCAGCTGTCCAGCCATGGTCTAGTTTCCACAGAAGCTCCTGGATTCTGCTGACCTCACCTCCTCCCGCCCCCCGACCCCCACCGCTTGGGTGACTGCAGCTTCCTGCTTTCCTAGGCTCTGGGTTACCTCCCTGTCCTCAGCGTGACTTCCACATGTCTTCCAGCAGCAATGCAATTAACTCCCTGTATTATAGTCTCTCAGTTTGAAAAAACCTACTGTAGTTTTTAAACTCCCTGACCAGACCACAACCAATATTCAAGTTGACAAAGAACAGACAGAAATGTACCAAGAAAATGTGAAGAGGTCAGTATCAGGGAATAACAAATACCACTACCACCACCTCACAGCTATTCAAGGGTGGGCTGCCGTCTATGGGGTCGCACAGAGTCGGACACGACTGAAGCGACTTAGCAGCAGCAGCATCAGGCGCTACTCTAAGTGTGAACTCACTGCATCTTCGTGTCAACCCTGTGATGGAGGTACTCACTTCCGTTATCCCCTTTCCACAGAGGAGGAAACTGAGGCTCAGAGAGGTTAAATAACTTACTGTCACAAAGACTACACCCAGTGGAGCTGGGATTCAAATCTAGGCAACCTGGCTCCAGAGCGTACACTCTAAAACACAAATCCCAGCGAGGAGAGAGTTTCAAGCAGGGGGTTACTCAGCAGGATCAAGTGCTGTTCAACCTATCAAGAAATCAGGGAAGGCGGAGATATGAAGTGCCTACTGGATTTAGCAATAAGGAAGTCACAAGGGACCTGTAATAAAGCCAGAAGCCAGACAGCAGTAGGCTGAGCAAGCTAGAGGTTAGGAACTAGAGACAAGAGGAGCAAACCTTTCTTTCAAAAGGTTTGGCTCTGAAGAGGAGTCACAAAATAGGGCATGAGATGGAGAAGGAAGTATCGTAAGAGTTCCCTTTGCTCTTACTTTGTTTTAGAAGCAAGAGCAACTTGAGGACCTCTAAACACTGATGGGAATGCAGACACAGACCTGCAGACATGGAAAACAAATTTATGGTTACCAAAGGGCAAAAGGGTAGGGGATGGATAAATTCAGAGCTTGGGATTAACATACACAATAGTATATTCAAAGCAGAAAACCAACAAGGACCTACTGTATAGCACAGGGGACTACATCCAATATTTGTTAGTAACCTATATCGGAAGAGATGCTGAAAGATATATATGGATACAGGTACATAAACTGAATCACTGTACTTGTACGCCTAAAATTAACACACTGCTAATCAAACATACTTCAATTTAAAAAAATATTTTTAATAAATTTTTTCTTTAAATTTTTAAAAAATTGATGGGAATGAGCCAGTTGACAGGGAGTGTGAAGACACAGGAGTGAGGCAGGCCAACAAAAAGCAGGGTCTCTGAGAGGCCAGAGCAGGTGGGCTGTACCTATAGTCCAGGATGGGCCTCGGAATCCTCTTCTACTGCAACCCGGCTGGGAGGTATAGAAAGGGAGGCTACGGATTCTGATCACCATGAGTTTGGTGGAAGGAAGTTCTTTTACAGCAGCTTCTAACTTCTCTAAGGCAGGAAGTGAGGCCAACAGAATGAGCAGGTAGAGTGGAGGCGGGGGTGCAAGGTGTGAGGAGCAAAGCTTCCATCAGCCACGGTGCAGAATGGGAGGAAAGAAAGGAAGGCCCAGCCCAACATCCCCAAGGGAAGGGAATGGCAACCCACTCCAGTATTCTTGCCTGCGAAATCCTGTGGGCAGAGGAGCCTGGTGGGGTCCTATAGTCCATACAGCCCCTCTTCCCGCACAATTGCAGAGGAGTGGAAAAGGGAATGTAAATATGAAAGTAATGTGTGGATGTTAGGCTCATCAATTTGGGCTCTAGTGAAGACAAGACTGACAGCCCCTCTAGTCCATGGGGTCGCAGAGAGTCAGACACGCCTGAGCACAACACAACAGGCCCAACATCACCAAGGCCCCGGCTGTGCTCGGAAGCTGTGAGGCTACACTGGCAGCAGCTCTCCAGGTACCACCCCTCCCAAGGCGCGGGCCATTCCAGAAACCAACAGAAGGACCCAGACTGGATGTAGAGGAAGGAGAGTGAGGGGACTGCGTCAAGGACAGCGGCAGAAGAAACCGACAAGCGGAGCCATGGAATCTGAAGGAGTCCGGTGAGCACAGGCCTTTGGGGGACCGGTGCAGGCAGTTCTCACTGACTGGCAGCAGGACAGGCAAGATAAGAGCTCTCTGATGGCACTATTTCAGAGTGGGCACAGCTGTCAGTGTTACAGTGTGAGGGTGTGGCCACAAGAGAGGGCAACGGAACTGGGAGAAAGGATGGAGGTGAAAGATTTGCACAGAGTTCTTGCAGTGAAGATATAATTGGAGAAGATAGCTGGGGGTTTAAAGATTTTAACGAATAAGAGAAGCAGGGAAGTTACGAAGAAGTAGGGACAAAGGCGGCAGTGGAAGGTCTGTGATGGACACTTGTGAAACAACAGATGCTTGTCCAACATTCATTCATTCCTTCTCCTCCTAAGAGCAACCTGACCCTGCTTCGGAAACCACCTCCTTCTTCCCAGGCACAAAGAGGGCTTCCAAAATACGAGTAAGAGTCTATGCCTTAACTCTATGTCCGGAGGGTGGGGGTAGGAACAGAAGTGCTCATTTTATTATTCTTTAAACTGTATAGATACATAATACAGATAACATTTATATACTTCATCTATTTTATATTCAGAGTTAAAACATACATAAAAAAACTTCCCTCCTCTACCCTCCAAAGATAAGGTCTTGGCCAATCAGTTACAAAGATTTAGCATCTGACCCAATTCAGGCCCAGAAGACTCTAGCCCAGAGCTTTGGCTGGTATTATTAATATCAGGAAAGAGGTGCTTTCTTTCGGCTGGAGTTGCAAACCTCGTCTGTAGGCCGTATCCTTTCACCAGCTTGAGAACATCACTAGTTAACACAGAGAGAAGGAAGCAGAGCCAGGAGTCAGAAGTGACAGATTCCCAGCATCATTTGAATACCTTGTTCCAGCCTTCCAGAAACCAAAATACCTGCGGCTTTTCAACAGGAGCCAAGAGATTTTTTTTTTTTCTTTTCTTCAGCTAGTTTGCACTCAGTTTATGTCTTTTTGACGAAAAGGAAACTAAACTCAGTGGAGCAGTCAAATAAAGGATTCTCGATTCAACAGCCTGTGTGATCCTTCGATACTTAAGTCAAATCATACCCTCCTACTGTTCAAGTCCCTGCAATGATACTCAAAGTCAAGGCAAAAGTTGAGAGTGGCATACCGGGCTCTAGATCACTGGCCCCCTTCCCCTTCTACCCATGGTCAAGGCTTCCCCACTAGCACTCTGCCCCAACCACACAGGCTTCTAGGGTAGCCCCTGACATGCTGAGCAGGCGCCTCCAGGACTTAGCTCTGGCTGTTTCTTCCACCAGGACACTCCTCCAGACATCCACTCGCTAACTCCCTCAACTCCTTCAAATTCTCTGCTCAAATCTCAAGTTCTCAATAAGGTCTACCCACCTCTGTACAGCCAGTGATCCTGAACACTCCCCCCGGCCCTCTAGTTTGACTTCCTTTCACAGCATTACTTAGGGACTTCCCTGGTGGCTCAGACGGTAAAGCGTCTGCCTGCAATGCGGGAGACCTGGGTTCGATCCCTGAGTCGGGAAGATCCCTGGAGAATGGCAACCCATTCCAGTACTCTTGCCTGGAAAATTCCATGGACAGAGGAGCCTTGTAGGCTACAGTCCATGGGGTCGCAAAGAGTCGGACACGACTGAGCAACTTCACTCACAGCATTACATACAATCACTAAAAATATACCCAACCAGGACAGGGGTTTTCAGCTGGTTGACTTGAGTTCCTAGAACAGTGCCTGGCTTGTAGGAGGCCCTGAAACATATTCTGAGTGAGCAAATACAATGACATGAGCCTCAAAGGAGCAGCACTTGGTCTTTAAAAGGCAGTGGAGAGAAAGGACATCGACCACTACCTCCTGAACGTAAAATAAGCAGAGTGGAGGAGGAAAGGACCCCGACCCCCATCGCCTGAACTTGAAATAAGTGGAGTGGAGGAGGAAAAGATACCTCCGTTTTGAAGACTTTGAAGGGGAAGTAGTGACCTAAGGAAGCAGAAAGTAGGTGGAAGAGCTCAGTGAAGAAGTTAAGGATGTGGGTAGAGGTGTTAACCACAGGTGGGGCTTGAGAGGACTTGGTGTTACATTTTGGGAGGAACACAAGAGCTGGAGGCTGAGTTAGGGGAGAAGCAAGCCCAGAGTGGTTTGCAGGTGAAAGTAAAAAAGAGAAATGGGCTCAGTGGTTTATTTACATTTCAGGTGTCGATAAAAGATACAGTGCTAGAAGACCCGGTGAGTTTAGCCAGCATAAAAGAATTCCTAGCAACTCTTGGTCGATAGAAAGGATTCTGCCCTTCACACCAAGGTTTGAATGATTTTAGACTTTGTGGGTGAAAAGGCTATCACATTTGGTCTTTCCTTCCTTCCCAAAACCCCAGAGGCCACTGAGAAGTGTCTGCTGGACTGAGACGCAAGGCTTTCCCTTTCATAGCACTACAGAAAGCAATTCCCCTCTGCATAATAACCCTGCACTCTAAGCAGCCTGTCAAACACTCATTCTCCAGGTCCAGAACTGACCATGAGTCAGGCATCCAGGGTCACAACCCCAAGGCCCCAAAAGGCAAGAAGACACAGGCTCCTTTTCAAAGACAGACCATAGCACTCAACACTCCTACCTGCCTTTCAATGACCCCGATATTTCCTGGGCAAGAGAAACCGGGACAACGGAAAGGCTTCCTTCCACAGGTCCTGATTCACTGCTGTTGCTTGATAAGCTTCTCTCTGCAGAAATTTCTCCAGAGTTATGAGAACATATGTGTATGCCAAGACTCAAGGAAAATGTTCCTCCCAGTCAAAGAAAGAAATTCTATTGCTCTGTAAGCCTCTAAGGAAAAGTGGCTCACTATAAATCAGGCCCTTGGGAGGGAGGTCATTTTGATGTTCCTCATAGCTCTAATGAGACTTATTAAATATTTTAATAATTAATAATAATGCCTTCAAGATTGTCTTTCTCGGGGATCTGTCCCTGTAAAGAAAGCCAGGGGTAATTAGACTTAAGCTTGACTTCGGGGCCACCAACTAGATCCTGGGGGTACAGGGCAGCTGTCCTTTCAGTACTTAGCAAAAATGCCCACACTTCTGAGTCAGGTATCCTCCAACAGTGGTTCATTAAGCAATCAACTTCCAAGATGGCCCCAACAATTCTCACTTCCTGGGATTCATACCTTCTTCCCAGACTGTACCAGTGATGGCCAGTGTGACCAATAGAATATGGCTCAGCTATGTCATTTCTGAGATTATGCATCTTGGGATCTCTCCATCTCTTGGATTCCTTGCTCTCGGGGAAACCAGTTGTCACCTGAAGCAGCCTTATGGAAAGGAACGAAGGCCTGACAACAGCCAAGTGAGTGAGCATGGAAGCTGGAATCCACCCCCTAATCTAGTCTTCAGTGACTGCAGCCCGTGTCAAAGCTTGAAGAGAAGCTCATGAAAGATCTGAGTCAGAACCACTGAGATTTAAGTTGCTCCCAGATTTCTGACCCAGACACTATTTTCAGATGCTCAATGTTGGAGTAATTGGTTACACAGCCATAGATAATTAATTCACTATCCTATATAGACCTGAGAAAGAAATCATAAGTTTAACCTCAATTCCTATTCTACATGCACACACAGGACCAAGTTCTCTGTCCATAAGAAAGCAACAAATTATCATCATTCAACAATTACTTATGAAATAGCAAATATAGGCAAGGTATTTCCAAGCGACTGAAACCTTCATATAGTTTATAATCTATAAAATAAAGAGAAATATTTACAAAGAGACATGCACATACCTCCAGTTGCTCAACCCATTGGTTTCATTGGCTTTATAAGTTTCCTTACTCCTAATGCTGCCCCTCCCCTTGCTCCCCCAACTCTACTCTGCTTTCACAAGGCTCTTGGGAAGGTTCATCAAGTCCCACTCCCTGGCTATTCTGACTGCTCAGCGCTCTCACACTCATTTTACTCACCGCCACGTGTCCTGCCATCTAAGGGGGAAAGAAAGTTGGGTCTCCTGATTTCATTTAGTACTGGGACAAAGAGGCATTCATTTAGTATTTTACTAGGAGAGAATAAATATCCTGATCACAGGTGTTGAGAACAACTCTAATTTCTACAATTAGTGACTAAGTCACCACAGCAGCACTGATACAATCACTGCTGAGTCCCGATCACAGCTGAGATGCCTGTGGGGGGAAGGGAGATACCGTCCGCCCCTAACCCGTCACTGGACTCTCCTGTCCCTCAAAGCAGCAGGAGGGTCATGCTGCTCTAAGAGAATCAGGAACCTCCCTCTACACAAAGGAGGTCAATGGGCGACCTTTCTTCCCATCAGCCACAAAACCAGCCTCTGCCAAGCCTAAACAGCGTGGGAGACCGTCAGAGGTAAATGGAGCCCCAGACAGAAAACCACAGGGGCACTCTCCTCCCGCAGCCGGCGGGGATCTGAGTCAGGTGACTCTCCTGGGCACACAGCAAACCTAAACAAAGATCACTCCCCACGTGACAAGACGGGGGGTAAGAAGCCTCTGGCAGTTAAGACCACGGAAAACCATTAACTCTTTTTTCTTTGCAGTCCCAGCAAACTGGCGGAGCTACAAGTGACTGCATCTGGAGGAACCGGGACCCCATCCCCGGACACAGGCGCCGAGCACTGCACACACGCCTCCAGCCTCAGCGAGCAGGCGGGACCCCTCCCCACCAGCTGTCACTGGCGCTCGAGACCAGCCAAGCCCGGCCAGCCCCTCGACTCTGGCCGCTCCCCCTGCGCGGCTGCGACCCCGCGAGGGCGGCAGAGAGGAAACGCTTCTTCCCAAGGCTCTGGGGCTAGGGCACGCCGGCCCCCGGGAAACAGGCGGCAGGGTGGGCGCGGCCCGGTGCCCAGCCGGCTCTAGATCTTTCATCCCCCTCAGGAGCCCAACCAGTCTCCCAACCGCAGCCCCGCGCGTCCCACCTTGTCGCCGAAGCTGCGGGCAGTCAGCAGGTCCGGGCTGGGCGTGCTGTCGCCGCCCACGGCCTCCTCGCTGCTGGAGCCGGCCAGCGGGTGCGGCATGTCGCGCAGAGATTGGGGCCCCGTGGACGGCAGGGCCTTGGGGGGCCCGCCAGACATGGCGCGCTCGGCTCGGGACGCGCCCGCCGCCGCCGCCGCTTCCTTCTACAGCCCGCCTCCGCGGGCTCCCCCAGCGCCCCGGCCGAGGCCGCGCTCGATCGGAGGCCCAGCACCAGCGGGGTCGGGAGCCGCCGCCACCGCCACCCGCCGGCTGCGTCTGCCCGCGCCGCGCTGGGCTGGGCTGGGCCGGGTTGCTCCGCTCCGAGCCGCGCCGCGCGCCCCCGCTCGGCACCCGAGCCTGCGGCGGGTCCGCTCGCACCTTAGCCCGGGCGCCCGGCCCGCACCGCCACGCCGCCCAGCCAGCTCGCGGCCCCGCCCCCGCGGCGCCCGGCGGTCCCGGGAGGGGAAGGGGGAGGGGGCGGGGAGAGCGCGGGAGGGGCGGGGAAGGGGAGGCGGTCAGCTCGGTCCCCGCCCGCCGTCCCGCAGGAAGTGCGCCCCCGGCCCTCTGCGGCGGTGGGGCGAGTGTCCAAGCTCGCCTCCCGGAGGCCGGCCCCTTGGGGTCTGCGCGCAGACCCCGGAGCTAATGTTTAACGGAAATCAGAGGTGGAAACAGACGTTGGAGGGCCCTGTTCTACTCCAGCCGCGTTTACTGCTGCGCCCAGGGGCAGCCACGCTTGGGGCTGGGGCGGGGGCTTTAGGGACACGCACGTGAGTTGGGATTTTCTGGCCTCTCAAACCCAAGATAGAAAGAACGACGAAGCAAGAATAGCATAAAAGCTTATGAGGCTCCTTGAGCACGGAGAACATCGGGCGGGGAAACCTACAAGGGAATTCGAGGAGGCATTGTGGATTTCATCAGAGGCACGCTGAGATCCCTATGCCTCCCTGCTTCTGCAGTTCACCGGATTTATGTAAGGTAGAACCTCAGGAGAGAGAGCATCAGTAAATAAAAAGCGAGAGCTACACTTGATCTATGACTCTTAAACGCACACCTTGACCGAACTGCCGTTTGAAAGCATTGTGAGGTTCCCTGTCGTTGGTTTTCATGTTTCTGTGCTTCCTTTCCAGGCTTTTGGCTGGGCTGGACTCTGACCTTCGTTAGCCGGATGGAGATAGTCAAGGCGTTACTTGTCTATTTGAAGATGGAAGTTCACCTTTCTCCACTTTACCTGGCTTCACCGCTTCTGTGTTCAGGGCCAAGTCAGTAGAGGTCATTAGCCCATGTTAGAAGAGATTGATACTACAGTAACAGGGAGGGGTGCCCTTGTAAGGGACCACATTTCCTGATCTATTTCCCAAACCCTTTAGGTCTATCCAGTTTCACCTGACTAATCTTTTTTTTCTTTCTGGCTCCCCTGGGTCTTAGTTGCAGCAGGTGGGGATCTTTCGTTGCCTCCTATGGAATCCAGTTCCCTGAACAGGAATCAAACCCAGCCCCCTGCGTTAGGAGCACAGTCTTAGCCACTGGACTAATCTTGAAACTAGGATTCACTGTGGTCTCCATCACGTGTTGTTTTTTTTTTTTTTTTCCCAAACAAACAAATGATACTTTAGCAGGAGGAGAATGCCAAGAGCTAAAGCTGACCCAAAACATCTCCCAGGGATTCACTGAGACCTTCCCTTATTTCCCCTGGTCTAAATCATCCGACCTTAGTCCTCAAGTTATCATCTATTCCCTTCCCCCCATCCCCAATGCGGGTCTGCCTTGGTGGAGGAGAACAGGGCTCAGAGGATACTGGGAACAATTTTAAACACTAAATCTACCTCACAGGAATCCAGTGTCCAGTCCTCTTGGAGTTGCATAAAATTAATACTTTTATATTCAAGGGATACTTACAACTATGACAGACCCTGTTGTCTGTTCTTTCAATTAAAGCAAATAGCATGAGGACATGGAAACAACCTAGATGTCCATCAGCAGATGAATGGATAAGAAAGCTGTGGTACATATACACAATGTATTACTCAGCCGTTAAAAAGAATACATTCGAGTCAGTTCTGATGAGATGGATGAAACTGGAGCTGATTATACAGAGTGAAGTAAGCCAGAAAGAAAAACACCAATACAGCATACTAACACATATATATGGAATTTAGAAAGATGGCAATGATGACCCTGTATGCAGGACACCAAAAAAGACACAGATGGGTATAGCGGACTTTTGGACTCAGTGGGAGAGGGAGAGGGTGAGATGATTTGGGAGAATGACATTGAAACATGTATAATATCATGTAAGAATCGAATTGCCAGTCTATGTCCGATGCAGGATATGGCACGCTTGGGGCTGGTACGTGGGGATCACCCAGAGAGATGTTGTGGGGAGGGGGTGGGAGGGGGGTTCATGTTTGGGAATGCATGTACACCCGTGGTGGATTCATGTCAATGTATGGCAAAACCAATACAGAATTGTAAAGTAAAAAAAATAAATTATATTAAAAATAAATAAATAAATAAAATGTAAAATAAATAAATAAAGCAAATAGCATGAATATAACTAGACATGAGAGTTACATAGATGTACAACAGATTTTTTTTATTGAATGGTGTTTTTTTTTTTTTTTAACACCCAGGCCACCTTCCCATAATCAAGATCTTATTTTATTCAGACTCCACACAGCTTTCTCTTCAGAATGCCAAGTAAGAGTGAAAAGGGACCAATATTTGAATTCCTGATTGCAAACTCTAAGTGGGTGACCATGAGCAAGTTACCTAACCTAAATGAACCCACTTCCTAAACCAAAAAGGACAAGGAACAGGTAATAAAACTTACTTTACTTGGTGGTTGTGAGAACAAAATAGCATTTGCTATCTAACATTCCCAGCAAAATGCTGGCATGGATAGATGTTCCCTAAATTTTAATCCCCTTTCTTTCCCTCTGTGCTTTCTCTACTATTCTTATGAAATGATAATCATAAAGCTTTCATAAACATGCTACTCTCTAAACTCCTCTCTTTGCTCATTTGGGGTCAGTATATCATTTTTCTATGCTCCTACCATTTAAAAAATACCAAAACCAAAACAGAGTCTCTGAAAGCCCATATGAAACAGTTTATTTTCCAGTTTCCTGGTTGGTCAATGGCTTGTGGCCACAATGATCCAGTGGGTAGTCATCAAAACTAAAGAAAGTGAACTTCTGTGGAAAACATTTTGGAATACACTGTCCACCATTCCAATTTAGCCTAGGACTGCCTATTCATATTCACCATTTCCTGTTGTATTTCAGTGCTCTTTGTGGTGGAAAACTGTCACTGAAATAGAGCAAGTGTTCCGGACTATGTGCCTGTGCTTCTACTAAAAGTTTTTCAAAGCAACATGGTGGCAAGGAGGAAATGTGAAGTGTCTGTATCGGAGCAAAAGGTTGTACTGTTGACTGGAATTTATGCAGGGAAGCTTGGGTTTCTAGGGCTCAGCTCTGAGGAAGATGCACTGGATATGTGTGCATAGGGGAGGTACCACCGGGACCCAAGAACACAGCATGGGGCCTTCCCCTGCCTCTCAATCCCCTCACCCCTGTCCATAAGGATTCTTGGGCACTTAAGCCGGAACCTTTCAGAAGACAGGGCCTTGGGCCCCAGAATTCGGTAATTACGCCTGAATCCTGAAACGTCATAGCAAGTCTCAGGGCTTTCCATGAGCACCCAGGCCTCAGAAACAAAGCAGAGTCACAGCGAAGCATTCTCTCTCTCCCTCCCCTGGTACAGCATGTGCTTAGGCCTTATTCATGTTTGCATTAGCTGCTTATCCTCTTCTGGTTTTTCATACAATCATGGCTTTATTTTATATGACATCCCAAACCCTGCCTCAAAATAACACCACCACTTCTGAAGTGGACGGTTGATGAGGACAAAGGAGGTTTTCAGAGGGCATTCAGAGTGACATGTAGAAAGCCACAGTGGGCCGCCTCCAACAAGAGGGGCAACTGAGAAGGCGCTATCACCAACCAACAGAGGCAAAATTGTGTGCACAGTTGAATTTAGCCAGTGATGTCCCAGGAAAAAGCAAAAGCCAGAAGGTCCACTGGAGGCCTTTTGCAAACTAGAAATTAGAACTTACCCCAGAAATAGCAGAGAAGCTTGTGGGTAAGTGATAGGATTGTTTCATCTTTCCATGTAGAAGCTCCTAGCTTGAAAGCATGG
Source organism: Oryx dammah (assembly GCF_014754425.2). NCBI lineage: Eukaryota > Metazoa > Chordata > Mammalia > Artiodactyla > Bovidae > Oryx > Oryx dammah. Next base: position 100,132,802 of record NW_024070185.1, on the reverse strand, counting down.
AGACCCTCTGCAGCAGGAAATGTAGTACAGATGGTGGAGATGGTGCCTAAGAACCACCAGTGAGTTTGTTAAGATGCAACTTTCTAGACCCACCTAAGAGAGTCTGATTTAGGGATGATGGGGTCTGGAATCTGCATTTCTTAAAACAACATCCTAGCTGATGCTGATTCTGGTCTATACAGACTATAAGAAATACTGTTTCTCATAGCTCCACCCATTTCTCTAAATCATATATTGATGTGCCTCTTTTTGTCAATAGCACTTTTAAACTTGTTACTTTGGAAAATTTTCCTATTTGATGAAAAGTTGCTCAGAAAGGCAATTTTCTCTTATAAAATTCTAATTATTTGGTTCTTTTGGCCTAAATTTTATGCTTATTTTTATTGACTATTTACCAGGTGCTTAAAATGTGGGCGAAGAGCTCAGATGAACTATCTGCTGACAGATTCATATCACGGCTCTGGCTGTAAAGACCCTCACAATGAAGTAGATGTTTTCCAGAGGGCCCCCCTACCCCCCCACCCCCCACCCGCCCGACTTCTCTAGCTAACCCTGCAGGCTTCCCGGAGCTTCATCTGGCCAGGGAAATGTGATTCATTGCCAGTACAGAGGGCTACCTATTACCTGACTGTCTTTACAAGATGGCTCTGGAGTGTGTAGGTATATGTGTATTTCTTTGTAGTGTCTACCCATTTGAGAAGCTGGGCTGGAGAAGGGTATTGAGCTAACAAGTACTGGAAGCGTTAGTATTGAGGCTTATTAGTGAATCTTTGGACAGAATGGAAAGCCTGTTTATTAGCTGTGTGACCCGTGATAGTCTTTGGTTCCATCACGAGGAATGATCTTTAAAAAGCATCTAGAAAATGAACATTCAGACATCATATGACCCAACAGTTGCACTCCTAAAACATACAAACAATGCATATGTATATTCATCAAAAGATGGATTCAAGAGGGACTTCCCTCATAGTCCAGTGGTGAAGGCCCCTTGCTCCCAATGCAGGAGGCATGGGTTCTGTCCCTGGTCAAGGAGCTAGATCAATCCCATAAGCTGCACAGCATGGCCCCCTCCCCAAAAAAAGAAAAGATGGATTCAAGAATCTCCATAGAAGCAGATATTTATAGTAACCAAAACTAGAAAAAAAAACCCACCTGACTGTCAACACCATAGTGACACAAGGAGGATGAAGAAACACGTGGTGGGGAGATCCCTGGTGGTCCAGTGGTTAGGCTTCTAGGCTTTCACTGTGTGCAGTGGTCTGGCTTCAATCACTGGTATGGGAAACTGAGATCCTGCAAGCTGCACAGTGTGGCCAAAAAAAAAAAAAATGATGCAACATGGTGAATGAATTTCACAAACATAGTGTTGAGTGAAAAAAGCCAGATATGAAAGAATGTCTCCAGCTGATTCCATTTGTATAAAGTTCAAAGACAGACAAAACTGATGTACTGAGGTAAAAGTGGAATAGTGTTACCTTTGTGGGGGTTTCTGGGGTAATGGTATTGTTTCTTAATGGGGGGCTAGTTCTTTGTAAAACTTCATCAAGCAATACCTTTCTGCTCTGTGAGCCCTTATGTGATAACTTCAGTAAAAAGCTTACCTACATAAAGCATCTAGTCTATGCCCCTCACTCCCTAAGTGTGGAAGCTGAGGCTCAGCGGTGTTAAATAACCTGCATGAGGTTGACCAGTTAGTTCTAACTGTCCGCGCCCCTCGTGCTGTGGTACATTCTGATGTGGTGTGGGTCAGCAGAATGCTACTCCAGGCAAAGCCAAAAGGCAAAGGAGGGAGGAAGTAAGCAAGGAGAGAAAGAACTGTGAGCAGCTGTGAGTTGGCTGCCCGTCCTTTGCCTGTCTTCCTCTCCGTTCAAATGCAGCCTTGTGAGGCCCTGATGCCTGGAGCTGCTACTGCCATCTTGTGGCCACCAGCGAGGCGTTCCCAATACCCCGAGGATCACTGAGCGCATAAATGTAGTGTGTCTTTGATGGCATCATTGAGCCACTACACTTAACTCCGGCCTTCTTAAATGGAAAATGCACATCCCAGGACTTCCCTGGTGGTCCAGTGGCTAAGACTCTGCACTCCCAATGCAGGGGGACCGTGTTCAATCTCGGGTCAGGGAACTAGATCCCACATGCTGCAACTAAGTTTGAATGCTGCAACTAAAGATTCTGCATGCCTTGTCAAAAGACCAAAGATCTTGTGAGCTGCAACCAAGTTAAGACCCAGCGCAGCCAAATAAATAAATATTTTTAAACACACACACACACCCCTAAAGTCTCAGGAAGTTTAATGGGGATCCCTGCAACGTGCAGCTGAACTCATGCTAATGGATTCACAAGATGAGGAATACAAGGAGGCAGGGGAAAGTCTAAGAAGAGAGCATGCCTTGGTGGCAAGCAACGATCCCAGCAGCAGCAGCATCCTTCAATAACGTGAATTCCCAAAGAGGCGAGGTGAAAACCAGTTCTTGGGTGGCGGTGAGGGGAGCAAATAGTCTTAGACATTACAATGGCTGTGGCCTGGCAAAGCTCAGCCCTACCCAACAAAATCTGATTCCTTAGTATTTAGTTAGTTATTTTTGCTTGGGAAATCTGAAACCTCATTAACCGTTCCCCTCTAGAGGTAATGATAATGAAAAAGAAAAAAAGGTGGAAAGGAAAAAAACATTACTCTCTAAAGATGCAGGAAAAGCTCTAAAATAGAAGAGCAGTATCATGCATTGGAGAAGGAAATGGCAACCCACTCGTGTTCTTGCCTGGAGAGTCCCAGGGACGGGGGAGCCTGGTGGGCTGCCGTCTATGGGGTCGCACAGAGTCGGACACGACTGAAGCGACGCAGCAGAGGCAGCAGCAGCAGCAGCAGCAGCAGCAGCAGCAGAGTTCCTGCTTCCCTAAGGCAGAGCTCCCGAGCCTTCCCAAAGCCTTTGAACGCCACCAGCTCTTCCCAGATCCTTGCCACCCTGGTGGCTCAGGGCAGGCCTGCTCTGCCCAGCCCCTTCTGTGCTTTATACACAGGGTGATAAACAATCATGCAGGTCCACAGACGCATCTTCATTATACAGAGGTAGTGAGACTGTGCAGGCATGAGGCCTTGTCTTTCTAACTGCTGAGCACTGTGGCAAGATGGTGCTGAAAGTTACACTCAGGGCCCAGATTTATGGGCTTCCCTGATGGCTTAGATGATAAAGAATCCGCCCGCGATGCAGGAGACCTGGGTCCAATCCCTGTGCTGGTAAGATCCCCTGGAGAAGGGAATGGCAACCCACTCCAGTATTCTTGCCTGGAGAATTCCATGCCCAGAGAAGCCTGGCAGGCTACAGTTCACAGGATTGCAAAGAATACGACACACGCACAGCCCGATTATAGATCCAGATGACTGGGCGTGTGCTCAGTTGTGTTCAACTCTCTGCAACCCATGGACTGTAACCTGCCAGGCTCCTCTGTCCATAGAAATGTCCTAGGCAAGAACACCACCGTAGGTTCCAATTCCTTCTCCAGGGGATCCTTCTGACCCAGGGATAGAACCTGTGTCTCCTGCATTGGCAGGCAGATTCTTTACCACAGTGCCACCTGGGAAGCCCCCAGATGACTCACAGCTGGCTAAATATCAAGGACAACAAGCTTTACTTTTCATGTCTGGGGGGGGGGTCTGATGATATTTAATATGAGTAGCAAAATAAATATATAAAAAGTTTATAAAATTAATTTCTCTTGCCTTTATAGCAGCAAAATATTTACATTATAAGATGATAAGATTTTTCACATAAATGGTGCGTTCAAAAATAAATCGAAGTGACTGGGAGATTGGGATTGGCATATAAAACTGCAATGTGTAAGATGACGACAGAGAACGACTGTGTAGCGCAGGGAACTCTCCTCATTACTCTGGTGATCTGAGTGGGAAGGAAATGCAAAGAAGAGGGGACATATGTGTACACACAGCTGATTCACTTTGCTGTTCAGCAGGAACGAACACAACATTGAAAAGCAACTATGCTCCAATTTAAAAAAAAAAGGTGAACTGAGGTGTATTAAAAATTCTAAGAGTATTTTTTTTTAATTGTAAGAGTTTATTCAAGCAAAAATCTATTTGAATCAGGCAGTGCCAAACCGGAAGTGGTTAGGAGTACTCCATGGATAGGGAGCTGGGGAAGAGACTTTTATAGAGAAAGGGCAGAAGTAAAGAAATGATGGGTTGTCTATAACTTAAAGGCTACTTGGCTGTTAGTGACTGGTCAATTTCATAACCTTGAGTCATTTACAGGCTTACATTTGGGTTTGCCACAGCCTAATGGCCTCCTTGTTTAACAAAAGTAATGTCAAACTGGACAAAGTCTCTTAAGTGACTATACTTCTCAAGACAGCTTTAAAAATTAATTTCAATTTGAAGAAAACATGTCCTCTGGTAAGTAAACAACTGAAGTTGCTGATTAAATTCTTAATATTAGATTCAGAAATGAACCAAATTTTACATATCATATTAAAACACTGAAATGGGAATACATATGATAAATGATTATCATAGTATATTAAAATATATTTTATATCATAAATTATCACTTATATTGCATTTTTTACCATCTCTTAAAGCAATAACTAGAGGCAGACAGTAAAGAATCAGTATTATGCTTCACTCTGGGTTGGGAAGATCCCCTGGAGAAAAGAATGGCTACCCACTCCAGTATTCTGGCCTGGAGAATTCCATGGACTGTATAGTCCACAGAGTTGCAAAGAGTCAGACACGACAGAGCAACTTTCACTTTCATAGTATATATAAACTGATACATATACAAATATGAGAGGACTATTGTTTAATATTGCAAAAATGTCCCTCAGCCATAGTCCAACTCTACTAACTCATGAGCAACTCCAGAATCACAAATGAAAATAAGAAGAAAAGCAAAGAAATGGACATTCAGCTCTAAAGAGAAATGACTGTTGGTTGTGCAAGAATTTATTGAATTCATCTGGTATTTAGAAGTTAATAATTTGTTTTCTTTCTCACCTAAGGACTTCTGCTCCTTAACTATTCCTTGCACCAAAAAGCAGTGTCCGTTTTTGACCTTGTGAGAAAATAGAAAAAGTATATATTAGTTTCTGCCTTCCATTCCTCACCTCGTTCCTGGCACAGAGTTTGTGAAACTCTTGTGAATTCCTAAGTGATGAGAACACAAGGAGCATTTGCTGGTCTAATTGTTGACCTTTGCCTCTGGTTTCTGAAACAGGGTTCTTAAACCCATTGGAACTTTCTGGGTAATAGGAGTTGCTGCTGCTGCTAAGTCACTTCAGTCGTGTCCGACTCTGTGTGACCCCAGAGACGGCAGCCCACCAGGCTCCCTGGTCCCTGGGATTCTCCAGGCAAGAACACTGGAGTGGGTTGCCATTTCCTTCCCCAATGCAAGAAAGTGAAAAGTGAAAGGGAAGTCGCTCAGTTGTGGTTTGTTCTAATGAGGTGATTCTGGGTGGGCTCCTGGATGGTAGTTAAATCACCACCGGAAGACCAAGTCATGATCAGAAGCTTGGAATTTTCAGCCCTATTCCCCAGTCTCCAGAGAAGGGAGGGGCTGGAAATGGAATTAACAACGATTTACCATGCCTAGATGATGAGGCCTCCATAAACATCCCAAAGAATGGGATTTGGAGGGCTGCCAGGCTGGTGAAGTCCCCACACACCAGGAGGGGATACACCCCAACTCCACAGTGACAGAAGCTCCTAAGCTCAGGATCCTTCTAGACCTCACCTTATGTATCTCTATCTGGTTGTTCAACTGTATTCTTTATCACAGTCTTCAATAAACTGCTAAACACAGGTATTTCCCGGAGTTCTTTGAGTTCTTCTAGCATTTAATCGGAGAAGGCAATGGCAACCCATTCCAGTGCTCTTGCCTGGAAAATCCCATGGACAGAGGAGCCTGGTGGGCTGCAGTCCATGGGGTCGCTAGGAGTCAGCACGACTGAGCAGCTTCATTTTCACTTTTCACTTTCATGCACTGGAGAAGGAAATGGCAACCCACTCCAGTGTTCTTGCCTGGAGAATCTCAGGGACAGGGGAGTCTGATGGGCTGCTGTCTATGGGGTTGCAGAGAGTCGGACACGACTGATGTGACTTAGCAGCAGCAGCAGCAGCATATAATCAAATCCTGGTGGAAAGGAGGTAACGGGAACCGCCAAATTGTAGCCAAGTCAGACAGAAGTTGTGGGTAACCTGAGGACCTACTACTTGTGACTGGGGGGACTGGGGTGGTGGTGGGGGTAGTCTCCCGAAACTGAGCCCTTACCTGTAGGGTCTAATGCCAGCTTCAGGTGGATGGTGTCAGAATGGAGCTAAATTGCAGAGCACTCAGCTGGTATCCAGCTTCCCAGGTAGCTCAGCAGTAAAGAAGAATCTGACTGCCAATGCAGGAGCCGCAGTTTTAATCTCTGGGTCGAGAAGATCCCCTGGAGGAGGGAATGGCACCCCCTGCCCGTATTCTTGCCTGTGAAATCCCCTGGACAGAGGAGCCTGGCAGGCTACAGTCCATGGGGTCACAAAGAATTGGACACGACTCAGCGCAGCACAGCTGGTGCCTCAGAACTGCTGTCAGAAGTGTTGTGAGCGTAACAGTAGTGTAAAAGAGACACACAGGAGGAAGACTGAGTCTTTCTCCAACCCAGACCTCAATGTGGACAAAACCGATAAACCTGCACAGCATTTCAGCCCAGCTGCCTTTCGCTTTAGAAGCAGAGGGCAAGAGATATGAAATGTTTCCATGGGGCTTGAGTAGTGTTAGGAGCAGATGTCCTAGGCTCTAGGTTGTGCCGGGCCAGTGCCAAGAGCCAGAGGTTCTCATCTGTTCCTTAAAGAACGTGCCTGTGAATGGAGTATTACTCAGCTATTAAAAAGAATGCATTTGAATCAGTTCTAAGGAGGTGGATGAAACTGGAGCCTATTATACAGAGTGAAATAAGTCAGAAAGTAAAACACCAATACAGTATGTTAACACATATATGGAATTTAGAAAGATGGTAGTGATGACCCTATATGCAAGACAGCAAAAGAGACACAAATATAAAGAACAGACTTTTGGACTCTGTGGGAGAAGACGAGGGTGGAATGATTTGAGAGAACAGCATTGAAACATGTCTATTAGCATATGTGAAATAGATCACCAGTCCAAGTCTGATGCATGAAACAGGGCACTCAAAGCTGGTACACTGGGACAACCCTGAGGGATGGGATGGGAGGGAAGCGGGAGGGGGGTTCAGGATAGGGGACACATGTACACTCATGGGTGATTCATGTCGAGCAAAAACCACTACAATGGAGAAGGCGATGGCACCCCACTCCAGTCCTCTTGCCTGGAAAATCCCATGGATGGAGGAGCCTGGTAGGCTGCAGTCCATGGGGTCACTAAGAGTCGGACACGACTGAGCGACCTCACTTTCACTTTTCACTTTCATGAGCTGGAGAAGGAAATGGCAGCCCACTCCAGTGTTCTTGCCTGGAGAATCCCAGGGACAGGGGAGCCTGGTGGGCTGCCATCTATGGGGTCGCACAGAGTCGGACACAACTGAAGTGACTTAGCAGCAGCAGCATTGTAAAGTAATAACCCCCAATTAAAAAAACAAAACAAACGTGTGTGTACATGTGGGTATTATGCAAGACCATGTAAAAGGCGGAGGCAAGAGCCTCTTTTGCTTGGGCCTATTGGTAGTACTGGGCCAAATGAAAGCCAAGTGACTTCACATTGTGCCACAGAGATGAAAGTTTACAATCTTGAACAGAGAAAACTGGTGGAAGAGGCAAGCAAACCCAAAGATGCACGCAGCTGCTAAAGGCATCCTCTTCACACTGTGAATAGTGGCCAAGTTTGCCAAAACATCAGTGGCACATAAAATTTAAAGTATTAATCTGAATGTATCAATTTTGTAAGTTTTTTTTCTGTGATTAAGTTGTAAACAATTCTTAATTTTGATAAGTATCATCATATTTACCTTGAAAATCCTGTAAAGGTAAGTGGGAGTTCTGTTGCCCTACAGGTGTTAGGAATAAAGTATAGAAAATGATCACACCTGGTGTTGCCAATGAAAAGATTCCTCAAAATGATAAAATGATATTTGCTCTGGGAGAATCACATGCTTTAAACTGCATCGGTGTAACAAGAGAGACAGGCATGTTATTAGCTCAAAGTTAGAGTCACATATTTAGATATTAGATGGTAGATACTGTTCAAGAAAAGTAAAAATGGAGTCAGAATTGCTAAAAGACCTCTTTAAGTATAGCCAGGGTACTTCCTGGCAGTCCAATGGTTAGGACTCTGCGCTTTTACTACCGGGGGTCGGGTTGGGTTTGATCCCTTGTGGGGGGACTAAGATCCTTCAAGCTGTGTAGTGGGACCTAAAAATTTTTTCTTTAAATAAAACACAGCTGGGAGGCCACTGAGGAAGTATGCCTTATGTACGTTTCAGCCCAGATGGAAATCTGACCTTTGACCACTTACTGTCTTAACACAGGCATCCAGAGCATCTGCCCAAAGTTCCAGAAATTCAAGATATTTAATGGACCCTCACCTTAAAGCAGCTTGTGACAGCCATCTCTTCAGGATATATACTCCCTTTCTTCTGTCAGAGTACGTGGCTCTGTACTTTATACTCTTCCGTCATGGCTTTTGCCTTTATAAGCCCCTGACACTTTCTCTTCCCCAGAACACTCTTCTGGTTTTACCCAAATCTGTCTCCAGAATTGCAATTCTTAAACCCCCCAATAAACTCTTATTTGAAGCTTTCTGTATTTTTTGGATTGACCTTACTGAGTAGGAGCCTTCCTTTAAAACCATGGGGAAATACTGTAATAGCTCTTTTAACAGGATAATGTTGGTGCAAAAATTTCCTGTCCGATTTGTCTAGTATCATCCACATTGCCCAATATGCTACTTTGCATGTAGAAAGTATTCAAGGAAAGAGCACAATTACCAAAAAAAAAAGCAAAATTGCAAAATAATATATATACATATATATATCATATAGAGAGCAAGATAGAAGGTTCACGTTTTTATAAGTTTTAAACAATATATTTTAGAAATACAATGTAGCAAAAAGTTAAAGATATGTATTGGAGCAATGACAACCATATTCAGGAGAGTGACTTACCTCAGAGATGGATTGAGAGGAACATAGTGGAGGAAGGGTGTCTGGAAGAATTCAAATATACTTGAAATGTTTTGCTTTTAGGCCAGTAAAGTAAGTTCCACAGTGTCTATTACATTATTATATATTTTTGTAAGTCTGAATCATGTCATGAAAGTGCAACCCAGACAAAAAAGTCTTTCCAGCATTTGGTTTTCAGGTACTCTCACACGTGCTCTGAGTGAAAAGCAACGTATTACTTTCCTGTGAAGGCCGTAACAGATGATCACAGACTCGGTGCCCGTAAGCAATAGAAATTTATCCTCTCCCGGTGTTGGAGATGAGAAGTCCAAAATCAGTTCGTGCTGCAGCTAACGGAGGGGAGAATATTCTTGCTTCTTTCGGCTCCTGTGAGCTGTCAGGAATTCACTGGGTTGTGGCTTCATCACTGCAGTCTCTGCCTGCGTGATCACACATCTCTTCTGCCTGTGTCAACTCTCCCTCTCTCTCTTATAAGGACGTTTGTGATTGTATTCAGGGCTCACCTGGGTAATCCAGGATCATCTCCCCACCTCAGTACCCTTAATGCCATCACATCTGCAGAGACCCTTCTCCCGTATAAAACATTGATATTCATAGGTTCCAGAATTCAGGATTACATGCTGACCACAAGGCCTTGGGGGGCTTCCCAGGTGGTGCCTGTGGTAAAGAATCAGCCTGCTAAAATTATTTGACAAAAGGATTAGATCAGCCTTTAAAGTGAAAGTGAGATTCTGGCCTACACACTCAGAAGCATCCCACAGAAAAGGACAAATCATTCAGCATGTATTTTTATTAAACTTCTATTGAATAAATGAACAGAAGGGCACATTTCTGCTTCATTATGTTTAAAGATCCATCAGCAGGTGTACCTGCTTAGCACTCTTCTGGAGATTCTGAGGACACTGGCATGTACTGGAAACCTGGTTCCTTAGAGGTGACCACGTTAGAGGAGACGACATGAAGCACTACACTGCATTCAGGCTCCCAGGCCCAAGAGGAGCTTAATGAAGTGTCGTGAATCCTCTGCATAGCCCATTGAAAAGAGTAGGGTTCAGTCTATTTAATTAAAGGGACAGAACAGTGGCAAAATAAAAGTTTCTATTTTAAGTCAATCAATCTGGACTTCCCTGGTGGTCCAGCTGTTAAGAATTCTGCCAGTGCAGGAGACGCAGGTTGATCCCTGCGTCGGGAAGCTGGAGAAGGAAATGGCAACCCGCTCCAATATTCTTGCCTGGGAAATTCCATGGACAGAGGAGAATGGTGGGCTATAGTCCGTGAGGTCACAAGAGTTGGACACAACGTAGTGACTGAACAAGTTATCATACTGGCTTCAGAAGGAGGCACCTCACAGACTGTTACCTGGAGTTTCCTTACCAGTTAACAGAGCCCCAGGTCTATCACACACATTCCTTTTGTCTTGGACTTTCCACTAGTGGATATGTAGGATTTACATACTTATCAAACCAGCCAATCCTAAAGGAAACCAACCCTGAATACTCATTGGAAGGACTGATGCTGAAACTGAAGCTCTAATACTTTGTCCACCTGATGCAAAGAGCCAATTCATTGAAAGAACTTGAGGCTGGGAAAGACTGAGGGCAGGAGGAGAAGGGGGTGACAGAGGACGAGACGGTTGGATGGCATCATCAATTCAACAGACGTGAGTTTGAGCAAACTCCAGGATATAGTGAAGGACAGGGAAGCCTGGCATGCTGCAGTCCATGGGTTGCAAAGAATTGGACACAACTGTGAGACTGCACAACAACATACTTACCTGAACTACTGACTAGATAGATGGGTGACACAGTGGTAAAGAATCTCCTTGCCAACGCAGGAGACTCAGGAGATACAGGTTTGATCACTGGATCGAGAAGATCCCAGGGAGGAGGAAATGGCAACCCACTCCAATATTCTTGCTTGGAAAATTCCATGGACAGAGGAGCCTGGTGGGCTATATATAGTCCATGGGGTCGCAAAGAGTCTGACATGACTGAGCAGGCACATTGACCAAGATATCCAGTAAAACACAGATCTTTTTTTCTTTTCTAAGAGTTTACATTTTGCAAACTTTATTTAACATTTTCCTTTTTCAAACTGTGGTTTCAGATCTGACTGTCCAATGTATTGATAGGCATGCAGCTCCTCTGTGCTGGCATCAGGCTATCCCACAAGGAGTTACTTCTTGATCTGAGATGTGGCATATCCACAAATACACATTATTGCAACTGCACAGCAGTAAAAAATTTCTACAAGTTTAGTGCTTAACTTATGTTTAATTAAAAGACGCTTACTCCTTGGAAGGAAAGTTATGTCCAACCTAGATAGTATATTGAAAAGCAGAGACATTACTTTGCCAACAAAGGTCCGTCTAGTCAGGCTATGGTTTTTCCAGTGGTCATATATGGATGTGAGAGTTGGACTGTGAAGAAAGCTGAGCGCTGAAGAATTGATGCTTTTGAACTGTGGCGTTGGAGAAGACTCCTGATAGTCCCTTGGACTGCGAGGAGATCCAACCAGTCCATCCTAAAGGAGATCAGCCCTGGGTGTTCTTTGGAAGGACTGATGCTAAAGCTGAAACTCCAGTACTTTGTCCACCTCATGAGAAGAGCTGACTCATTGGAAAAGACTCTGGTGCTGGGAGGGATTGGGGGCAGGAGGAGAAGGGGATGACAGAGGATGAGATGGCTGGATGGCATCACCGACTCGATGGACATGAGTCTGAGTGAACTCCGGGAGTTGGTGATGGACAGGGAGGCCTGGCGTGCTGCAATTCATGGGGTCACAAAGAGTCGGACACGACTGAGCGACTGAACTGAACTGACCTGACCTGAAAGTAGAAAAATATCCCCGGGATTTATGTACATTAAGATGCGCATCACCAAGATGGTTGTTAAAGCTCGCTCTCCGAGTGCCAACAGCAGCTCCGCCTCAGTCCCAACCTAAGTGGATTTACAGTTGCTGCCCTGGTGGCTTTTCTGCCCCCAGCGGTCTGGACGGAATAGCTATTCGCGGTGCTAGGGACCCATTCTGTCTCTGCCCCGCCCCTACGTCACTGCGCGCCCGCCCCTTTCGGGCCCCGCCCCCGGCCTGCAAGTTCCCTGAGCCTCTCTGGCTGCCACTCTTTGGAAAGGAAGTGGCGTATGCATGAGGTTGGCAGTTCAAGTACGAATCACCGTGAGGAGCGGCAGTTGAGTCCAGGCGGGAGGCGGGACTTCCGCTCCCTCGTGGGTAAGTCACCGGGGGGGCGGAAGAGCAGGGGGGCGGGAGGGTTGTAGAGTTACACGTTGAGCTCCAGTTGCGGGTCCTTAAGTGGTCGCGCCCCCTTGGAGAACGCGACCAGACGGCTAGGCGGTCCTGGCTCTTCCGCCTCGCGGTAAGTAGGACCGCCTGGCGGCACCGGTTATGGAGGTGTGTGGCCCCGGCGCTGACTTGCTGCCGCCATCCCATGCTATAGGGTAGTGGCTTCCCCGTCAGCTTTGCCTCCCAGCATTCACTCCCCGTGTTGTCCTGGGTCTCGGCCGCAGCCGCTGCGCCAGCCTCCACGCACGCCCCAGGGACCCTTCTGAGAGGCTGGTAGAACCTTGTCACGTCCCTGCTTGAAGTCCCCCGTCACAAGATGGCCCTCTTGTTCCTCCCTTCCTAACCCGGTTTTCGTCTGCTCTGTACTTAAGCCGCAGGAGACACCTAACATTATTTTGTTCCAAAACCGACATGTGTTTACTAGCTCTTGTCTTTTCGTGCGCATCTTATAAGGCATGCCGCGTCACGCCAGTAGAATCAGTTCGTCTCTGCTTACAGAGCGTTGTTTACGCCTTGTAAAAAGCGCGTATTAAACTTTTTTTAGTATGGTTGCTTGAATGAGACAGTGTTTTCCCACTGGATTGTACATTTCATGAGAGCAAGAGTAGGGTCTTGTTCATTTGGGATCTACCCAAGGCCTAGTTCAAAAGCACGAAATTTAAAACTAACAGTATTCGCACTAGCTTCGTTACCTTGGGCACAATCTCCCCATTTATAAAGTGGTGATAAATAAAATAACTAATTTCAGTCATATAATGTAGAGTGCAGAGTATATACTGGAGAAATATTCGGCTTGTTTCCCTTTTTAGCCTTAAGTAGTATACACAGTAGTTGTTAGCTAGGTATCTTAAATGAATCCAGAGGCACTATAGTTGAGTGGTTTTTGCTTCCTAGTAGGGCATCCCTGGTGGCTCAGAGGTTAAAGCGTCTGCCTCCAATGCAGGAGACCCGGGTTCGATCCCTGGGTCGGTAAGATCCCCTGGAGAAGGAAATGGCAACTTACTCCAGTATTCTTGCCTGGAGAATCCCATGGACGGAGAAGCCTAGTAGGTTACAGTCCTTGGGGTTGCAAAGAGTTGGACACGACTGAGCGACTTCACCTCACCTGTAATCGAATTGATACTATCAATTAGTTGATACATTTGGTAGTATTTGGTAAACATAACCTAATGATGTAATTAAAGACAGAAATGCTAACTGTTGGTATCAACATCTGCAAGAATAAACATTTGACTTTCACTCTCTAAGTGGGCTTCCCAGGTGGTGCTAAAGGTAAAGAACCCATCTGACAATATGGGAGACATAAAAGACACTGGTTCCATCCCTGGGTCAGGAAGATCTCCTGGAGTAGGAAATGGCAACCCAGTATTGTCTGGAAAATCCCATGGACAGAGGAGCCTGGCAGGCTTTAAGGTCACAGAGTCAAACATGACTGAAGCAACTGAGCCCTCTAAATGACTTGATGTGCTTGCTTTCAGTTGTGTGCATTTCAGACATATGTTTCTGAAGAGATGAAGATAAGTGTGTACACATTATTTTTCACAGGTGTTTGTAAAGTGCTGACCCCTGAACATAGTTGAAACAGAAAATAGGAAGATGGCAGCAAACCCTTCAGGACAAGGTAAGTGCATCCTGGAATTTCTTTTATTACTAGGAACTTTCCCCCTCTATAGTAAAGTATTTTGATAGAAAATTTAGCATAGGGCAGTTATTGTAGGCAGAATTAAAAATGAATAGCAAAAAAAAAGACTAGCAAAATAAAATCGCATATTTGAAGCAATTCCATCATTTTGTCTATATGTCAGTCAGTTCAGTCGCTCAATCATGTCCGACTCTTTGCGACCCCATGAACCGAGGCCTGCCAGGCCTCCCTGTCCATCACCAGCTCCTGGAGTCCACCCAAACCTATGTCCACTGAGTCGGTGATGCCATCCAACCATCTCATCCTCTGTCGTCCCCTTCTTCTCCTGCCCTCAGTCTTTCCCAGCATCAGGGTCTTTTCCAGTGAGTCAGCTCTTTGCCTACATGTAACATCCTTAATATCTATTAATCCTATATTTTCAGTTCAGTCGCTCAGTCATGTCCAACTCCTTGTGACCCCATAGACTACAGCACGCCAGGCCTCCCTGTCCATCACCAACTCCCGGAGTTTACTCAAACTCATGTCCATTGAGCCAGTGACGCCATCCAACCATCTCATCCTCTGTTGTCCCCTTCTCCTCCCGCCTTCACTCTTTCCCAGCATCAGGGTCTTTTCCAATGAGTCGGTTCTTCACAACAGGTGGCCAAAGTATTGGAGCTTCAGCATCAGTCCTTCCAATGACTATTCAGGACTGATTTCCTTTAGGATAGACTGGTTGGATCACCTTGCTGTCCAAAGGACTCTCTAGAGTTTTATCCAACACCACAGTTCAAAAGCATCGATTCTTTGGCTCTCAGCTTTCTTTATAGTCCAACTCTCACATTCATACGTGACTACTGGAAAAACCATAGCTTTGACTAGATGGACCTTTGTTGGCAAAATAATGTCTCTGCTTTTTAATATCCTGTCTACGTTGGTCATAACTTTTCTTCCAAGGAACAAACATCTTTTCAGTTCATGGCTGCAGTCACCATCTGTAGTGATTTTGGAGCCCCCCAAAATGAAGTCTATCACGGTTTCCACTGTTTCCCCATCTATTTGCCATGAAGTGATGGGACCAGATGCCACGATCTTAGTTTTCTGAATGTTGAATTTTAAACCAAATTTTCACTCTCCTGTTTCACTTTGATCAAGAGGCTCTTTAGCTCTTCTTTCTGCCATAAGGGTGGTGTCATCTGCATATCTGAGGTTATTGATATTTCTCCCAGCAATCTTGATTCCAGCTTGTGCTTCATGTAGTCCAGCATTTCTCACGATGTACTTACATATAAGTTAAATAAGCAGGGTAACAATATACAGCCTTAATGTACTCCTTTCCCAATTTGGAACCAGTCTGTTGTTCCATGTCCAGTTCTAACTGTTCCTTCTTGACCTGCGTATAGATTTCTCTGGTTAGGTGGTCTGGTATTCCCATCTTGGTAAGAATTTTCCAGAGTTTGTTGTGGTCCACACAGTCAAAGGCTTTGGCATAGTCAATGAAGCAGAAGTAGATGTTTTTATGGAACTCTCTTGCTTTTTGATGATACAGTAGATGTTAGCAATTTGATCTCTGGTTTCTCTGCCTTTCCTAAATCCAGCTTGAACATCTGGAACATTTAAATCCTATATTTTAATCTGTGTTAATATTGCTCACATTGTAAACCTTAGGTCCTGCTCTGACATTTGTTCTCTTACTTTTTTACTTGAGATAAGAACCACTTTTAAAGAAGTTAAAATTGTCATTGGGCCATATCCATGCTTTTATTTTCATTTGCTTGAAAAACTTTCCATACACATTTCATGTGTGTTAAGAGCTCCCTTAAGCAAATCAAGTTAGAAACATCCCAAGTAAGGAGTTTTTGTGTTTTTTTTAAAAATAAGTTTTCAAAAGCAAAGTTTAATCTCCAGAAAGTATTCAGTTCCACCTGTAAGTGAAACTTACAAACTTATAAACCTACTTGAAAAATTGAAACTTCTGTTTTCCTCTCCATATCAAAATTAAACGTCCATTTGACAGATCTTATTTTTAAATTAAGCTTAGTCGTGTTTCATTTTAAACGTCATATAAACATGTTTTTGTCCCACTCACACTCACTGTACTGTCTGTGAGAACCATCCATGTTGTGCCATGTATCAATTGTTTATTCTTTTTTATTGCAGACTAGTATTCCATTGCATGAATTTACCACAGTTTACTTATTTGTTTTCCTTTTTGGAGAGTTTGGGGTTCTATCAGTTTGGGTCATTGTGAATAAAGCTGCTTTGAATATTTGTAAGTCTTTTTGCAGATATTTGGATAAATAGCTAGGAGTGGAGCAGAGGAGTGTAAGAGTCTAGACACAGGTTCTGTGTCACTGCTAATTACATCACCTAGATCATTTTGGAGTTGGTTTCTGTTGATTGCGTTTTTTTTTTTTTTTTTTGAGTATGGGTCACATTTGTCTTTTTCTTACTCTAAGTGAAAGTCGCTCAGTCATGTCCGACCTTTTGTGACCCCATAGACTATACAGTCCATGGAATTCTCTAGGCCAGAATACTGGAATGGGTAGTCTTTCCCATCTCCAGGGGATCTTCCCAACCCAGGGATCGAACCCAGGTCTCCCGCACTGCAGGCGGATTCTTTACCAGCTGAGCCACCAGGGAAGCCCAAGTTTCTTACTACACTTAGTGATTTGTTATGAAACCCTGGGTACTATGACTAATACATTATAGAGACCCTGGATTCTGGTATATTCCTCTGAAATGTGATTTTGTTCTAGTAGATGGCTTGGCTCAAGTGATACTCCAAACAAACTCTTGTCTCTTTTATGTTGGCTGTAGAAGCTGAAATCTTGCTCACTTTTTTTTTTTTTTTTTTTGGTCTTAAACAACAGTCTTTATTTTTACACAAAGCAGTCAAAATGGGGCAATTCCTCAAAGGGTATTTGGAATTAGAAAATCCATCCTGGGTGTGAAAGTTTTAGTTGCTAAGTTGCGTCCAACACTTTGTGACCCCATGGACTGCAGCCTGCCAGGCTCCTCTGTCCATGGGGTTTTCCAGGCAAGAACACTGGAGTGAGTTCCCATTTCCTTCTCCAGGGAATGTTTCCCAGGATTGAACCTGAGTCTTCTGCCTTAGCAGGCAGATTCTTTACCACCAAGCCACCTGGGAAGCCCTTTATAGAAGTGTGGTATTGTAAAAGCCTAGCTGTGGTGACAGCTTTACTGGTTGTTACCAGCTAATGCAGTTCTGTTCTCTCAAATACCCAAGAGTGATTTGTGTGTCCTATGGACTGATTACAGGTTAGCATTCCCCTGTGGTCTTTGACCTCTTCTTTTCAACAGGTTATAGGGGTTCAGATTAAAATTTTAATTTGAACCAAAATGAAACTAAGAGAAATCCATTTTGGAGAGAAAATATGCTTCTAAAAGTCACACCATGAAGTCCAAATGAAAACAAAATAAATACTTTTATCCTTCTGTTGTAATAGCACAGATATTCAAGATTTATAATTTTTTAAGCAGTTGGAATAAAACACAATCATTTTTACTGTTGCCTTTGATTGATTCGTAGTCCAATCCACTAAGAAACATCCCCTAAATAGAAGCAAATTTAGATTAGTCCTTTGACTTTTGTTGCTCTTTTGTCCATGATTTTTTTGGTGTCATGAGCTGTTGCAATTAGACACCAGCAGAGGGAGTCCATATCATGTTCTATAGACTCTGAGACTCTCAGGGAAAATAAACTATTTTTGGAGTTACTGCATTTTACTCTTTATGTTAAATTACTTTTGTACTGTTTATGTGTATTGGAACTACTTATTATGAAGATTGAAGACAAAGTTCCATAATTATCTTACAATAATAACTGAAAGAACAATGACTTTTACAAAAATCTTCATCTGTATGGTGTAATGTATTAATGTCTCTACTGTAGGGGACAGGCCATCTGGAGATCTAGCAGTCTATCATACTGCAGCAGCAGTCTGAACTGCTAAATTTCACAAGCTCTTCAGACAGTTACTGAAGTCTCTCAATTCTCCTTAGCATTAGTGTGGAACATTTGATGGGTTCATAATAATTATTTGATCAATAAGTAACATTTTGAGAATTTAATATGTAGAAGCAGATTGTCAAACTGGAATTTGGCCAAGGTACCATTCCTATGGAAAGAGGCTGTCATGACTGGTAAATATCAGAGTCCTGTGATCATATGTTGGCAGTTGGGAGATTGGTCTAACCTGATTTTAGCTACACAGAGAAACCCGGTGAAAAACCAAGTAAGATCCTAGTTCTTTTAGTTCTTTTATAGTTACCGCAGAATGCTTAGAGTAATAACTGTAATTCCTGTAATCCAGTGATGGGAACTATTGATTTGGGGCCACTTTGGATGTTCTTAGCTGTGATTTCAGGATGCTGTGTAGGATTGGAGTAGCATAGCTCTTGGGAGGTGTCTTGGTGACCTCAGACCCAAGTTCTTAAACCATCTATGTTCCAGAAGGAAAGCAAATTTACCCTTCAGGCTTGTGCTAAGGTATGCTACCTCTTAATTAAGAATTTATCCTAGTGATGCATAAAAATCACCTTAAAATTCTTGTATTTCTACCTTTTTTAAAGATGAGAGTGTGGATTCAAAGACACAATTTGGAGTTGGTTTTTTAAAGCTAGATTTCTACATAAATAAAGGTAGATTTCTTTTTGTCTCATTTTTCACTGCCAAGGCAAAGGCACTACAGTAGTTTTCTGATGCTGGAATTGATCTATAGGCCCAGGTTCAAATAGGAACGAAACTGAATTGAGGCGGAGTGTTATATAAACTAGAATGAGATTGTTTGTATAGTAAAAGAGAGCTTGTGATCCCTGGTCCATTGAGACTGACCTGGGAGGCCAGTCATGTGAGTGTAACCTTGAAAGCTGTGCTAATCACTTGTACCCTTTGTAATGGAAACCTGTTTACTGAACGAGAATTGTCAGAATGGAGCTGACAAGAATCTAGTGAGGGGACTTCCCTGGTAGTCCAGTGGCTAAAACTGGGCTCCCAATGCAGGGGGCCCAGGTTTGATCCCTGGTCAGGGAACTAGATCCCACATGCCTCAACTAAGACTCAGCGCAACCAAATAAATAAATAAATATATTTTAAAGAATCTAGTGAGGTTAACAAACTAAATGATAGAGAACACTGCTGCTGCTGCTAAGTCACTTCAGTCATGTCCAACTCTGTGCGACGCCACAGATGGCTGCCCACCAGGCTCCCCCCTCCCTGGGATTCTCCAGGCAAGAACACGGGAGTAGGTTGCCATGTCCTTTTCCAGTGCATGAAAGTGAAAAGTGAAAGTGAAGTCTCTCAGTCGTGTCTGACTCTTTGCTACCCCATGGACTACAGCCCACCAGGCTCCTCCGTCCATGGGTTTTTCCAGGCAAGAGTACTGGAGTGGGGTGCTTCGCCTTCTCCGGATAGAGAACACTAAGTGATACTAAAAGTAATAGCTAGTATTTAGTAAGTAAGTAATAGTAAGTAAGTAATAGCTAGTATTTAGTAAGTAATAGCTAGTATTGAGTAAGCTTTGGAAGGACTGATGTTGAAGCTGAAACTCCAATACTTGGCCACCTGATGTGAAGAACTGACTTCTTGGAAAGACCCTGATGCTGGGAGGGATTGAGGACAGGAGGAGAAGGGGACAACAGAGGATAAGATGGTTGGATGGCATCACCGACTCAATGGACATGGGTTTGGGTGGACTCCGGGAGTTGGTGATGGACAGGGAAGCCTGGCGTGCCGCGATTCATGGGGTTGCAAAGAGTCAGACACAACTGAGTGACTGAACTGAACTGAACTGAACCACGTGGCAGGCAGTATGCTAGGTATTTTATTTATATTTACTATATTTCATATAACCATCCTTCAAAGTTGTCATTGTTATGCCCATCGGTCCTGCATAGTGAGGTAATTTTCCCAATATTAAATAGTAACTGGTGGTACTGAGATGAGAACCCAAATTGAATCTGTGCCCAAGTTCCCTGTTGATTGTTTCCCACACTGCACTTTTGCTGTGGGTTTGAACATTGTAATTATAGCATCCAAGAAAAAATTGGGAGCTCTAGACTAGGGGCAAAAGACCTCTCCTTTATTTTTGTATCTCTTATGCAGCTATTATTAAGCAGAAAATCCTTACTATAAACTCTAAAATAAAATATAAAATCTAAGAATACTAAAGCTATTTACTATAAATAAACTCAGAGAAATGAGTTTATCTGTAAGAGGAAAAGAAAAATGAGTGAGGAGGAAAGGGTGATCCAAGCAGAAGAGATTTCATCATCTTATTTAGCCACTGATGAAGACAAGGAACCTCAATAGATAGAAGAAGAGGCAGTAGCTTAAAGGGGTAAGTCCTCAGGGTCTAAGACAGAAAGAACTTGAACACAGGGTTTTAAGAGTTGAATAATTTTTTAATCTTGCAAGTTATAGGAAGTGTTTGCCATTAACTATCTATCTAGAAGACCAGATACTGTTACTAATTAATTCAATTAATAATGTTGTTATATTTTTTATTCTGCGAAGACTTAGACTGAAGCAATCTCTCCTGAAATAGTATAAGCTTGAACCACTGAATACATTTTATGTATCATTAAGGAGGCATAATAATATTCTGCCTGCCTACCCTCCAAAAATGTGGCAATCTGCTCCAGTTTTCTTGCCTGGAAAATTCCATGGACAGAGGAGCCTGGCGGGCTACAGTATGGGGTTGCAAAGAGTTGGAGATGATTATTCCTTGTTCCTTACTTCATACTAATTCTCTCATTGTCCCGTTGATTTAACTGCCTAAAAAGCTCTTGGGTTTGGCATGTCTGTTCATTTCTCTGGCCATGAACAACCTCTCATCTCTAGCTTGTTCTACTGGCTTTTTTCCTCTTGTCCAGTCTATTCTCAACCTTGTGGCTTCTGTGATCTTTCTACCAGGGGGAGGGTTATTTTGTCCCTCCACCCCTAATTAAACTAGTTAATCTAACATTTCAGCTCAAGCGTTCCTTCCTGAGGGAGTCTGCTTTGACACTGCTCCCCCTCCTTCCAGTCTGAGTCAGGTTGATTCAACATTGAGTCCTACAGTGATTGTTATAAATGCTGATAGAATTTTATTTATTTCAGACTGCTCATCTTAGACTCTAATTATACATTCATCTGTGTAATTATTTGATCATTTCTGTCTTCACTGGAATGTTTTAAGAACCACGAGAGCTAGAGTGAAGTCAGGTTGTGACACATGGCTGCGTTCTTAGCATCTGCCTTAGTGGCTGCATGTATGGCATTTATACACAAGAAATAACTTAGGACACGTGAAACTAATAGTTTATTAGTGAACCAGTGAACTAATTGGAGGAATGGACTGCTCCAGTACTAAGCAGCTGTTTTGTTTTTTTGAGGACGGGACACACTAAGCGGCTTGTAGGGTCTGTTACCCAGTCAGGGATTGAACCTAGGCCACGGTACTGAAATCGTGCAGTGCTGACCAGCAGGCCGCCAGGGAACCTCCCCCTAAACAGCTCTCTTAGGGTGATATAGTTGAATTCACTGAAGAGCTGTGAGGAGTATATAGCTTGTAAGATAACTACTTGAAAGGATTTGAATTTTTTAAATATCTTTAAAAATAATCATTGTTATGAAAGCAGAATAATAACTGTAATTGGAAAGTATATTATCCATAACCCCACTTATCAAACAGTAATTTTCATTCTTTAGTTTTAGATTTTTTTCAATAAAAAGGTTTCCTATTAGTCCTTGTTTAAGTGTCATAGAACTCTTCACACAATGTGAATTATTAGCTGTTAGGTTTTAAGTGCAATTTGATGTAATGCTAGTTACTCCAGAATATTTTTAGTGACACAGAAATGTGTGGTATTAAAATGTTTCTGTAAATGAATGTGGAAATGAGAGTACATATGATTGTCAATGGAGACAGTTATAGTTCTGAAAGTGGAACTTTTAAAGTGTGCTGCATTATAAAATAATTTTATTAGGAAAAAATTTAGTTATAAAGAAATAGTAAGTATTTCCTACTGTACATGAGATAATATGTTTTACTACCTTCATGCTTCTAAGAATGTAAAAGTTACCTTTAACTTTAAGATAAATGTAAAATAACATAAAAGTAAAATATTGAATTATGGCAAGAGATAGTTTGTGTTAAAAAACAGTTCATGTAGTGACTGTAATAGAAGTTAAATTTTATATATCTATGCCTTTGAGTTAAGTTTGTGCAAACCTTGACAGTGGGAGAATCTTGCTTTAGAAAATTGTACTTAACTACTTCACATAACCCACCTTCCCGGGTGGCTCAGTGGTAAAGAATCTGCCTGCCAGTGTAGGAGACTCAGCTTCAGTCCCTGGATCAGGAAGATCCCCTGGAGGAGGAAATGGTAACCTGCTCCAGTAATCCTGCTTGAAAAATCCCATGGACAGAAGAGCCTGGAGGGCTACAGTTCACAGGGTCGCAAAGAACCAGACATAACTGAGTGACTAAGCATAATATACTTCAGGTAACAAACAGCTACCTAGTGTTTTGCCTTAAGTTTCAAACTTGAAATAAGCTATTATTGTTACTTAAGTTCTATTGACTATATATGTCTATAATACAGTAAATGTTTTGTGCAAAAACTGCCATATAAATTATTTTTGAAAGGTCAAGAAGGAAGTACAATTCGGGGACATCAGACAAGATCAGAAAATAAGAGCCTAATAGACCTGACTGTAGCCTTTCCCTTCAGTTATGTTCCATTTCTCTCTCAGAACTGTTTTCTGCTGCCAAGTCACTTCAGTCGTGTCCGACTCTGTGCGGCCCCATAGACGGCAGCCCACCAGGCTCCCCCGTCCCTGGGATTCTCCAGGCAAGAACACTGGAGTGGGTTGCCATTTCCTTCTCCAATGCATTAAAGTGAAAAGTGAAAGTGAATTCGCTCAGCTGTGTCCGACTCTTTGCGACCCCATGGACTGCAGCCTTCCAGGCTCCTCCGCCCATGGGATTTTCCAGGCAAGAGCACTGGAGTGGGGTGCCATTGCCTTTTCCGGAACTGTTTGCTAGTCAGTTGCAATTCTTTGACTTGTTCCTTGAAAGACTGTGTATGTCATTTCTGAATGAAAGCTGTTGAGAAAAAGAAATACTGTTTTGACCTGAGTATATCTAGTACTTTTCATGCTCTCCACTTCCATGAAAGAGGCATTCATAAAGACTCCTAAAACTGAGAACCAAGAAAATCTCCACTTCAGAGACTGGCTGAGCAAGGTAGAGATTGGTCCCTGCTGAATATGGGGCCACAGAGATTTTAAGAAACAAATGCTGTTACCTGTCTTTGGTGATTAAAATTCTGTAGAACTAAGTCTTAAAAGTCCTCAGTCAGTATTATACTTTGCTTTTATCTGCATATAATGCTGTTGCAGTTGGTTGAAAATAGGCAATAGAGAAGGAAAACTGCTTACTAGTAGTTTATTATCATGTTAGAAAATTTTGCTTTCTGGATTTCTAGGTAGCCTAGGCTTATAAAGTAGTTCTAATCTGTTTTCTTTCTTTCTCATCCCCCGCCCCCTCTCTTATTTTAGGTTTTCAAAACAAAAATAGAGTTGCAATCTTGGCAGAACTGGACAAAGAAAAAAGAAAGTTACTAATGCAGAACCAATCTTCAACAAATCATCCTGGAGCTAGGTATAGAAGAATAATCTGGTTTTTATATTTAGTGATACAAAAAGCATCTTGGACAGAATTAAAATTGGTTGGCAGTGATTTGTTTCTTTAACATTGGAATTTAACATGTGATGTTTTATATCCTAGTTGGATTTGAAAAAATTAGATTTTAAAAAACTTGATTAGATTTTAAATATTTTCATTCTAATCAGAATATTTAATTTTCTCTACAGGCTACTTGCAAAAAAAGAAAAGAGTTTTGTTTTTTTGGTTGTTGTTATTCATGAAATTATTGCTCATGTCCCACTTTTTAAGCATTATGCCAAGTAGGTAAAAGTGAGGTAGCTTAATGACCTTTGTTTCATTTCTGCCATCTTCAGTCTCTTCCCTGACACCCATTCTCCATTCAGCCCCCACCTTAACTTCCCTCTCCCTCTTTCAGGCAGATCTCCTAAAAAGGAGTTGTCTGCACCTACTCATCTCTGCTCTCTCACTTACTGACTCCTTAGCCCACTACAGTCTGACTTCCAGGCCTCCCCACCCTGGCCCCAAAGAATGGATTGGAGCCCAGGTCACTTGCAACTTCCTCGTGGCTAAATCTGATGAACCAAAGTCCTTTTCTTGTTAGACTGCTTAGCATTCTTTGAAACCACTGATTTCTTCCTTTTCAAAAAATGGAGATATAGTTACTGTACAGTATGAGGTTAGCTGCAGGTTTATTGCGTAATGATCTGACATCTGCAGACATTGTGATCTGATCACTACAGTAAGTAACCATCTGTCCCCACACAAAGTCAGTACAACATTGTTGGTCACATTTCTTACGCTGCATATTACATTCCTGTGACCTCTTTATTTTCTAACGGGTTGGTGCCTCTTAATCCCCGTTACCTGTTTCTCCCACCTCACACCCCTCCTCTCTATTAACCACCTGTTTATCTGTGAGTCTGTTTTCTTTTTTTAATTATTACTGGTTAATTTTTAAATTTTTATTGGCATATACTTGATATACAATATTGTGTTAGATTCAGGTATATAGAAGTCTGTCTTCGTTTTGTTTTTTAGATTCCACATATAAGAGCTCATACGGTATTTGCCATCACAGATGACAAGCTTTTTATTTTTTTTATTCCATTGTACACAGCTTCCTCCTCCTTAAAATAGTCTTCTTGGCTTCTGTTCATTCACTGTTACACCGTCCTGGTGTCTTTCTTAGACATTTCTCCACTGCCTGCCTCCTGAACGTTGGTATTCCTCCGAGTTCTGTTCTAGACCAGTTGCCCAGTCTGCGTCTTTTCACTGGACAGTTGCATCCACTTTCACAGCCTGTTATTTATGTGCTGATAATTTTACACGCTTACGTCTCTAGCCCATTCCTCTCTCAAGTACCAGACTGCCTCCTGGACATCTGCACTTTGATGTCCTGCAGGCATTTCACACTTGGTGTGTTTTATACTGAACTCATCTCCTGTCTCTACCTACTTAGTATTCTTGGCTTACTTGTTGCCAGGAGTGGTACAGATCTACTAGTAATCAAAGTCAGAAATGTGAACTTTAATTGTTCATTATTCCCTGTCACTTCCGTCTCCAAGCATCTGTCATTCTCTTATGTTTAACTTCCTGGCCTAGGAATCGAATTTCTTGATTTCTTTCACGAGGCTGTACATGTCCTGGTACCTGCCTTCCTTCCTAGACTCATTTTTTGACAGCCCACTTCTCCCCTCTCCAGACCTCCAGTCCTGCTGAACCATAAATTTCTTCAAATGTGTCAGGGTTGAATCCTGCCTTCGTATGCTCTACTATCTGCTTGAAATAGTCAGCTCTTTAGTCTTCATCATAAATGTAACTTTACCTCAAATCAGTTTGAAAGCAGAAGACCATAAATCATTGATAAAAAGATAATCTGAAGCACTAGTAAATAATATAGGCTTTTCCTTATAAATTAATATAAACAGTGGAAGAAGGAAAGAAGACTTATTCAGGAAGATGTTTTGTTTTTTAAATAATTCCTGTGTAGGATATCTAATGAAAAATGTGATTCAGAAGTAAAGGAGTCTCTAAATAGTCAAGTAACTAAGATTCTCATTTTAGCATTGCGCTCTCGAGACCCGCCCTCAACAAGGACTTCCGGGACCACGCTGAACAGCAGCATATTGCAGCCCAGCAGAAGGCAGCTTTGCAGGTGAGAAAAGTGTGACTGACATTCTTATCTCACTAGAGATTTCCCGGGGCTTGGAAACCAGCACAGTTCTTATTTTGTATTTCATTGGAGCAATATCAATAAAAATGTTCCCTACATAATTGCAGTGGTTTGCTGATGTTCAGTCATGCCCAAAGGATTTGAAGGACCAACACAGGAGTGATGAAAGCATCTTTTCTGTTGTTGATGTGGTCATGAGTGATTTTTTGCTGCACCTGGCAAGGGACTGCTTGTGCACAAAAGAGTGTAGGATATTTGGATGGCCTGAATGAACTCAAGAAGCTGAACTGGCTGGCTAGTTTTAATAGTACATATATATTTTTCAAATTGGTCATGCTGTTATGTCCTTTGATAGTCTGATTTATTGTTGCTTGGATTCTTTTTTTAATAGTCAGCATATCTGTTTTGAGTGGTGCTAGTGGTAAGCCCACCGCCAGTGCAGGAGACATGAGACACACAGGTTCAGTCCCTGGGTTGGAAAGATCCTCTGGAGGAGGGCATGGCAACCCACTCCAGCATTCTTGCCTGGAGAATCCCATGGACAGAGGAGCCTGGTGGGCTGTAGTCTGTAGGGTTGCAAAAAGCTGGACACGACTGAGCAAGACTTAACTCTTAATATGGAAATCTGACAACCCATCATCTGAAAAAAATTGACTGTGATGAACAGTTTTAGTATTTCATTGATCTTGGATAATTTAAGATTCTCAGAGACCTTGGACAAGACATCATTACTGATGCTTTTAAGCCTTAGAATCTCAGAATTGCAAGGAACATTACATTAAAGATCATCTCCCTTTAGACCACCTATAAACAGTCCTTTGTTTAGTGACAAAGGACATCACTGGTGGTTTTGTTATTTACATTCCAGCGTTCTCTACAAAATGTTGGCATCTTAATCACCAGTAATCAGCTGCCTTCCCTCTTCTCCTTCCAGCTTCTGCCCTTCTCTCTCACTCTGCTGCTTTATTGACCAAGAGCAGAGCACTCTGGGACCTTGTTGCTGGTTTTCCTCCCCACTTCCAGGAACCAAGTAATTCACGTCTTTGACTCAATTACTGACTGATGGGAACCACAAGGAAGAGAGTAGGGAGGATAAATTAGTACCTGGTGCAACTTGTTAATGTGAATTCTTTATTATTGTAGATCTTCTGGTATTTAAACAAAATTAGCAGCAGCAGAACTGGCTTTTAAAACAAATTCGGTCTTAAGCACTCAGAAAGGGTACGTAATTTTAATGCCTTGGTTGAGGAACTGTGACTCTTAGTAACTAACTTGCCTCTTTTTCTTTTTTTAAAACCCTTTCTTAGCATGCGCATGCACATTCCTCTGGATACTTCATAACTCAAGATTCTGCATTTGGGAATCTCATTCTTCCTGTTTTACCTCGCCTTGACCCAGAATGAAGAAAAGATCTGTAATGGCAGTGACTTTGTAATATCAAATGCCAAAGCCACTATCATTCAGTGCTATACAAACTGTGACTTTCAGAATTTGGTGGACTTTTTTTTATATGTTTTGTTTCTTTAAAAGAAAAATATGTCTAAGTGAAAGCAAAAAAAGGAGACTGACCAGGATGATGAAAGCTCTGGAAGCTGTATTATCTGGGAACTGATGCTGCTGCTCAGGACTATAATCTGTGTGTAAGGCAGTTTGGTTTTTAATTCTGAATCAGACCCCAGATTGGATGTGGTCACATAACCCACCTTCCAAACTAGTTGAACTGAATATATCATGTCTACAGTAGAGTTTCAAGAACCATTTAAAGTACTTTATAAACAAATGAGGGCACTGTTTAAAAATGTGAACCAGTAGGCTTAAGTTACATTCACATTTGCTGTTTATAGAATTGATATCAGTGTACCTTTTGTGTTTATAGTCATCATATCCTAAAATATCCTTTAACTGGTAACTAGTTTCCCTATTCTCAATTTTAAAAGAAAACCCAAGATGCGAGTAAGTTACCAGCCAGTCGTAAATGCCTTTTATAAACCTATGCCACTGTAAATTATGTGACTAAATGCTATTAAAAACAATAAGAAATATAGCTTTGAATTTTGTACATGCTCTTATTTAGTGTTACTACATAAATGGTGTGCCTGAAGTTTTATTGCCCATTTTTGCTCTTATTAGAAACAAAGTTGAGCCCCTTTTCAGTTAAAAAGGAAAGAATTAGGTTAAGCAAGTTTCTCAACATGATGCATCTTTGAACAGAATCCAGGATGCTTACTTAAATATGCAGTCCCCACAACTGACCTTAGTCCTACGGAATTAGTGTCTCCAATTCAAAATAAAGTCTGAAAACCATGGGCTAGAAAATTCAGTGTTCATGATATCTAAAAATCTATACATATGTAGGTCCCTGAACCTTAGATGTCATTGAGCTAACGGTATTTTTTTTTTTTTTACTTTTAATAGGATTGAAATTATGTTTTATACTGTATCACAGATACAGTATTTTTTATAACTGACCTCATCTTGGCCTTAAGTCCCCATCCTGTCTGGTGGTAGGATGAGATTTTAAACTAGAAGTTACAGTTTGAGTGAAGAATTAGAAAAAGTTCATGTCCCTTTTTGAACAGATTCTCCTTCCTTCCCTTAGGTATTTGTTCCATACACTCAGCCCCATCTCACCTAAACTGTATGAAGCAGGAGTGGACAGTTCTAGATACGGCTGTGCCATTTAGATTCTCTCTGTTGAGAATTGGGACTGGTTTTCCTCATTTGCGTGAGTTGGCAGCTGTCCCCATTGTAATGGTCACCGGTACAGCAAAGGTGCCCTTTCTCCCACTGCTGGCGAGCACCCAGGCCTTTGCCTCTGCCTGTCCAGGTTCATGCAGCTAGCCTTGGCCCTCCTTTTCTTGAATCAATGTAAGTTACTCTTCCGTGCAATCCCTGAGCTACTGGCATCATTCTAAATCTACTGATGCTAGGGATATAATATTTTTGGATTGAACAGTTTTTATACTACTGATGCTTCTACCAAACATGTAACTTTTATAATCTGGGTGAGAAGATCTTTTTCCCAGTGGTATCTTTTCTGGTCTCAGCCCTTTAAATAGATATCGCCTAAACATCTGAATCTTTCAGTCCTGACTATTAAGCACTTCCTCCACCCCTTTCCTTACAAATTCAGTTCAGTTCCATGTGTATTTACTAATGCCTGCTCTGTAAAGCACTGTGCTTTAAGGGGAAGAGATGAGTTAAGACCTGCTCTTAAGCCGCAGTGCAGAGGAGCCCACTCTGGTGCGGCAGCGAGGAAGCAGCATCCAGTGCGGGGCCTGGGAGTGGCCAAACCTGAGCACACGCGGTCTAGTCAGGCCTAGAAGTTACTAATGTGGTCTTCCCTGGCAGGGAGAGAAGGTCTGCCCTAGGCAGAGCTCAGGATTTCACCATCAAAGTAGAGACTGCGACAGCAGTGAGGACCGCAGAGGATAATGGGGAGGGTGGCAGTGGGCTCCAGTGGTGCTTCCCTCGGGTTGCAGGTGTGGCCGACCCACTTAACCTTAAGGCTTACCTGTCGCTCTGTCTCCTCTGTAAAAGGGGAATGATACACACACTGCCTAATTCATAACTTCCCTAGACCAGTACTTTTCAGAGTGCAGGTCTCACTCAATACATTACCAAATTGAGATGCCAACTAAATGGCTGAATGGGGTGTGGCCCACTTTTTTTTTTTAATAGAAAATATCAGAGTACATGGCATGTAGAAATAGGGGTTTTGATTCACGAATCTTCCTTTTCTGTGCGTTTGTGAGTTTACTTTATCATGTGCTCCACCGGCATGTAAGGTCTTGGAGGGCAAGGGCGTTTGTTCTTCCTGCCTGTTTATTACTGTATTCTGCTGAGAATAGTATTTGGCGTATTCCTTAACGAAGGAATGAATGAATGTGATCTGGATTGTGATGTAAAGGGTGTGTTTTTTTAATACTATGAGTCATGGCAAAAATGTTTTGAAAGCCACTTCTAAATAATACAGATGATAGTGCTTTGTATGACTCTGGAATAAAAACTGAAATGACTCAATAATTTCAAAGGCTGATTTTTTTTCCTGAAAAGTTTATAAGCTGTCTCATTAAGTTGTCTTAGGTCTTTCCTTTACTTTGGCAATAAAAACCCTGCTATGCATTTAAGGCCCATTGAGGCAAATATTTTGGCAGATATGGTTACATTCAGAAATGGAATATCAACACAGAGGACATCAGTTCGTTAGTGCAGTTGGTGCCCCTAATTGGAATCCCTTCAGCTGGCACGAGCCCCTTTTCAGGAGCATTAAATCCAACAGTGTCTGCTCAGTGCCGCTTCCTCACCTCTGTGTGCGTAGTGACTAGTATGCAATAGACACCCACAACTTTTTAAATGAGTAAATAGAGAATGAATTGTGCTGGAGAAGACTCTTGACAGTCCCTTGGACAGCAAGGAGATCAAATCAGTCAATCCTAAAAGAAATCAACCCTGAATATTCACTGAAGGACTGATGCTGAAGCTGAAGCTCCAATACTTTGGCCACTTGACATGAAGAACTGACTCACTGGAAAAGACCCTGATGCTAGGAAAGATTGAGGGCAGGAGGAGAAGATGGCTCCAGAGGATGAGATGGTTAGATAGCATTACCGACTCAATGGACATGAGTTTGAGCAAACTTGAGATAGTGAAGGACAGGGAAGCCTGGCGTGCTGCAGTCCGTGGGGTTGCAAAGAGTCAGATATGACTCAGGAACTGAACAACAACGAAAGAATGAACATGGATGGAGGAGGAGAACTTCACTGTCCTCAAGAATCTGACAGTTTGGAGCAGGCAACACTAGTAGCAAAGGCTAACAGCACACCAGTGGTGAGGAAGGGATGAGTACGTGAGTGTGGAAGGACTAGTGAAGGCTCCTTCCGAGAACAGTCATTTGAATTTGAAATGAGAGATTCAGCCAGGAATGGTGGTAGACCAACATTCACAGCATAGGAAAAACCTGCACAAAGGCAGGCAGGAGAGCTGGTGTAGAGGGTGTTGTGAAGCAACCAAAGGTCCAGTTTGGTTGGATTTGTATGGACAGATTTGGATAAATTGGTTCAGTTCAGTTCAGTTCAGTCGCTCAGTCATGTTTGACTCTGCAACCCTGTGAACTGCAGCACGCCAGGCCTCCCTGTCCATCACCAACTCCCAGAGTTCACTCAAACTCATGTCCATTGAGTCACTGATGCCATCCAACCATCTCATCCTCTGTCGTCCCCTTCTCCTCCTGCCTTTAGTCTTTTCCAGCATCAGGGTCTTTTCAAATGAGTAAGCTCTTCGCATCAGGTGGCCAAAGTATTGGAGTTTCAGCTTCAACGTCAGCCCTTCCAATGAACACCCAGGTCTGATCTTTAGGATGGACTGGTTGGATCTCCTTGCAGTCCAAGGGACTTCTCAAGAGTCTTCTCCAACACCACAGTTCAAAAGCATCAATTCTTCGGCACTCAGCTTTCTTTATAGTCCAACTCTCATATCCATATGTGACCACTAGAAAAATTGGTATACAGCAATAATTAGAAATGAGGCCAAATACAGGCTGTACTCATTCTAGAGAGTCTGGAATTCCAGGGTGAGGCAAATGTCTCTAGCCTGATATAAAACAGCTGGGAGCAACTGACCATTTTTGAGCACAGAGAGGTACAGAGATGAACCAATTAGGCCCTAATCAGCTCTGGGGAAAGGGGAACTAAAGGAATATTTACTCTCAATTTCTATTGAGAATTCAGACAGGCATGCTCTCATTACACCCAGGCCTCAGCTCTAGTTCCATCCAGCTCTGCTCTTCCATTTAGTTCTTGGATCCTTAACCCAAATTTCTTGTTTCCTCACCTCCTTCCACCCCCATCTGCCTTTCTTCTCCCCCACAGCTCTTCTAGAGTGCTACCTCCAAGAACCTTTAAGAAAGAAAAAGCAAGGCATCCTTGCACAGTATTCATTCAACCTGCATGACAGCTCAGCTCATGAGTAGACATTCTTAGTAACCTACTCATTCCCCCTTCCTAATAGTGTGTGCATGCTCAGTCGCTCAGGCATGTCCCAACTCTGTGACCCTATGGACTGTAGGCTCCCAGGCTCCTCTGTCCATGGGATTCTCCAAGCAAGAATACTGGAGTGGGTTGCCATTTCTTACACCAGCGGATCTTCCCGACCCAGGGATTGAACCTGCGTCCCCTGTGTCTCCTACATTGGCAGGCAGATTCTTTACCACCAAGTCACCTGGAAATCCCGTCTTCCTAACAATACTCAGATTTTATTCAGCATGGCCCTTCCCCATTACCGGCAATATGCTGACTGTCTCAGCAACAGGTGGGTCTTACATGCTCCAGATTGATCTGGTCAACTCCCTTTTGCCATAGCCAGTCAACACATGGCATTTCACAGACCATGAGAACTAGTTCAAGAGTGGACATGTTACCCAAATTCAACCCCAGTGAGACTGCTGGAGAGGTTTGCTGGGTGTAGAGATGTGTTTACATTTTTCTGAGACTGCTACTAAAAGGGAGTCATTCTAGATGTGTAAAAGGAAATTATGTATTTTTTTTCCTGAGTATTCTTGGCAGCCACCATGTGACCAGGAGGTGAAACCAGTGTTAGAATGAAGCCCCCACCATAAAAGGTGCAACAGAGAAATAGAAAGAAACTGGGTCCTTGAGGACATAACTGCACAGCTGAGTCAGTTCCTAAAGTGGTGCCCTTCCTCTTTGGAAGGGTATGTATGGGGGTAATCAGCTCTCATCATTGTTTAAGCTAGATTAAAGTAGCTATCTAAACACAGATGTGGAAAATTCTTCAAGAGATGGGAATATCAGACCGCCTGACCTGCCTCCTGAGAAATCTGTATGCAGGTCAAGAAGCAACAGTTAGAACTGGACGTGGAACAACAGACTGGTTCCAAGTCAGGAAAGGAGTACATCAGGGCTATATATTGCCACCTGCTTATTTAACTTATATGCAAGGTACATCATGAGAAATGCTGGACTGCATGAAGCACAAGCTGGAATCAAGATTGCCAGGAGAAATATCAATCACCTCAGATATGCAGATGACACCACCCTTATGGCAGAAAACGAAGAACTAAAGAGCCTCTTGATGAAAGTGAAAGAGGAGAGTGAAAAAGCTGGCTTAAAACAACATTCAGAAAACTAAGATCATGGCATCCGGTCCCATCACTACATGACAAATAGATGGGGAAAGAGTGGAAACAGTGACACACTTTATTTTTTGGGGCTCCAAAATCACTGCAGATGATGACTATAGCCATGAAATTAAAAGACACTTGCTCCTTGGAAGAAAAGCTATGACCAACCTAGACAGCATATTAAAAAACAGAGACATTACTTTGCCAACAAAGGTCCATCTAGTCAAAGCTATGGTTTTTCCAGTAGTCATTTATGGATGTGAGAACTGGACTATAAAGAAAGCTGAGTGCTGAAGAACTGATGCTTTTGAACTGTGGTGTTGGAGAAGACTCTTGAGAGTCCCTTGGATTGCAAGGAGATCCAACCAATCATCCTAAACGAAATCAGTCCTGAATATTCATTGGAAGGACTGATGTTGAAGCTGAAACTCCAATACTTTGGCCACCTGATGCGAAAAGCTGACTCATTGGAAAAGACCCTGATGCTGGGAAAGACTGAAGGCAGGAGGAGAAGGGGACGACAGAGGATGAGATGGTTGGATGGCATCACCGACTCAATGGACATGAGTTTGAGTAGACTCTGGGAGTTGGTGATGGGACAGGGAGGCCTGGCATGCTGCAGTCCATGGGGTTGCCAAGAGTCGGACATGACTGAGCAACTGAACTGAACTGAAACACAAGATGTATGACCTTGCTAAATGACCTCTTAGGCACACAGCTAGTGGGTGAGAGAGCAGAACTCCTCCCACCTCGCCTCGGGTGCTGCCCCCGTTGCTGGCCTTCTGCTCTCAGTCAACACCAAAGTGAGCTGCCAGGGCTTCCCTTCCTAGCGGTTCAGCCTCTGGCCATGTACCCGCAGCCCCCAACCCTCCCACAATGACGTGTCCTTTCCTGATGATACCCTGCTGTGATCTCTGGAATTCCTTTGGTTCAGTCACCAAAATACATCTATATGCGTGAGCTCTTCCTAGTTCCTGCCTTCCTCTCAAGGTCTACAGGTCTCTGGTGTCTCTCAGTGGGGCAGATCAGGGGTTCGCATCCTGGCTACAGGTTCACCTAGTGTCTGGCTCACTGACCATTGCCACTTTAGAATATTTATTTTCTTTCAAAATTCACTTCTTAAAAAATGCATGCCCCCTCCTCCCCTTAAAGACTCCAATGTCGCCATGGCTGAGTATCCTGCCTGGGCGCTCCCTTACCTTCCTTATGGTCTCGTGTCCTACTCCAGAGTTGTCTTCTCCCCTGTGTTACCCCTGCTACTGTCCTGGGGATATAGGCAAACACTTTGGTGTGAGCTAATACCCTAGTCTCCCAGGGTTCCAGAGGACATCCTGGGTTCCAGAGACTGCCTTCCC
Source organism: Oryx dammah (assembly GCF_014754425.2). Lineage (NCBI taxonomy): Eukaryota > Metazoa > Chordata > Mammalia > Artiodactyla > Bovidae > Oryx > Oryx dammah. The sequence goes on along the minus strand of NW_024070185.1, from coordinate 100,098,385 downwards.
CCTTCTCCAGTCGCCCCTTGGGCCATCCTCCTTACCTGGATGGGCCATACCTCCTTACCTTACTTTGTCTCTCTTCCTTCCCAAGGTCCACTGCTATCATCTTGTTCCAAGCCACCAGCATCGTATACCTAGACTACTGCGTGTCTGCATGCTAAGCCGCTTCAGTCGTGTCTGACTCTGCGCCCGTACAGACTGTACCCTGCCAGGCTCCTCTGTCCATCCAGGCTAGAATACTGGAGTGGGTTGCCGTTCCCTTCTCCAGGGGATCTTCCAGACCCAGGGGCTGAACCTGTGTCTCTTTCGTCTCCTGCACTGGCTGCTGCTGCTGCGAAGTCACTTCAGTCGTGTCCGACTGTGCGACCCCATAGACGGCAGTCTGCCAGGCTCCCTCGTCCCTGGGGTTCTCCAGGCAAGAACACTGGAGTGCGCTGCCATTTCCTTCCATGCATAAAAGTGAAAAGTGAAGTCGCTCAGTCGCTCAGTCGTGTCTGACTCTTAGCAACCCCATGGACTGCAGCCCACCAGGCTCCTCCGTCCATGGGATTTTCCAGGCACGAGTACTGGAGTGGGTGCCATCCTGCATTGGCAGGCGGGTTCTTTACCTAGAATCACCTGGGAAGCCCCCCTAACTGGCCTTCATCTCACCTTACAGTTGAGAATTTCAACACAGCAGCCAGAGTGATATTCGGCTGGCCAAAGAGTTCCTTTCCATAAGATGTTATGGAAAAACCTGAGTGAACTATTTGGCCAACCTGATACTTTAAAAATGTAAGTAAGGCCTCTGAAAAGATGATCAGCATGTCTAATCATTAGGGGAATGCAAATGAAGAACCACAACGAGACCACTTCACACTCAGGACGGCTGTTGCAAAACAAAAACCAAACCAAACAAACCCCAGAAAACAAGCGCTGGTGAGAATGTGGGCACACTGGCGCGCTGTTGGTGGGGATGTAAAATGGTGCAACTGTTGTGAGAACAGTAGGGCGGCTCCTCAAAAAGGTAAACAGAGAGCTTCCCGTGAGCCGGTGATTCCACTCCAGAAGACCTGAAAGCCGGGGCTCAAACAGGCATGTGTGTGCCCACGTTCATTGCAGCATTACTCCCAAGAGCCAGAGGCGGAAATAACCCAAACGGCCATCATCGGATGAAGGAACAAAGTATGGTATATACATATGACAGGATATTCAGCCCTAAGAAGGAATGAAATTCTGATACATACTACAACATAGATGAACCCCGCAGCCATGTACTAACTGAAATAAGCCAGACACAGAAGGACACATATTGTATGAGTCCACTTACATGAGGTGCCTGCTGCTGCTGCTGCTGCTAAGTCACTTCCGTCGTGTCCGACTCTGTGCGACCCCATAGACGGCAGCCCACCAGGCTCCCCTGTCCCTGGGACTCTCCAGGCAAGAACACTGGAGTGGGTTGCCATTTCCTTCTCCAAGCATGAAAGTGAAAAGTGATGTCGCTCAGTCATGTCCGACTCTTAGCGACCCCATGAACTTCAGCCCACCAGACTCCTCCGTCCATGGGATTTTCCAGGCAAGAGTACTGGAGTGGGGTGCCATCGCCTTCTCCACATGAGGTGCCTAAAACAGTCAAATTCACCAGAAACAGAAAGTAGAACAGTGGTTACCCAGCGGCTGGGAGAACGGGGAAATGAGTTATTGTTTAATGGGTACTGAGTTACACTACTGGGTGGTGAAAAAATTTTGGGAATGGATAGTTGTGATGGTTACATAATAATGTGAATGTACTTAACACCACTAAACTGTAACATTTAAAAATGGTTAAGATGGTAAATTTTATGTATATTTTACCATAATTTTAATGTAAGCTCATGTCTTTAATAAGTTTCCATCTCACTAAGAGTAAAGCCAAAATCTTTATAATGGACTACAAATCTACAAAATGTTGTCAAATGAGTTTATTTGTTGGAGCAGAGAGAATTTAGCTGAAAACAGGCAATCATAGTTAAAAATTTCTCCCCCTTGAATCTTAATATACCCCCTTTCTCCCTTACAGTTAGTAAGCTTTTCTACTGAGAGGCTGTTGATCTCCTGAAAATGGCCAGTGGCCAAAATAACGATTGGAAATCTGAGCCAAAAGTTATATGTGCTTTCACCTCGTGAAAACTAACAGTTTAGTTAGTTTTTCTAACTCGTGTTAGAACAGGTTTGACTGATAATGAATGTTGGTCCCTGGTCCAGAGTGAGATTCTCTGCCGCTTTGGTTAGACAAACTAGCCTGGTCCATCCAACAGAAAATGGTTTAACCTGAGATGCTCAGCGGTTCCACTCTGCCAGAAGGTGGTGATATTTTCTCAGACCCTGCTGTCTGCCTTAATGTCAAGCAAAAGTAACTTTGAAGAGATTGGGATATCCCCCAGGTCTTCAGTGCTGACCCCTCTGCTTGGCACGGTCTTCTTCCCTTTACCCATGCCTTTATCCATGTAGCTTGCTCTCAGTGGTCTCAAGTCTTTACTTAATGTTATCTTTTCAATAATGCCTTCTTGGACCACTGTATTCAAAACTTCATCCATCTCAAAACAACCTTGCTTACTTTTTCTCTGTGATACTTGGCACCCTCTAACACAGAATATAATTAACTTTTTAATTATCTGCCTTCTCCCACTAGAATATATGGGCTGTACGTGCAGATCCTTTTCTGTGTGTTTGTGTGTTTTACTGACACACGCCCCCAGTGCTTAGGGCGCGAGCATGCTCAGTCACTTGTCGTGTCCTACTCTTTGTAACCCTATGGACTGTAGACCACCAGGCTCCTCTGTGCATGGGGTTCTTCAGGCAAGAATACTGGAGAGGGTTGCTGTACCCTCCTCCAAGAAATTGTTCCAATCCAGGGATTCAACCCACATCTCCTGCATCACAGGCAGATTCTTTACCGCTGAGCCACCGGGGAAGCTGTGCTTAGGATAGTGCCTGGCAAATTATAAAAAGTGTTCAAACATTTTAATGAATAAATGAAATAAGTCTAATCATCCAAAGGGAAACCTGGCGCCCAGCATGGACCCCCTCCCCAAGCAAATGTACACAGACATACAAACTATGCCTATAATCTTAGGGGGTTCCTAGATTCCTTGAAGCCCAGCCATGGGTGCCGGTTAAAACTCTTTGGTCAAAAGGAACATAGCTGTACCTCTTTGGATGATTTTTCAGTGCAATCTTTTGGAAACCATCTCCATGCCACAGATGTTATAACTACTGGGAGTCTCCCAGGAGATTCCAGAGCCTTGCAATATTGTAGCAAACACAGTGAAGCTGGCAGCCATAATTCTGTTAAGAAAACAGGAGTGTGTGCCAGCCCCTCATTATTCATTACTGAGCTATTAATTCAAGTTCTCTTAGGAAAGCATCCAACAGTGAAAAGACAGGCTCTGAGCAGCCACCAGCTGAAGCACAGCCTCTTGCCTGGTCTCCCAGGTTAGCCAATGTGGGGCAAAGGCTGAGCTGCTCCCTTTGAACACACCTGGTTCTTTGGGGATAGGAGTGGCCCTACAGGGTGACAGTGACCAGCCAATATGTCCAGTTCAATGCTGCTAACTCTCGAGGCTGCGAATCCAAAAGCATCGGCTGCTCCTTAGCGGAGTTCACGTGTCCAGCATGCTGGATGAAAACTGAAGATCAAGACTTTCACATAAGAAAGTGGTGAGGGCAGAGGAGTGGGTGGAAGGAGAGGGTATGCCAGGCAGAGGTGAAGGAGGCGCTGGCCCAAGGCAGAGAGGAGAGAATGGGGTGACAGCACGAGCCAGCATCCACATGGAGGATAGGGAGCTTTATCAGAAGGGCCTTGGAGAGCCATGGGTGGGAAAATGACATAATATGTGCATGTACTGAGATTTTCCAAGGAAGCAGTGGAGGACAGAATCGTGGAGGCACGAAAACCACTCAGATTGATCTACGTCATCCTGGGGCAAATGGTATGGGCTGACCAAGCTGGTGGCAGAAAGAACAACGGGAAGGGAAGAAATTCAAGAATTATTCCCTGTAGCCCAGATGGTAAAGAATCTGCCTGCAATGCAGGAGACCCGGGTTTGATCCCCGGGTTAGGAAAATCCTCTGGAGAAGAAATCGGCAATCCAGTCCAATACTCTTGCCTGGAAAATCCCATGGGCAGAGGAGCCTGACGGGCTACAGTCCTTGGGGCCACAGAGAGTCTGACATGACTGAGCAACTAACACTACGAACACCAAGGTGAGCCGAATTATCCAGAGACGGAAACACAGTGGAGGATGGGAGGGGAATCGGGAAGAGGGAAGACGAAGGTCGGAGAATAGCTGCCAGGATTCTGCCTCGGGCAACACGGTGGGCACGGGTGCCATTTGCTTAGGGAGACGTGCTGGTGGGCCAGCGGGTTGGGCCTTTCTCAGCTGGGCTTCCACTAGAGCAGTAAGCATGAAGGCCTCCGCCATCTGGAAGGAATGAACATCTCTCCCCTGATCTGGAAAGGCACTAGCTCTCCTCGGGAGAACTGAGCAAAGAGGAAGTTGAGTTGAGTTCTGCATTCTGTGGTTCGGATGAAGAGCCCCAGTTGAGAAAGGTTTCGATAACATAGATCTGCCTATGCTCAGGCCCTGGGAGTGGATGAAATCACCCTGACCAAGTATAGAAAACTGAGTCAGGATGAATGAAAGTCAATGGATGAGGTGCCTGAAAAAGAATTGCGAAAAAATTGGGAGACAGCAAGGCCTTAAGTCGTGGAAGCCAAGGAGAACGCTGGCACTTCAGAAAGGAGAGGCTGGCCAAGCTGCTTCCCACAGGGTGGTTGTTGTGTTATGCTAGAGAAGATTCTTGGGGTGTATATGGGTGAACATTTTTAACTTCAGTAGTTATGTATTTTTATCTCAATGTACTGCAAGTAATACAGCATTTATGTGGCAATATAAATAACCAGGCATGTGTGCGTGCTAAGTCGCTTCAGTCGTGTCCAACTCTTTATGACCCTATTGACTGTAGCCCGCCAGGATCCTCTGTCCATGGGATTCTCCAGGCAAGAATACTAGAGGGGACTGCCGAGCCCTCCTCCAGGGGATCTTCCTAACTCGGGGATCGAACCCATTCTCTCTTACATCTCCTGCACTGGCAGGCAGGTTCTATCATTAGTGCCATCTGGGAAGCCCATAAACAACCATAGCTAATGGTTATTATTTTTTGACAGTGACCAGGTACTGGTCGGAGGAGGCAATGGCACCCCACTCCAGTACTCTTGCCTGGAAAATCCCATGGACGGAGGAGCTTGGTAGGCTGCAGTCCATGGGGTCGCGGAGAGTTGGACACGACTGAGCGACCTGACTTTCCCTTTTCACTTTCATGCATTGAAGAAGTAAATGGCAACCCACTTCAGTGTTCTTGCCTGGAGAATCCCAGGGACGGCAGAGCCTGGTGGGCTGCCATCTATGGGGTCGCACAGAGTCAGACACGACTGAAGCGACTTAGTAGCAGCAGCAGCAGGTACTGGTCATTGTACTAAGTGCTTTATATATGTTAAAATCCTTACTTAATCCTCACCACAACCCTACAAGGTAGATATTATTGTTATATCCAGTTTAAAGATGAAGAAACGGAGGCACAGAGAGGTCAAATACCTTGCCCATGATCATAGAACTAGTAAGAGGCAGACTTGGAATCTGAACCTGAGAGGTTTGACTCCAGGAACTCTGATTTTTGAAGAAGTGCTTATTTCTACCTTTAAAATAAATTCAAGTTAAAAAAATGGATTTTTTTAAAAAATAGTAAATAACAGAATGGCTATCACAAAGTTGTGGAGGAGGGATATGACTGACTGACACTTGGGCAGTGTGGTTATACTAAGGGAGAAATGCATGGCAGTGGACTGTACATAGTCTGCACATATCCTGAGACTATGGAACAAAAGGAACCATCCAGATCATGCTGTCCCCTGCCTAGGGGTAGACTCAATTATATCCTTTCAATTTTGGGCCATTATCCTAGGGACCGACAATAGCAACCACAAATATGATATTAACTATTAACTGTCGAAAATGTTATTTGCTATTGGTGGGGGTTAGATTCTTTAATAATGTCCTGAAAGATTCACGGGGTTCTTTAAATGTGACCAAACTCTTACACATTATTACCATACTTAAGTGTATTAGAAATGTGCTAAATTACTTCCTTGATTGCATTTGGAACATTTCAACAGCTGAGTACATTGTAAATACTCCGGCAGGAATTTTTATTTCTCATCCTTATTTCTTTGGGATCCCGTGAGAAATACAAGAAGCTTGTTTATTGCTGAAATAGATCTTGTTTAATGTCTTTCGTGTCTGTCCCTGGTGTGTTCCCAGCAAAAATGGTAGTGAAAGTGGTCCTAAGCAGAGCAGGAAATAAAATGGAAACCGAGCAGAAACAGAAAAGGAAATGTGCTGGGGAAGGCAGACAGGCTGCACACCTGCTGGGACTCCAGGTTCTAATCTGGGAGAGTGAGAAAAAGGAGATGGGACAGACTGAAACAAGCCAAAAGGCACTGGTCGTGGGAGAGACACTCAGCCATCGAGAAACAACGTCTTGACACCCACGGGAGAGTGGGCGGCACCAAGCCACAGACCCCTCTGTGTCTGTCTGCCCTACACTTGCACCCTTGCTGGTCCTGGTCTGCAGGTTCTCTATTCTTCCAAGATTTTGGTAGCATGTAGTTTCCAGAGCAACACCATGAGGAGTATTTGTCCTCAAGGCCTAGAAAGCCATGTGCTACCCCAGGCCCTTGGGACCCCAGTTCAGTGTGGCAGTCTTCACAGTACTTTCAGCGTGGTAGATCACATCTCCATCGTTAGAGACATGTTGTACCTATCTCCATGTCATACCTAAGATGACGGGAATCAGGAGTTCCCCAGATCTTCTTTCTGCATTAAACGGAGAGACAAAAATGTGTTCCCATCTGGTAGAAATTTTCACTTGTTTTTGCCCTTACTGCTGCAACTCAGCATTCTTGCCTGAAAATTTCCCTTGGGTATTATCTAGAGGATCTTTCTTATCAGGATCGTTACTCTCGTCTTTCTTTAGGTCCTTCTTTTCAGCTTGAAAATTCTGATTCTCTATGATTGGTGAGGAGGGTTGGGGAATCTCTATTAAAAGAATTTTTTTGTGTGTTTGTTTTAAACTCTGCCTTAGAGAAAATTTCAAATATCTACAAAAACCCAGAAGAATATAATGAATTCTCCTGTACCCAATGATCTGCTTTCATAATGATCTACTCTGAGGCCAGTTTATGTACTATCTACACCTCCACCTTCTCTACCCCTCTGGATTATTTTGAAGCAGATTCTTAACTATTTTAGCATAAATCTCAAGAAGATAACTTTTAAAAATCTAGCGTAGGAGTTTTTAAATGTGGGTTTATATGTATAATGTTACATGCAAATATGGATCTTCTTCAGAAGATGACCTATAGCGCTCATCAAATTTTTTAACTGGTTCAGGAGTCTTTTTAAAAATTATAAGCAAAACAATGAGCAGAGATGAAATTTACCTTAGGGTCAATAATTGTGAAGGAAACCTCATCTTGTCACTATTCTCATCTTTTCACTATGACCACATTATACTTATCCTTAAGTATTTTTCAGAAACTTGTTTCTTAGGAATGATTTTGACTCTTGTATATCTAGAGAGCGTAAATTTCAACTTTAAAAGGCTTTAAGATTAAATGCACTCCCTTAAAACCATAAATGCCACCTGATGCAAAGAGCCAACTCACTGGAAAAGACCCTGATGCTGGGAAAGACTGAGGGCAGGAGAAGGGGGAAAGAGAGGACGAGATGGTTGGATGGCATCACCGACTCAATGGACATGAGTCTGAGCAAACTCGGAGACAGTGAAGGACAGGGAAGCCTGGGCATGCTGCAGTCCATGGCGTCGCAGAGTCGGACACAACTTAGTGACTGAACAACAACAAAGTCATCAATACTAATTTAAAGAGCAGAAAACCATTAGAGACATATATACAATGGTCAATATACAGTCACTGAAATTTACTGCTCTCTGTATATACAACAGTTAAGATCATTCCTAAGAAACAAGTTTCTGAAAAATACTTCAGGATTTGAGAGTTTCCCAAATGGGCTCTCAGCCTGCCTAGTGAAGAAACTCAAGTCAGAGAACCAGAGGGAGAGTCAGTCAGGACTATTTCACCCAGAGCAATAGCCAGGAGGCATAGAATACAGGTATAGAGCTGCTCAAAATAGCCTAACGTTTTGCAAAATACAAAGGAAAACATATTTCCAGAAACATGCTACTAAAATAAAAAATCCAGAAGCCATACATACTGCTGATTAAGTTGAAATGACTCAGTTATTTTAATAAAACAGACATAAAATATACATTAACATTTTATTTTCAAAAATCTGGGTTGAACAGTCAAGCTGCATGTACATAAACCAAACCAAACAATACACCAACAGCTTAAAAAAAAAAAAACCAGAACCTTGCAAATCGTTAAGACTCCACTAGACTATCAATGAGAGGGCTGGGCTAAATGAACAAGAAACCCTGACACCCTTATGACAGAAAATCAAGGTTATGCACGCCTTCCCACTCAGGAGATCACATGTGCACAAAAAGAGGAGTATATGTGCAGGCCACACTGGAGGAAGAAAGAAAAAGTTGAAAACGGTACAATAAAATAATTCAAGGTACTGACCATTTCCTCTGTCATTCAGAATGATGTTCCCGGTGTTAAGAAATTATGGCCAGTGTTAAGAAATTATGGACAGCCTCTCTACATTAAAAAAAGATACAGGACAATGAAAACATCAGGACACAGTTTTGTTGCTATCTTTTGGAACATACAACTAGAGAAAGCATTAACATTTTAAATAAAATCATCCTGTTTCTTGTCCAAGTAGTTAAAGTGAACAGACTTTTGTCAGTTACAGCCAAGCAAGAGGAGACCCTGCGAAAGGTTACACTTGGAATTTATCCATAAGAGACTCCTTCCATCTGGAAGAGGTTTTGCTGTGCTTCAGAAGAAAAACTAAACAAACGCAAAGCAACCCACTCACTTTTCTATCGCTAAATTTAAAGCAAACGTGCTAAGATTGTTGAAAATGTAAATTCCACTTTCAACTGTCATGACCACTTGGGGGCACAGACAAAACCTTCATACCACCAGGAAGGACCTGGGCAAGGTCAACGATACTCTGGATTACTGTGTGTTTTCAAGTCTCTCCAGTACAACCAAATGAAAACCAAACCGAAGCAACCCAGGTTTAAGTTCTAACACTGACACTGTAGACCTTGGAAGTAACTTAGTGAGCTCTTTTGTTTTTGTTTTTACTGCTTTTATCCTTACTGTCTGAATTTAAACACGATTCTATAAAACTTCAAGTACAGCTGAGGAAAGCCCCTCAACTGCCTCTGGCCAGTTTCCTGTTGTTGAAACTGAACTTTTCTGGCATTTGTACTCTAAAACAAGTTTCATTTCTCCTGGTCTCTTGTTGCAACAAACATTTATCTTCTGTAATTTTCTACTTTTGCACCGGTTGTTAGTTCTGAGTTTGGGAATAGCAGAGAAACACACAAGGCGGCCTCCACAAGCTCCGGTCTTGGCTCTCAGACCCCAAGAAAAACGTGGGGGGCCCTCCCTGTTCTCACATGGAAGCAAGGGCCCATCAAGACAGTGTTTTAAATGGTAGTGAGGAAAACAGAGCAATTATACTTGTAAAAAGATGTCTAAATATTCTATTTATACTATGAAAGTGAAAAAGTGAAAGTCGCTCAGTTGTGTCCGACTCTGTAACACCATTAACTAATAGAGTCTGTGGAATTCACCAGGCCAGAACACTGGAGTGGGTAGTTCTTCCTTTTTCCAAGGGATCTTCCCAAGGATTGAACCCAGGTCTTCTGCATTGCAAGCAGATTCTTTACCAGCTGAACCACAAGGGAAGCCCAAGAATACTGGAGTGGGTAGCCTATCCCTTTCGCCAAAGGATATTCCTGACCCAGGAATCGAACCGGGGTCTCCTGCATTGCAGGCGGATTCTCTACCAACTGAACTATTTGGGATCAAGTGAAGGTGATGGAATCCAGTGGAGCTATTTCAAATCCTGAAAGATGATGCTGTCAAAGTGCTGCACTCAATATGCCAGCAAATTTGGAAAACTCAGCAGTGGCCACAGGACTGGAAAAGGTCAGTTTTCATCCCAATCCCAAAGAAAGGCAATGCCAAAGAATGCCCAAACTACCGCACAATTGCACTCATCTCACACGCTAGTAAAGTAATGCTCAAGATTCTCCAAGCCAGGCTTCAGCAATATGTGAACCGTGAACTTCCAGATGGTCAAGCTGGTATTAGAAAAGGCAGAGGAAACAGAGATCAAATTGCCAACATCCGCTGGATCATGGAAAAAGCAAGAGAGTTCCAGAAAAACATCTATTTCTGCTTTATTGACTATGCCAAAGCCTTTGACTGTGTGGATCACAATAAACTGTGGACAATTCTGAAAGAGATGGGAATACCAGACCACCTGGCCTCCCTCTTGAGAAACCTATATGCAGGTCAGGAAGCAACAGTTCGAACTGGACATGGAACAACAGACTGGTTCCAAATAGGAAGAGGAGTCCGTCAAGGCTGTATATTGTCACCCTGCTTATTTAACTTCTGTGCAGAGTACATCATGAGAAACGCTGGGCTGGAAGAAACACAAGCTGGAATCAAGATTGCCGGGAGAAATATCAATAACCTCAAATATGCAGATGACACCACCCTTATGGCAGAAAGTGAAGAGGAACTAAAAAGCCTCTTGATGAAAGTGAAAGAGAAGAGTGAAAAAGTTGGCTTAAAGCTCCACATTCAGAAAATGAAGATGGCATCTGGTCCCATCACTTCATGGGGAATAGATGGGGAAACAGTGGAAACAGTGGCAGACTTTATTTTTTTGGGCTCCCAAATCACTGCAGATGGTGACTGCAGCCATGAAATTAAAAGACGCTTACTCCTTGGAAGGAAAGTTATGACCAACCTAGACAGCATGTTGAAAAGCAGAGACATTACTTTGCCAACAAAGGTCTGTCTAGTCAAGGCTATGGTTTTTCCAGTAGTCAGGTATGGATATGAGAGTTGGACTGTGAAGAATGCTGAGCGCAGAACAATTGATGCTTTTAAACTGTGGTGTTGGAGAAGACTCTTGAGAGTCCCTTGGACTGCAAGGAGATCCAACCAGTCCATTCTGAAGGAGATCAGCTCTGGGATTTCTTTGGAGGGAATGATGCTAAAGCTGAAACTCCCGTACTTTGTCCACCTCACGCGAAGCGTTGACTCATTGGAAAAAGACTCTGATGCTGGGAGGGACTGGGGGCAGGAGGAGAAGGGGACGACAGAGGATGAGATGGCTGGATGGCATCACTGACTCAAAGGACGTGAGTCTGAGTGAACTCCGGGAGTTGATGATGGACAGAGAGACCTGGCGTGCTGCGATTCATGGGGTCGCAGAGTCGGACATGACTGAGTGTCTGAACTGACTGCCTGATTACTTCAGTAATGAAAAAATGAAGAAACATGATGCTGTGAGGTGGCGACTGTCTTTCACTTTCTTGTATTAGTTCAGTCCATTTAGTAAGTGAGGACTTTGGGCATTTTGGGATATGTGGCTTCTGGCCATATTATCAATTTAAAAGCAAACATATCTTTCTTCTAGTGGGTAATGATCTGATATTGCAGAGTCCCTTGAAATTATATTCAGTAAAATTTTTAAACCAAGCTTTGTAGGTTGCAGTATATCTTTATAAGAATAGTACATATATGGTTTATTTCCTGAATGTTATAACCAAGAATATGTCCCTTATCTTTACACATAAAATGTGTACAACACATAAAATGTTATCATATGCCAAAGTCACAACTTTTCCCCTCAGAATTTCCTATTGTTTCCTGGAACTTGGTGCAACAGAGAAGTCTGGAGTCAGAATGTTCTTTTGTTTTCTGATAGGTAACTTATTACTGTCTGACTGAATGAAAGGCTACAGGATTTTTCATTCTCTCTCCTTGGTAGTTTAAAATTTTGCCAGGAGGTGATTAGGAACAAATTTCTTTCGCTTTCGGCTTGGAATGCAGTGAGACCTTTCAATCTAAACATACAGATTTTCATTTTGTTCAGGGAAGATTTCATTTTTATAATGATATTTTTTGTCAGTCTGGTTTTTCCATCAGGAAAGCAAATGTCAGTAATATTAGCTAATGTTCTGTTTTTCGAATCCATTATCTTTCCCATATTTTCATCTCCTGTTTCTTTTGAAAGAACATTAGGAAGAAAATATCAAGTTTGCCCTTCACGTTTTTTTTTTTTAAAGCATCGGTATTATTTTCTATTTCCAATGTGGATTTTAATCTGTTACTATTTTCAGCTCCCTTGAAATCCTTCTTTCTAGTCTTTTTCATCGTATTCTGCCGTCTTTCTCGCTTAGTCCATCCCCGTCTTAAGGTAGCGTACTACTGCCGCACAGAAGCGATTCTTCAGTTCCTTCAAATATGACAGAGAGAATTCTAAAATTTTTTCCCTGCAGTAGATCACTTTCAAGTGTTCTGGAAGCTATTCATTTTCCTTGATTCAGTCACATTTTTTTTTTAATGCCCCATTTTTTTCTCTATACTCATCCTTAAATGCTGTCCTCAACTTCGTATTTGCCTTTGGTTATGCTATCTGTCCACTTAAGTGTTTGTCAAATCCCTTCTTTTGGATGTACAGGTTGAAGGTAAACAGATGTGCGTATTTCCAAGCCCAATTTCTACTTTCACACTTTTCTATTGAAGTGGCATCCTCTTCCTTTTTATTGCTTGGTTTTCTGGATCTCTGATCCTATACTGTAAGTGAAAAATCACAATATTTGCATATTCTGCTACTTGCTTATCTACTGTTTTTGTGTTTTTCTCAAAATGCATGATGCCACCGACAGACTCTCTCTGCTTTCTGCTCACGTGTTAGCCCTAGGACTTGGAGTTGGACTGAATGAAGAGGAGGTGGGTGGGGAGATGGAAGAGAGAATGGGATAGACAATCTGGTTAAGAGAAAGGATAAGCCAGTTACTTCCCTAGCGCCAGGGCTTTGAGTAAGGAGATAGACATGGTTAATGAGAACAAGTATTAAATACCTTTCAGATTTTCTGTTTCACAGAAGTTGTTTCATGACTCAAAACAAAAGAAAGCAGTGAGCTACAATCTGAAATGTTTTTTCTCAGTCCGCCTCCAGATGCCTTGTAAATTGTAAGATTTCTCCTATATTCTAGAATTGAGAGGCAGCCTTCTTCTGGGTCTTTATGAGTGTTTTTCTGGGAAGGCTGCAATTCACCAGAGGCTTCTGCTAGCCAGATGTTCTGCCAGACACAGTCCCATTAATGAATTTTAAAAAATCCAAATCTTCCCAGCTATGGTAAAGAGGGAAGATTCTGGATTAATTTTCCACTCTTCGCTCCACTACTTATTGCCTTGCTGACCTTGGATGGGCTCTTTAGTATCTCTGGGTTTCCATTTCTTAATGGTAAAATAGGGGGATTTGACTAGGCTATCTCACAGTTAACAACCAAAACCACCAGAGCCTTTTGTTTTTTTTTAAGTCTCAAAACAGAAAAACATGTACTCATAAAGGAAAGAACAGAAAATAGCTTTAGCTTAAAGATTATAAAAATTCTCTGATGTCAAAATTAAAAAGCGAAAGTAAAAACCCTGAGCATATAATTGTGACGTAGATTAGGAGGTCCTTTACGTTTCAGCAGTAATACCCATGTCAAAACAGGTACAGTTTGTAAACGACTTGACTTTTATTAGACTAAACTGGCATGATTATCTCCCTTTAAGGTGGACAAAAGATAATACAAGTAATTTACTGGATAAACACAGAAGGTTCTCGATAGGCAGACAATGTCATACTCATTCAGAGGAAACAATCAGGCTTTCCAGGAATTATTGAATTATATAAAAATATTAAATAAGTAAGAAAGCACATACAAGGTATGACACAATATGGTTTGAGAAAGAAAATATTTCCCAAACAAGCAGAAATTGTTTAATTTTTCAAAAGTTCTGTGATAGGGAGTTCACTGGTGGTCCAGTGGTTAAAACTTGGGCTTCCATTCCAGGGGGCATAGGTTGATCCCTGGTTGGGAAACTAATATCCCACATACTGGACAGTGTGGCCAAAAAATAAACATGTATTAAAAAAAAAAAAGCTCTGTGATAAATTGACCTCTTTGGGCCTGAAGAAGGTAGTTTAGGTTTGGGGTTTTTGTTTTTTTGGCTACCCATGTGAGATCTTACTTCCTGACTAGGGATCGGGGTCGGAATCCATGTCCCCTGCCCTGGGAGCATGGAGTCTTAACCACTGGACCATCCATGCCTCGAGCACTACATTTGGAGTGAGAAGCCTCGGGCTCAAACTTAAATTCTCCAATTTACTAGCTCTGTGAGACTTAGGGAGATTTACTTAACCTCTCTGAGCCTTGGTTTCTCAGTTAATGGGAATAATTAGACCTAGCTTGCAGAGCTGTTGTGAGAATTAAATGAGAATACAAGGCAGCCGTGAGAAGCACTTATCATAGTCAAATCTGAATCTTTCAGAAACTTATTGGAGTCAATCAGTAACAATAACTATGGCTAAATGTAAATTAATCAGATCTGTTATACTGACCATCAAGTATTTAGGAGCCCATTCTCATCTCAATGTCAGGGAGGGATCTACCTAATTGCTTTTAGTATTAATGGAAGCAATATGCATCTACATATAATCCAGTGATCTTTTTCTGGGTCTTAATAACTATTTCCTGAAATTATTAACTTCCAAATGAGCCACATTAGATAAATAATAAAGTATTTTAATTGAGCCTAAAAATCTGACTCTGATCAACAATTAAAACATAAGGAACTTCTCTGGATTTCTTGGGCTCTGAAGAACTAGAAGTGCTCCAAACCATCATCGTCATAATCGGTGAACTTGGCCAGGACAGGAGACCTCCCCCAGAGGAGTTTCAGGAAACCCCCTGATGTCAGGATACATGGGTACAGAACAGAGGGATTTCCAGATCAACTAGTTCTTCATCTCCCCAAAGCCTCCTCTTCTCTTAGAAAGGGAGTTTGGCTTTAGGTCATCACCAGTCTCCCTCTCATGTTTTTGCTCAGATAACAATTTATATGGGAAAATACAACAAAGATTCTTACCTAAGAACTCTGCCTAAACAAATTTGTTTTCTCTTAAAATAGAGCATTAAAAGACCACCCCCAAAGTAAAAGCATTTAAAGATATACAAGAATTTGAAACTTTTAATGTATTCTTCGGCTCAGGGCTGTTGGTTAATAGTTACTCAGTATGTATGGGCCTTAACTTAGACTAAATTGGAGCTCCTTAGAGGAAATGAGGTAACTCTTCTTTGAGGTCTTCATTGTTTGTATTCCTGGAAGGCTAAAGGTAACTGGTCACTAGCTCAAAAATGGTGAGCAATCCAGATTTCAATAAAAGCAACAAAGGGATGTATTATCTGATAACCGTAATATTTAAACATTTTAAGTGGTAACAATACATGTTAATTACCAATGGTAATTAGGTGTTAGCCTAATCTAAGAAAAATAATCAACATTCTGCTGCCTCCAGAGATAACAAACTATTAATTTTAAGGAGTTGTGAAACTTGAAACTTGAAGAAAATTATTATTCCTAAAGAAAGCATTCCAGTATACTGAGTAGGACTCATTGAGGAGATTGAGTGTATGATCTTGAGGACTTAGGAATTCTGCCTCCTGGTTTTGCCACTTCCTGACTAGACGGCCTTAAGGAACTGCAGAGATGTTAACAGTGATCACTCTGGAGATGATCGATTCGAATCATCTCGCCACACAGCTGAGGAAACGGAGTCCAGCACTGACCACCCGAGGAGAGAAGGTGCTGCCAATCTGGCCATCCTTCCTGTACAGCCAGAGGCTTCCACTTCTATAGGAGGACTATTTTGTCTAGACTCTCTCCGCGGCTGTCTATGAACATGCTGACAGAAGTAGGCATAGTGCTTGATGTTTTAATAAGGCTGAATTGAGATAAAAATCAAAGTAACAAGAGTTTCACATTTCTACAAATACCATGTATCAGTCAGGGCATGTTAATACAGCACATAACCCAAGGAAAGCTGGGAAATGCCACATCACTGAGGAGACCAATCCTTTCACAACTTTGGTTAGGTTTTCCCATAACACTCCCCTTTGCAAACACTGTAAACAATGGAAAGCTTTCTCATAAAGCCTCTCAGGGCTTCTCTGAAATTCTTTAACCATTTTTGCTTATATCTGAGGTATCCAGGCTTCGAGGGGTAGGAGGTAGAATTTGATGTGTTGGGTATAAATATGACCAGATTATAAGGTTTGGTTTCCTCTTCAAGTTTAACAGTTTAAAGGAGACTTTCCATCATGGAAGGAGTAAGTGGTATGAAGCAGGTTAGCTGAGTATCATTATTGCTTTTACCAAAGACTGTAAATACATAGGGAAGACTTACTGCATAATTACTGTATGTCCAGTGCTGTGCTAAAGCCTTTACATTTCAATGAAATCGCACCCTTCAAGCTGATGCCCCAAGTGTCTCTGGCAGAATAAACTTCCCAGGGGAGACTGGGGAGATTCTGGGGAGGAGGTACCAAGCAAGCAGGGCTCCCTTTAGAGCAGATGCAGAAATACTGCAGGCAAGAGCTCGCCCACAGGACTTGCTGGGTCCTCCCGAAGTACCTTCAGCCCCACCATTCCTGACAGGAGCCATGGCAACTTCTGCCTCTGTGAACATGCGAATTCCCCCTATTCAATTCCACTTATAAAAAAAAAACAAAACTACAGGTAAGTGGAGAAAGTACTCATAACCTTCCCCTTTCTTCTCTTGGATTCTCCCTGCTGCTGGCTTATTATTAGGCCAAGAGGAGAAAATCCCTGAGAACCCAATGGGTATGATTTAGAGCTGGCTGAAAAGATAGAACACAGCCTAAGCTTTGAAGGCTAGCGAGCTAGCTACGCGGCCCCCTTAGATCGCCTGACCATGGATGCAGCCATGTAGCAGGACAGGTGTTTGCCAGGTTAGTGGGTTTATTAGGTGTTCCTACCTATAAGCTTAAACTGTGTGTGCATACACACACACACCTCTACACACAAATACACAGCGGATGGCGCAGAGTAGCACCTGATACCTGTGCTCTTTCTCACTCGCGTTCCCCAAGGAGGCACGCGATGAAGGGCAATTAGGACGCTGAGACAATGACTCTTTCCTTCCATCAGGTATCACTGGAGATTCTACCTCCTGACTCTAATTATAATCATCCCCTTCAGAACTCTTGAGGGTTGAAAGTTCACCACATGGGTGATAAGTGACAAAGTTGAGGCAGAGATTGTTATTCAGTTGATGAAAAGCCACTACCGGCAGAAAGATTATAGCCTCTGGATCAGTTATTACTACTTTTGGAAACGTAAAAATCTGAAAAGATCCCAGCGACACCTAATGGCAATTTTTTCTTGAATCTATTTACAAGAAAAATGGAAGTCTTATTAATTAGGCTGCAGGCTCTGCCCAACAGTTTCATATAGGTTATATTTCTGTTTAACAGCAGTACTGACAAGAAAAATGACCATCTGCTTTCTTCAAGTGAAATTTCCTTTGGGTGTTCAGCAAATGAGGGCAACTGTACCTCAGGTTCTGTCTCTTTTTAATCAAAACCCCAAAATCCCTATAGGAAACCACAACAGTAGTCAATAGCTTATAATACTGCTTACTACATATTACCTGTAATTTACATACAGATGGAGACATACCAAAGTTAATCTATATTCAGGAAAGATCAACTGATAAAGTAAGTGTTGCAGGAACTAAAAAGGGAATAACATGAAACCTTAAGGCAGCATTGGTTAAGTCTTCTCCATTGAAGGAAGTACTACATATTTCAAGGGCCAGTGAATGATTTTTCAAAAATGATTAATACTAAAACAAAATTCTGAAAAAGAAATCTGACTAATTTTGAGACTCCTGCAAAATGAATGTATACTGGAATTTTAATTGTGGGTTAGAAAGCACACACAGGAACAAAATGGTGTAAGGTTGTGACAGTCTTTCCTCAGATACAAAATAAAGATTCCCTAGAAGTTATTTTTATTAATTAGTACTCTTTGGGTTCCTTTTTCATTTATAATTGAGAGCAGTTATGATAACTTTCTGTTAATGTGTGAATAACATATGGTCAGATTAAATCTCACCTAGTGAAATGTGTTCACGCTGTGTTAACAGCCTATCACCACGGTCTGATTTTTACCACTACGTCCTTGAGGCTGGGTTTGCTTACCTGGCAGGCTGACACATCACCGTGTCCCAAGCATTGGTGCCAACCTCAAATGATGACATCTCTTGTGGCTGAAAGAGTCGTACTTTGACAAATATACTTCAAAACTCTTTAATATAAACACATTTGGGGATTTGTTTTCTTTGCAGCTTATTTTGTTAGACTTTTTTTCCTGGGTAAGCCTGAAAATTACTTTCAGGTGTTTTACATATCCAGTGCTATATGCTGACAGAACAACTGCATGACACAAAGAACAGATTAAAAAAAAAAACAACCTCTAAACAGTGGTCAAACAAAAACACCTTTCACAGCACGCTGAGAAAGAAAATGTAGGCACTTCTGCTTCAGGAGGTTTTTCACGTTTTGATCACAGATCGCTTTTCCAAGACACTTTCTCTCACTGCAGGAAGTTCCCTCGAACCACCTAGTTCACTGGAAATCTTGTTCTCACACGCACTGTTTGGTGTATTAATCTTTTTTCATAAAACTGTCTCCATTGATGCAGAGATCAAGCTCCTCCCAGGGCTGAGAGCAGCCCTGCTTTCCCATCAGCATGACTGAGTGGCGCTCCGCGACCTTCCACCAAGCGAGGCGGCATACTCTGCAGGATCAAGTTACCCACCAACAAAACATAAAGAGGAGTGCCGAGCACAGGCTTCCTCCCGGAAGTAGTTCATCTGTCTGCCTCTCTCCTCCTAGATCCTCACTGTAAGTCATTAAAGTGTTTAGAGTCTTCAAAACATTCTAAAGCTACTAGGCTACTGGGATTTTTTTTTTTTTAATGACTAATGAAATAGTTTTTTTTTTTCTTTTTTTGAGAAAATCTGTGCTAAAAAGGCACTAGATAAAATGAACTTCCTTGCTCTTGTGTATGTAGTTATTTATACATTGTATTAGATTCTATAACTTAACAGAGGTGACACACATCTGGATAAAACATTCTAAATCTTCACTTGTCTACTTTCAGTTAAAAAAACAAATCTGAAGTCAAAGAAACAGAAGTCCCACACCGTGACCATGAAGTCATGGTCATCCCGGCCGCCTCGGAGCTCTAGCCTTGGCTGCGGGGCGGGGGGGTCGCCCCCTGACCGGGATGAGTGGGGTAATGGCCGGGACGCAGGGGACACTCACTGGCAGCAGCTGTGGGAGCTGAGCCTCCTGGACACCTGAGTGAATGAGACAAAGGTGAAGTTCTCACAGTTTTCCAGCTTGACCTTCTTGGCTAAGTTCGGGACAACTCCCCGAAGAGACCGCAGGCCCATCCTCTGCTCCTCGTACCACACCCTGCCCATGTCTGCAGCCTCCTTCCTGGCTGTAAGGTAGAAAGGGGACTTGGCCTCCATCTGGGTGGGCGGCCGGTGGACATACATGTACTTGTAGAGGAGGCAGTAAGGACACTGTTTGTGGCCCCGGGAATGCTCGTGGTAGATCTTGCCGTGGCAGACGCGGCTCGAAGCGCTCCGGCTCTCCCGCTTGACGCTGTCTGTCCGGGCGAAGTAGGAATGGTTCTGTGGGTCTGTGAGCAGCTCAATGTCGCCGTACATCAGGTCGGCATGCTCCTGCAGCGTCCTCATGTTCAGGTACTGGCTGTTGTACTTGACCACGGTGGACAGCAGCGTGATAGGGCTGTCATCCCCCAGACACCCCGCCTGCCACATCTCCTCCTCGTCCGAGATGGAGAAGTAGACGATGTTGCGAGAGCGGGCCCCTGACATCCCTGCCTTACTCAGCACCCACAGCTTCTCCTTGAGTTTCTTGGTGGACGAGCTGAAGGTGCTGCTGGTGATGGAGAAGCCCACCCCTGCATTCTTCAGGATGCGGTCCAGGCCTCGGCGGATGGCATGCAGCGACGTGGCCAGGAAGTCTGAGCCGTCACTCTTCTTTACGGTGACGTAAAAGTTCTCGAGCAACTCGTTCAACTTCACTGCAGGGATCTCAAATGAGACAAACACTGAGGTTACACGTTTTGTGGACACCCAGGTAGCCAGACCCCTCCTTCCTTCTCCTGATCCTCACTAGGGGCTGTGCTGGGGACAACCCTCTAGAGGGCTGCCCTCTTAGCATGAAATAATGGAAAAAACAGTGAGCTTCACACTGGGAGATCTAGGTTCCATACTAGGCTCTTTAGACATCAGTGTTTCAAGCAACAAGACAGGAAATAATACCTTCTCAAAGAACTACTGTAAAGCTTAAATAAAGCAGTGGACATGAAAGGGTCTGTAAACAGTGATGAACACATATACATACAACACAAGTATATATACACATATATTTTATTACTGGCCTTTGTAACTGACTATTTGTCTCTGGAAAGCCCTTTCTTCTCTTTTCTAGCAAATCATTTCCTTCCCTCCCCTTCAATAAAATCCAACCATCCTCTCTGAACCATGCCTGAATTAAACTGATCAAACTCTAAATCATTCCAACATTAATTTCCTTGATCTCTGCACTGTTTGGCACAGCTGGTATGAAACATTCTATAGAGAAAGACGACTAACATGTCCAATTTGTACAGCAAGATTTTGCTTTGATTTTTTACCTGAATTTATCTGAATAAGTCTGGAAATATCTCTGACTTAATGCTCCACAGAGTTTCAATATCAATATTTGCTCAAAAGATATGAAAAACTTAATGATTATACTGACAGTTAAAGACTGCTCCTTAGGTATGGTAGGAGGAGCAGGAAGGTTGGCTGGAAAGAAAGCTTTACTTTCAAGAGGGAGTGATAAAGATAAAACCAGACCCTGCTTATTGTCAGTTTAGGTTGAATACACATTCTAGGACAAAAGGTTGTCTCAAAACAAAATGTTTTAAAAGTAGAAACTATACAGGTAACTTTCATTCTTCTAAGAGACCTTGGGTCAAAGAGAAAATAAAAACAGAATTATACATTAAAAATGAACCAAACTGAAAACATTAGATATCAAAACATATGAGATGTCACCAAATACATTCCAAAAACATCACAGCCTTAAATGACTTTGTTAGATACTTTATTGAAAATAAGCAAACACTATTCAACACAAAAGGCTAGAAAAAGAAGATCAAATTCAAAAATAGTAGAGTGAATCAATAAAAATAAAACAAATTAATGAACTGGAAAAGACATAAATTGGGGTAAAAAATGAAACTATTACAAACTCCTAGCAAATATGACAGAAAGAAAGAGAAAGAAGAGAAAAGGAAATATACATACAGACAATTTCTTAAATGAGAAAAACTATAAGTACAGAAAACAAAGAATATTATAAACTTTATTCATATTAATTTGAAAATATAAATAACCTGAACAATTCCCTAGCAAAATGTAAGTTACCAAAGCTGGTTCAATAAGAGGTAAAAGATCTGAGTGAAATGATTGCCAAAGATGTATGTCACTCATAAAGAAATGGCATTATGGAGTCAATTCAGCTTTTCTTTTGTGTTTAAACAATTTCAGAGCACAGAAAAAAGAAGCGTTCTTCATTTTTTCCCCTAATCCAACTCTGACAGATACTATACCAAAAAACAAAGTACATGACTCTAAATGTACTAAGTAAAATATTGGTGATTTCTGTTTTGCATGGCACAAACGTTAAACAGAATGCATATGTGTTAGAACCATGCAAATGAGGCCATGGCTCTGGGCTACTTATGTTATCACGTCAAATTCAGGACTGCAGGAAAGCAATGGACATTGAGACCAGCAGGGATTATGGCAGAGTGTAAGGACGGTTCAAACGTAATACATAAGGTGACTAACTCATTCCATATACTAAGAGAAGTAATATGAACTTGATAATTACTGAAAAATTATTTGAAAGAATGTGCTATCCCATTTCAAATTTAGAAAAATTCAAACCAGGAACTTTCCTGGTGGCACAGTATATAAAAGAATCTGCCTGCCGATGCCGGGGATCTTGGTTCAACCCCAGGTTCAGGAAGATTCCACATGTCTAGGAGCAACTAAGACGGTTTGCTACAACTACTGATCCAGTGCTCTAGGGCTGAGAGTCCCATCTACCGGAGCCCGCACCCCTAGAACCTGCGCTCCCTCCGTAACAAGAGAAGCCACCTCAATGAGGAGCCGGAGCACCACAGCGAAGAGCAGACCCTGCTCACCGCAACTAGAGCAAGTCTGTGTGCAGCAACGGAGAGCCAGTGCAACCAAAAAATAAATTAAAAGAAAAAACATTCAAACTAAACTCAGGTTGGAAGAAAAGATATCCTCTTAGTATGATGAAGACTATTTTACAGACATGAACTATAAAAACTATACCCAAGATGAAAACATTAAAGTCTTTTTTCATGAAGTGAGTAATAGGATAAGAATGATGAATATCACTGCTATTACATAACACTGCTCTATTACATAACCCTGGAGCACTGGATCAGAATCTTTAGATTCTGACCAAGAGACGAAAAATAAATTACACACACACACACGTGTATATATGTATACAGGAAAGGAAACAGACAAAATTTAACTGTTCTCTGATAATCTAAATGTTAGTCTAGGAAACTCCAAGAGATTCAGTCAAAAAGCCATCAGAAAGAGGAGAGTAGCTGCACATAAAATATAAAAAGCAGTAGCTTTCTTACATACCAGTAACAGTTAATAAAACTTCCAATTACAATGACCCCCCAAACTCAGCTGGTTTCAGATTTTTATGCTGTCATTTGAAACTCCCTACTTGCAGGTATTAACCTCTCTTTGTATTAGCTGGGATTCCTGTGGTTACAAGAGAGAGAGAGAGACCAGACCTGAACAAGCCTAGGCAAAGAGGGCTATCAGAACTGGTGGATTCCAAGGCCTTCAGGATTCCATCTGTCACCTTCTGCTTCTCTGTACAAAGCAGCTGTCTTTATGTAGCCACCTAGCATTCCACAAGGTTTGTATCTCACAGTTTCAAATATTAGCAAAAGGCCAACCCTTCTTTTCAGTAGAACAAAAAATATGAAGGGAGGATTTCGACTGGCCCACTCTTGATCCCAACAACTGACGAAAGCGTGGGCCACCGTACTAGCATGATGGCTTCCGGGGCAACCACGGGGACTGTAGGAGAGCCCGATTTTCTTACATAAGAGGTTTTGAGCAGAAAATCACATTACCTTAGTATCTAAAAATAAAACAAGTAACTTCTGATAGCTTCCTGTTGCCTTTAGGGTAAGTTCCAAATCTTTCCCTTATATGCAAGTCTTCACGATCTGCTTCCATACAATAGTAGACTGCTTGCAAAGACAGACACCACGACCTCTCCCCATCCTGTTCCTATCTGTTCAGTTCAGATCAGTTGATCAGTTGTGTCCGACTCTTTGCGATCCCTGGGACTGCAGCACGCCAGGCTTCTGTGTCCATCACCAACTCCTGGAGCTTGCTTAAACCCATGTCCATAGAGTCAGTGATGCCATCCAACCATCTCATCCTCTGTCGTCCCCTTCTTTGCCTGCCTTCAATCTTTCCCAGCATCAGGGTCTTTTCCCATGAATCAGCTCTTTGCATCAGGTGGCAAAAGTAGTAGAGCTTCAGCTTCAGCATCAGTTCTTACAATGAATATTCAGGGTTGATTTCCTTTAGGATTGACTGGTTTGATCTTGCAGTCCAAGGGACTCTCATGAGTCTCCTCCAACACCACAGCTCAAAAGCATCAATTCATCGGCACTCAGCTTTCTTTATAGCCCAACCCTACATCCATACATGACCACTGGAAAAACCATAGCCTTGACTAGACGGACCTTTGTTGGCAAAGTAATGTTTCTGCTTTTGAATATGCTATCTAGGTTGGTCATAACTTTCCTTCCAAGGAGTAAGCGTCTTTTAATTTCATGGCTGCAATCACCATAATTTCATGGCTGCAATCACCATCTGCAGTGATTTTGGAGCCCCCCAAAATAAAGTCTGACACTGTTTCCACTGTTTCCCCATCTATTTCCCATGAAGTGATGGGACCAGATGCCATGATCTTCGTTTTCTGAATGCTGAGCTTTAAGGCAACTTTTTCACTCTCCTCTTTCACTTTCATCAAGAGGCTTTTTAGTTCCTCTTCACTTTCTGCCATAAGGGTGGTGCCATCTGCACATCTGAGGTGATTGATATTTCTCCTGGCAATCTTGATTCCAGCTTGTGCTTCTTCCAGCCCAGCGTTTCTCATGATGTACTCTGCATAGAAGTTAAATAAATAAATAAGGTGTCAATATACACACTTGTCGTACTTCTTTCCCAATTTTGAACCAGTCCATTGTTTCATGTCTGATTCTAACTGTTGCTTCTTGACCTGCAGTTTTCTCAGGAGGCAGGTCAGGTGGTCTGGTATTCTCATCTCTTTAAGAATTTTCCACAGTTTGTTGTGATCTACACAGTCAAAGGCTTTGGCATAGTCAATAAAGCACAAGTAAATTTTTTCTGGAACTCTCTCACTTTTTTGATGATCCAATGGATGTTGGCAATTTGATCTCTGGCTCCTCTGCCTTGTCTAAATTCAGCTTGAACATCTGGAAGTTCTTGGTTCATGTACCACCGAAGCCCGGCTTGGAGAATTTTGAGCACTACTTTGCTAGCGTGTGAAATGAGTGCAACTGTGTGGTAGTTTGAACATTTTTGGGCATTGCCCTTCTTTGGGATTGGAATGAAAACAGACCTTTTTCCAGTCCTGTGGCCACTGCTGAGTTTTCCAAATTTGCTGGCATACTGAGTGCAGCACTTTGACAACATCATCTTTTAGGATTTGAAATTACTCAGCTGAAATTCCATCACCTCCACTAGCTTTGCTCATAGTGATGCTTCCTAAGGCCCATTTAACTTCACACTCCAGGATGTCGGGCTCTAGGTGAGTGATCACACCATCATGGTTATCTGGGTCATGAAGATCTTTTTTGTACAGTTCTCCTGATGAGGTCGCAAAGAATCGGACACAACCGAGCAACTGAACTGAACTGACTCTGTATGTGTGCCAACTGACTCTGGGTATTCTTGCCATATCTTCTGTTTCTGTTAGGTCCATACCATTTCTGTCCCTTATTGTGCCCATCTTTGCATGAAATGTTGCCTTGGTATCTCTAATTTTCTTGAAGAGATTTCTTGTCTTTCCCATTCTATTATTTTCCTCTATTTCCTTGTACTGATCACTGAGGATCTCCTTGCTAGTCTTGCTCCTCCTTTCTTTTCTCTCCTTGCTATTCTTTGGAACTCTGCATTCAGATGGATATACTTTTCTTTTTCTTCTTTGACTTTTGCTTCTCTTTTCTCAGCTGTTTGTAAGGTCTTCTCAGACAAGCATTTTGCCATTTCCTTTTCGTGGGGATGGTTTTGATAACTGCCTCCTATACAATGTTACAAACCTCTGTCCACAGTTCTTCTGGGACTCTGTCTATCAGATCTAATCCCTTGAATCTATCTGTCACTTCCACTGTATAAAAGTGTAAGGGGTTTGATTTAGGCCATACCTGAATGGTGTAGTGGTTTTCCCAACTTTGTTCAATTTAAGTCTGAATTTTGCAGTAAGGAGTTGTTGATCTGATCCAGTCAGCTCCTGGTCTTGTTTTTGCTGTAGAGCTTGTTTTGCTATAGAGCTTCTCCACCTTCAGCTGCAAAGAATATAATCAATCTGACTTTGGTATTGACCATCTGGTGATGTCCATGTGTAGAGTCGTCTCTTGTGTTGTTGGGAGAGGGTGTTTGCTATGACCAGTGGATTCTCTTGGCCAAACTCTGTTAGCCTTTGCCCTACTTCATTTTGTACTTCAAGGCTACACTTGCCTGTTACTTCAGGTATCTCTTGTCTTCCTACTTTTGCATTCCAGTCCCCTATGATGAAAAGGACATCTATTTTTTGTGTGGTAGTTTTCGTTATACTCTGCTTTCCAGCCTCACTGAACGCTGTGCCAGTCATATAAACCACAAGGCTCTTTCATGCTTCCAAGTCTCTGCATATGCTACTTCCTCTACCTAGAAAGCTTTTTTCCCCCACTAATCTTCTCTACTTGGAAAACCTCTATTCCTTATTTCAGACTTAGCTCAAAATAGAAGACTACTCCAGCTTCCCTAAGCAAGTTACTGTCTCAAGTGGGATCCCACGAATCTTTTTAGAACAAATAACTCTATTTATTTATTTCGTTTTGGTTGTGCAGGGGCTTCATTCCTGCTCTGGCTTCTCTCTAGTTAAGAGAAAGCAGGGGCTACTCTCCAGCTGCAGTGTGTGGGCCTCACACTGCAGTCGCTTCTCTTGTCATGGAGCACTGGCTCTAGGGTGTGCTCGCTTTAGTAACTGCAGACACGTGGGCTTGTTAGTGCTGGCTCCCAGGCTGCAGAGCACACTCTCAGCAGTTGTGGCACCGGGGCTTAGTTGCTCGGCAGCATATGGGATCTTCCAGGATCAGGGATTCAACCCATGTCTCCTGCACTGGCAGGCAGATTCTTTACCACTGAGCCACGAGGGCAGCCCCGCATTTATAGTCTGTCTCTCAAGGTGGACTGAAAGCTTCCTGAAGGCAAGAATGACATCTCACACACGACTGGTTCTTTAGGTTGAAGACCCCCACTAGCAGGTCTGAAATGTTATCACTGATACCCCATGCACTGACAAACACGGGTTAAAGCAAGGACCTGACCTCAGAGTCAAGAGAACCAAGCTGAGTTAGGGTGCAGATCATCTCTCTTGATTTATACAAGTTTCAAAGAAAAACTAGAGCAAAAGCAATTCCTGGAGAAATGTCAAGGCACAAAATTTATATTCTTTGCACACAAGAAACTCTTCATTCTGGCCCATGTTGGCTGCCTCCTTTGTTTTCTCAGATTGTGTTTTGGTTGACGGTCATTCCTCCAGGTCTTTAATTTTTTATGAAGACATTGCCAAAAACTATTTCCCTCTATAAGCCACTCTGAATAGATTTACTACATTAAATTCACTATGGATTGCAAACCTGGCTTCCTTGATGTGAAAATGACCAAAGAGAAGTAAGAGCTTGGTCATAGGGCAGACGACGCCAGATAGGAAAGAACAGTATAAGAAGACTGACTTGCTGATAAATCTCAAAGTTTTGGAACTATGTAGTAATCCTTGGCAATTGAAAGAATTCTAAGACATGTAAAACCAAGAGTTACTTTTGGGGAATGCCTCAAACTTCCTTTTGTGATAATCTTGACCAAGGGATGAAGAAAGTAGAGAAAATGCTTGTGAACTATACATACTCTAATAGGAAAACAAAACAAATTTTCAAGTAACCATTGCTGACAACAAAAATGATTTCACTTTTGTAGTTACCAAATTTCCATTTATTGAGAAAGACAGATACAAACTTCAAGAGGCTCTATTTTCTCAGTAAGGCTAAGGAATATATAAATCAATGAGACAGCAACTCTGAGAAAGACATATTAGTGAGGATTAGATTACATTTATGAAGAAAAAACACTCTGTGGAACAAATGTAGTAGACCACAGGGTAATGAGAGTGAGACTGGCAGGGTTTACTCTGCTTATTGAGATGACTTGAGTCTGATCTGATTTCTTGCTTTCCTCCTTAAAAAAAAAAAAGAAAGAAACTAAATTTGAGGTCCAAAGTGAAGTGTTAGCTGCTCAGTCATGTCTGACTCTTTGTGACCTTATGGACTGTAAGCCTGCCAGGCTCCTCTGTCCATGGGATTTCCCAGGCAAGACTACTGGAAGGGTAGAAATTTCCTTCTCCAGGGGATCTTCACAACCATGGATCAAAGCCAGGTCTCCTGCATTGTAGGTGGATTCTATACCATCTGTGCCACCAGGGAAGCCAGCTGCCAGACCATGATCAACAGCTGCAACTGTCCTGTCTGCTGCTAGCTATATCTATCTTTAGAGACACAACTAGACTAAAAATACCTTGCACCAGGACCAAAAAAGTGAGAGTAAAGACTGTAGGTAGACCTTGATGCCACAGTTCCTTTTAACTAAATACTGCTAATTCTCTAAGAGACTGGCTTTTCTTAAGAACTTATCATTAAAAATATTTAAGTGGCCCATGTGAGACAGAGGATTGAAATACATTTTCTTCTTCATCCACATTCCTCTAGACAACACAGGAGAAACTACCCAGAAGTGATGATAAGGCACACCCAACTGGACAGGTGAGACATTTCACCACCTGGGATGGATGTATGCTACCTAAGCTGTGGAGGTTGTGGGGAAATGGGGTTCTTTCCACGGATTCCTGCAAGGAAGTGTAAAGTTTCCCAGTAACACATAACTGTCTTCACAGTGACTTCACAAAGTCTGGAAGACAAGATCCTCTGGCCTAGAAAAGGTTAAGGTTAAGGGCTAAAGAAATGGTGATAAGGGCCTACGAGAATAGATGAGTTTTTATATTTTTATGAATTAAGGTGAACTGTTTAAATTGATTTGCTAGGTTATTACAGTAAGATACACATACAATTTACTATCTTAATAATTTACAAGTGTACCATCCAGTGGCATTGAAAGTACACTCGCAATGTTGTGCAACCATCATCACTATTTATTTCCAGAATTTTTTAAAAAAGAAACGTACTCATTAAACAGTAACTCCACATTTCCTCCTCCTGCCAGCCCCTAGTAATCTCTATTACACTTTTTATCTCTGTAAACTTGACTGTTCTACCTACTTTGCAGGAATGGAACAAGACATACTTGTTCTTTTGTGTCTGAGATTTCATATAGTATAACACATTCAAGGTTCATCTATGCTGTAAGCATGTATCAGTACTTCATTTCTTTTTGTTGACAAATAATATTCCATTGTATAGATATGCCGCATTTTGTTTATCCATTTATCTGCTGATGGACATTTGGGTTGTCTGGATCATATTTTGGCCATTGTGAATAATGCTACAACAAACACTTGTGTGCAGGTTTTTGCAGATATATGTTTTAAATTTTCTTGAGTTTGTGTCCTTGAATGGAATTTCTGGGGGATACAGTAACTCTACGTTTAACTTTCAGGGAACTGCCAGACTGTCCAAAGCAGCTGCATCATTTTACTTTCCCACCAGGACCATGTAAGAGCGGATGAAGGTTCCAATTTCAACACTTGTTATTATCTTTTTCTTTTTCATTCGAATCTTCCTACTGAATGTGAAGTAGAATCTCATGTGGTTTAGGCCTGCATTTCCCTGAGGTCTAATGAAGTTGAGCATCTTTTCATGTGCTTTTATCTTCTTCATAATAACTGCTTACTGTCCTTGTCTGCTAATTCTAAAATCTGTGTCAGTTCTGGGTTGGTTTTGATTGATTCATTTTTTTAAGTGATATGTTTTCTTGCTTCTTGGCATGTGTGCAGATTTTTGCTTAGTTGCCAGACATTCTGAATTTTATTTCTTGGGGTCTGGATATTTTTATAATCCTATAAATGTTGTTAAGGTTTGCTCTAGGACATAGTTAAATTACTTAGAACCCTTGGATCCTTTTGGGTCTTGCTTTTTCTTCATTAAAAAATTAAGATGTAATTTCTATATAACACTGTATCAGTTTTGGTTATATAAATAATGTTTTGAAATATATATATATATTACAAAATGATCACCACAATAAATCTAGTCAACAGCCATCACCGCATATAGTTTAATTTTTTTCCTTATAATGAGAACTTTTAAGATTTACTCTTAGCAACTTTCAAATACACAATACAGTATTATTCACTACAGTCAACAAGCTATAACATTACATCCCCAAGCATTTTGACCACCTTCACCCATTTCAATACCCCTCATTCCCAATGTCTAGCAACCACCAATCTGTTCTGTGTGCTCTGAGGTTTTTGCTTTTAGATTCCACATAAAAGTGAGATCATGTGGTATTTTTCTTTCTCTGTCTGAGTTATTTCACTTAGTGTATAATGCCCTCGAGGTCCAAACATGTTGTTGCAAATGGCAAGATTTTCTTCCCTTTTATGGCTGAGTAATATGGTGTATGTACACCATATATTCTTCATCCATCTATGGACACTTCAGTTCAGTTCAGTCACTCAGTTGTGTCCAACTCTTTGTGACCCCATGAATCACAGCACACCAGGCCTCCCCGTCCATCACCAACTCCTGGAGTTCAGACTCACGTCCATCGAGTCGGTGATGCCATCCAGCCATCTCATCCTCTGTCGTCCCCTTCTCCTCCTGCCCCCAATCCCTCCCAGCATCAGAGTCTTTTCCAGTGAGTCAACTCTTCACATGAGGTGGCCAAAGTACTGGAGTCTCAGCTTTGGCATCATTCCTTCCAAAGAAATCCCAGGACTGATCTCCTTCAGAATGGACTGGTTGGATCTCCTTGCAGTCCAAGGGACTCTCAAGATTCTTCTAACACCATAGTTCAAAAGCATCAATTCTTTGGCGCTCAGCCTTCTTCACAGTCCAACTCTCACATCCATACGTGACCACTGGAAAAACCATAGCCTTGATTAGATGGACCTTTGTTGGCAAAGTAATGTTTCTGCTTTTGAATATGCTATCTAGGTTGGTCATAACTTTCCTTCCAAGGAGTAAGCGTCTTTTAATTTCATGGCTGCAATCACCATAATTTCATGGCTGCAATCACCATCTGCAGTGATTTTGGAGCCCCCCAAAATAAAGTCTGACACTGTTTCCACTGTTTCCCCTTTTATTTCCCATGAAGTGATGGGACCAGATGCCATGATCTTCATTTTCTGAAAGTTGAGCTTTAAGCCAAAGTTTTCACTCTCTACTTTCACTTTCATCAAGAGGCGTTTTAGTTCCTCTTCACTTTCTGCCATAAGGGTGGTATCATCTGCATATCTGAGGTGATTGATATTTCTCCTGGCAATCTTGATTCCAGCTTGTGTTTCTTCCAGCCCAGCGTTTCTCATGATGTACTCTGCACAGAAGTTAAATAAGCAGGGTGACAATATACAGCCTTGATGTACTCCTTTTCCTATTGTCTGTTGTTCCATGTCCAGTTCTAACTGTTGCTTCCTGGACACTTAGGCTGCTTCTATGTCTTGGCTATTGTAAACAATGTTGCAATGAACAGAGAGGTGTATATATCTCTTTGAGTTAATGTTTTCACTTCCTTTAGATAAAGGATTGTATGCTAGTTCATGTTTCGATAATAGCCATGCTAACAGATGTGAGGTGATAGCTCATTGTGGTTTCGAGTTGCATTTCCCCGATGATGAGTGATACCCTACCTTTTCATGTAGCTGGGTCTTGCTTTTAAGATTTGCTGGGTGGGATCAGAGCAGAGTTCAATCCATGGCTAATTCTTCTCCACATGTGATGCAAGACCTTTCTGAATACTCTACCGCGTGAATCCTGAGGTTTCTCCAGTCTGGCTGGTGGGGAAAGGCACCATCTCCAGCTCGGTGGAGCTCCAGGCACTAACACCTTTCATTCTTCTCCTCAGGCAGTTCCCTCACACGCAGGTGTTGATCAGTATTCAGCTCAACATTTGAGATGGAATGTGTTCAGTTCTCTCAGGTGTTCTTTCTGGGTAACTCTACTTTCAAATATTCTGTCATGACAGTCCTAGTCACCTGGGTCTCTCTGGACTCTTAGCTCCATTTCCTCAACTCAGCAAGTGTGCTGGGCTCTGCCTGCATGCCCTCTCCCTGCACCACAGCCCTGCAGACTCTCTCAAGGCAGCAAGCTGGGACACACCTAAGGCTCACCTTGTTTCCCATGTCTCAGACATCATGGCCCTGTGTGTTATACAGTAACTTACATATTAGTTATATCATTTGTCTGCTTTTTGGTTGTTTTTGGCAGGAGAGCAATCTCCTCCAAATTGGTTGGAAGTGAAAGATTTAACTAATTTTTCTCCTGGGTATGGGTTACATGTTCACACTTCTTCCTATGAATAGCAACTTCTGATTGGATGCTAGAAGCTATGGATTTAACATTTAATTCTGGATTTGTTCCATCTTTTCAATGAATGTCGTAATTTCTTTTTAGTTCTCATGTCCCCATCCTCCCTGAGTTCTGATTTCTGTCTCCCCTCAACTCAGCAAGACTGCCAGGCTCAGTCTGGGTTCCCCCTCTCTTCCCCGCAGTTTAGATATTGTCTCCAGGCAGAAAGCCTGAGAGGTGGTGGCACTCATTTTAGGGATCAAGGCTGTGTTGCCTGTTCTGTCGGAAGACATATTTCAAACATTTTGCTCAGTTTTCTGGTTGTTGCGGAGGGTAATTCTGGACCCTTCTATTCCCTTATGATCACAGGTGGAAATGATCTGCTGGGTCATTTTGATTAGTGTGCTGTTGCTCGTTCATTGTTATAATTCTTTTTATTCTTTCAACAAACATTACATACATACTTAGCCTATAATCTACTGTCTGAAGTTCCTGCTGTCTAAATCCACTTTCTGTTTCTAATCATTCTCATTCATGGTGGTTTATTTCCTTAAGTGGCTCGTGATTTTTTTTTTTTTTTTATGAGCACATATTTACTTGATCTTTATTAACCTGTGAAAAATTTGCACCTACATGTTGGATGTTTCCCTTCTAAGATTATTAGCATATGACTCTGCAAGGAGCCAGAGTATGCTATTGACTTAGAACTTCTTTAGACCCATTCAGGGTCTTCTCAATAAAGGGTTCTTCAGTTTGGCTCCTAGTGGTTTCCCTTCCTCAATGGTTGCTATTAACATAAGCCCTGAGGGGAGAGCCTGATTTTCATATGTGCCTACTGCTCACACCACTTCAGTTTCAGCCCTTGGATGACTCCATTTCTTTTTGCAAAGGTCCCTCACAGTATCTAGGGCACTATGCTTCCAGAAGTAGAAACTTGGATTTCCTATTTCATCTCTTGTTGGTACCCTAAACACAGGCTTCAACTTTGACTTCTATTTGCAACACCTCTGAATTTAGACTTCCAGCTTTAATATTTCCCCCATGTTTTAAACTCATGTTCCCAAATGTTTATTTGACATATACATCTGGTAGATGTAACTATTATTTATTTACACTCAACATATCCAAATCAAAGTACATATTTCTCTTCTCTTTTTTGGTCTTAAAAAACATGTTAATTTAATATAATTTTAGACTTACAAGAATAGTAGAGAGAATCCCCAACTAATCTTCACTGAGCTTCTCCTAATGTTAATATCTTTCAGAACAGTTATTGAAACCAGGAAATTAACATTGTTGCAATGCTGTTAGCTAAACTTCAGACTTTACTCATATTTCCCCATTTTTCCAGTAAAATTTTCTTCCTGTACCAATATAGTCCCACATTTCATTTAGCTGTCCTGTCTCCTTCAGTTCAGCTCAGTCGCTCAGTCATGTCCGACTCTTGAGACCACATGGACTGCAGCACGCCTTAGTTTCCTCCAAACTGTGACCATTTCTCTCTCTTAATATCTTCTGTGACCTTGATACATTCCTTGCTACATTTGGAGAGTACCAGTTAAGCAATCTGTAGAATTTTCCTCAATTTGGATTTGTCTGCTTTTTTATCATGAGTACACTGAGGTTATGAATTTTTAAGAAAAAAATCCCATACATGCAATGTGTTGTCCTAGGCACATGGGAAATATTAATCTTGATCACTATGAAAGTGGCATCTGAATAGTTACTATTTCTCTCTAGTACATATTTAAGAGGGTCTTACGTTGATGCAACACAAAAATCCTGTTTATCCTTACACTTTCACCACTAATTTTGCCATTACCAATGGATCTTGCCTGAAGCAATTATCATTGTGGTGCTCTATGGTGATTTTATACCTCTCTTGTTCTACATTTTTTAAAATTAATTAATTTATTTTAATTGGAGGCTAATTACTTTACAATATTGTGGTGGGTTTTGCCATACACTGACATGAATGAGCCACAGGTTTACATGTGTCCCCCATACCGAGCCCCCTCCACCACCCTCCCCATCCGATCCCTCTGGTTTGTCCCAGTGCACCAGCTTTAAGTGCCCTGTTTCATGCATCAAACTTGGACTGGCAATCTATTTCACATATGGTAACAGACATGTTTCGATGTTATTCTCTCAAATCATTCCACCCTTGCCTTCTCCCACAAAGTCCAAAAGTCTGTTCTTTATATCTGTGTCTCTTTTGCTGTCTCGCGTAATGGGTCATCATTACCATCTTTCTAAATTTCATATATGTGCATTAATATACTGTATTGGTATTTTTCTTTCTGACATCTGTCTCTACACATCCTAGAATTTTCCCTTCCGTTAACAAATGTCAAACATTTCAAGTCAGAAGAGATTTTAAGAGCTTGTTTTACAACTGGGAAAATTAAGAATCTACCAGATACATTTTTGCTCATCACTTCCAGTTAACTGCTCTAAAATGTTACATTTCTTACATTGCTTCCTGTTCAAAAAAAAATTCAGTGTTTCCCTTTCATCTGACCCTTAAGACATTTGCAGATCCTATGGTCAGTGTTCTCCCAGTTATGACAGTCCCTTCCCTGCTGCTCCTGCAATCATCTTTCAAATAAAATCTCTCCTTATAAAGAAACACAGGAAAAAACTTTAGTGGCCAATATTCACAAGGTTTTGGCTTGGCATTTAAGGGTTATCAGAATCTAGCTTTATAGTTCATTGTTCCCATACACAAAGCCTCTGCTGCAGGAAGGTGAATATGTCCCTCTGAATTTTACTCTTTCTTACATGATTCATCTAGAAGACTCATGTCTCTATCCAATTCTCTTGAAACTCTACCTCTCTCTCAAAATACAAAATTAAGTTTAAGTATCAATTCCTTTGTCAGTCTAAACAAAGTCAAATTAATTTACCCATCTGGATTTTTTGGCATTTAAATTCTGCTGTGTACTGTGGTTATTTTTCTATTTTAGGGTTTTTTCAAAGTTTCCCCAGACAGAAAGCACCTGTTCCATGTTCCCCGCAATGGTTAGCACCCTGCCTGACACAGGCAAGCTCAGTAAAGCTGGCTGTGAGAAGTCAAGTCAAGAGTTTCTTACCTTGGTGATGTCTGTGTGATCTTTGAGCCCATTGGTCATGCACCAATATCGCCACACATTCAGGGCATACCGCGTGGCTTTGGTCGTGTTTGGGCTTACTGCACTGGTACATAGATCATTCAAGTCATCATTAATATTAAATACAGGAAATTTGTTGAGCTTAGTAGAATAGGCTAGAAAGAAAAACAATAAAAGGCATTAAAATAATTTGCCATTCCCATCTTTGGAGAATTAAATCTTTGGATCATGTTAAATAACAGAAAACTTCTAAGAGACAACCTTTAAGAAACGAAAGTTTCTATCAAGTATATCTATATTAGAATATAGTATGAAACAATATTTATAGCTTTACATCATGCAGTATCCTTGGATTTAATCCCCCATATATACTAACTGATGCACTAATGCACGCATTTCAGTAACAGTTGTGGAAATACGAATGAGGAGAAACAAAGAATGATTCCAAAATTTTCACTGAAAAAAAATAGCATTTCAGCTAGAAAGAAGGGAAAGAAAAGGGAAGACAAGTTATACATTCTTTCTCTTTACCTTAAGCACATGAAGAACTGTTATTTTTCTGTAATAGTCTCAAAAGTGTTATGTGTCATTCTGGGCAGCTTCAAATTAAATGGTATTAGCATATTTCTTTATTTCTTTTCACAAACTGATAAAGAGAGAGATTTCAACCCTGACTCCACAACCCATCTGCTAGCTTAGAATCTGAATGGAAGGTCAAGTAGAATATTAGGGAAAGAGAAGGGGTACACCAGTCAGGTCCACATCTGAGAGTGAATAGATTGTAAATTATAACTGCTAAATGATTTTAGATGAAGACTCCTCTTTTTCAATGTGTCCACTGGTTGCCAAAGAGACAGCTAAATCTACAACCATTAGCTGGCCTTTCTTCACACTCTGTGATCTACTAAAGCTGGGCTTAAACTGTTCAAATTGTTGTCTTTCGATAGAAAAAAAAAGTCAAGGTAAAAACCACTGCAAAGTTAAAACAATGCCAACTTGTACTCTAACCAGTGATTCTGACCCACTTTGGAATGTTTCTGTATTCAAACCAGGCTCAAAAAGGCTGAGAAATAGCAAAACCCAAAGCTAACACATTACCAAGGTGATCTGCAAAGTGCTTGTATGTGACTCACCTCACCTGTCTCTGCTCCCAGTGAGGAACCCAAACCACCAGCCTCCTGTTTTCCAGCATCCACCTGTGCCCAGGACACCACATCACACCCTCCCACACCCTGAGAAATCTCACTCAGGTCTTTGCGTCAATCAAATAGCATGTTTCTTCAATTCCAATTGCAAAGTCGTTCCCCATATAATCCAACTCCCTTATTCTGGCTTTTGGTATGAGCCCCACATTTGCTTTCTTATTCCTTAGAACTAATAATCTAATTGTGCCCGGGAGATCTCTTCAGTTGGTTTATAGGCTCCTTAAGACTGTGTCTTCACGCTTTAAGTTGGCTTTGAATTGCTGAACACACAATATGCTTTAATAAATGCTTAAAGACAGAAACAATGCTAGAAATGCTTCACAAAGCAGCTGAGACATGCAGACATATTCCTCTCACCACCCTCCTAAACCGACATACAGCTTGTATTATTTCTGGGACTTGCTTGATATTAATGAAAGAATTCTAGTATAAAATTTACTATTATGCCCAGCACTAATTAAATGCTCACTATATGCTAAGGATCATATAAATTATCTGCATCTCTAAGCAATCCTACTGTTATGCCTATTTTACAGTAAGGAATCTGAACCTTATACACTTAGTAAGTTCATACATCATTAATCCAGTATTTACTGAGGTACTCTCTCTGTACCAGGCACTGTGCTGTCCCAAGTCATGGAGGTGGAAAATATTAGAGCCAACTCCTGGTTTGCTCCTGGGTCCTGCTGACTGCACTCTGGTCACTACAGCAAAGGAATCAGGTACTACAGGGATACAGCGTTTAGTAAGGAACACAATTTAGGTACTAGCCATTTGTGCTTCTGAGAAACATCCTTGCTTCCCAAATTTACTCAGATTAACCTTCATAAGTCTGATTTAAATAACCACTATAGGGACTTCCCTGGTGGTCCAGTGGCTAAGACTCTGAGCTCCCAATGCAGGGGGCCCAGGTTCGATCCCTGGTCAGGGAGCTAGATCCCACATGCTACAACTAAGACCCAGAGCAGCCAAATAAATAAATAAAAATTAAATAAATAAATAAATAAATAAATAACCACTATAGTTTCACTATAGCTTTTCTGAACAACAATACAAAAATGACTTATTTGCAACACAGCCTAGTCCCTATCACTTTAATATGCATAGGAGTAGAAAAGAGTACATCACAAGACAGGATGCCTAAGTTTAATTATTACATTAAACAATTATAAGGGCTTAAATAATTTAATTTTCTATCACAGAAACAGAGTCTGTACACTGAAAATGGAAACCAAGTCCTAGTATATAAAGAAACAGGGAAAGAATGCTTGTATACTTACATAATGGGAAAAGAAATTTGTTAAAATAAACAGCATACACGGTTCCTTCATGACTGTATTTAAGGATTAAATTATGTCTCTTTAACTGCTTTTTAAAAATTCTGAGTATAAGTTGTAGTGCTGTGGTGCTAGGGACATTTTTAGGAGAGCATCCTCATGGAGAAACAAACAAAAGTAAGAACTAACAGCTGAATACCAGGAAAAGAAGGGACTACTAAAGAAGCCTTTGAATGATTTCCCACTAGAGAATAGGCAAACTCTGAGCTCAGAGTTAGGAGGCGCTGTGGGAGTAGAGCCTAAGGATGGCCAGATCTGAATGATTATCCTACTTTCTATACACAGCTTCCACTTACATCATTTACAGCACAGTGTGTAAAGTGAGTGGATCTGCAGTGGAAGGCTGCTACCCCCAAGGTCAGAGAGAAAAGGGGGCACTGCCTAAGGTAACTCTGGGCAGCCCCATTGGATAGAGAGGGGAAAACAGGAAAGCAGCTATAAAAAGTAAGAAACCCCCAAGGTACTCCATCTCTCAAGTAGCATCTCTGCTGTGTCTACATTGGAGAGGGTTCCTGGCTTCCCAGCCTATCTTCTATTTTATACTGTGCAGGGAAGCTTCTTCATGGACACTTCTTTGTCCAGCATTACAACTGGGTGAAGTCCAGCTGCAGAACCCTGTGCTCAACTATTACCCACAAAAGTGAGCTCTGCCCAGGTTCAAACAGGACCCTTGAACATGGTCTAAGGAAATCCCTATAAGCTATCAATAATGTTAAACCTAGACTTTCATTTTAAAATGTGAGCATACAAACAAGCATCACCTGGCAACTGGGTAAAACTTAAAAGCATGGAAGTTACCAAGTTATACAAGCAGAGCAACTAATTTCATGTTCCCTATCCTCTACCTGAAAACAGACAATTCAGAAAACCAGAAAAAAAAAAAAAGAATTTAAGAGATCAATACATAGGTTTGAGAGGATAATGCATACTTAAAACAAGAACAGCTTTTATTGTAAAAGGAGAAGAGAACCAAGGGGGAAAGGGGGTGCATGGGAAGAACTGGGAGGTTGGGATTGACATATATAATTATTGACACTAGTATAAAATAACTAATGAGAACATACTGTATAACACAGGGAACTCTAATGACTGCTCTGTGGTGACCTAAATGGGAAGAAACTCCAAAACAGAGGGGATATATGTACATGTATAGCTGATTCACTTCGCTGTACAGCAGAAACTAACACAATACTGGAAAGCAACTATACTCTAAAAATTAATTTTTAAAAAAAAAAAAGGAAAAGAGAAGAACAAGAAAGATCCTGGAAAGTTTAAATGATGGAAAAAACACATTTTAAAAATTCTCCCAAGAGCCGAGTATTAGAATGAACATGGCTAAAGGACAAATTAGTTACTAGGAAGGAATTTTCCCTGAAGTGTAGGCAAAATAATAAAAAACTGATGAGAGTGAAGTTAAGAGGCATACAGGACAGATTAATGAAACTAAAAACCCATCTTATAAGAATTTAAAAGAAAAAGAGAACAGGATAAAATAATCCAAGATATATGAAAACCCCACTGATCAAAGAAAGATTTTAATCCTTAGAGTGTTAAGGTTCATGAACTGTCAAAACACACACACTGGAAAGACACATACGTAAACATATCTTGGTGAAATTTCCAAAGCTTGAGACCAAAAAGAAAATTCTGTCATCTTTCTGGTGCAGGGGGTGTGGAGAGCCATCGGGATAGTAACAAGAATCAGATTTTTCAGCTGTGATACCAAATACTAAAATACATTGACTCAAGTCTACTCAGAGTTGTGAGGGAAAACAACCAAAATTAAGAATTCTATTACCTAACTAAAGTATCACTTGAAAAAGAAAGGTATTTTCAATCATAAAAAGAGTATCATCCAAGCACCCTTTCTTAAAAAAAAAAAAAAAAAAAAAAAACTCATGGATATTTGCAAACAAAAGAAAAACTGAATCAAAGAGAGGGAAAGAGACTGGGTACAAGGTCTAGTGAATGAGAAGCAGGTCATTTACTCCTAACACCAGGTAATGTGGCAACTGAGCTCAACACAGGAGTTAAGACTGAAAAGAGATGGGGTGTGATAGAACAAAATCTTCAACTAAACTTCCCCATAATTGCAATAATAAGGGAAAAAGAGGAGAGGAAAGATATTAAAAAATATGATTAGGATCTCATCCTCTTTGGGAAGGATAAGGAACAAAGAAGAAAAAAAGGGAGAGATGACCAATGTGAATTAATTTTTTATATTAAAAATATATATTTAAATCTGTTAAAAACAAAAAAACATGAAAGAAATAACTATTAGAATGTATTTTCAAATAAGAGAGTAAACAAAAGGTATTAGCCAGAAAAAGTTAAACAAAAACAAAAGTCTAACTAACAGCTGCAACCTATCAAGCGAAACTTGGGACAAATTAACAAAATAAGGAACCCAGAAAGCAAGCATGATGTAAAGAAGACATACAGATGGCCAACAGGCACATGAAAAGATCCTCAAAATCACTTATCAATAGGGAAACGCAAATCAAATCCACAATGAGATATCACCTCACACCTGTCAAGAAGACAAAAAACAATAAGCGTTGGTGAGCATGTGGAGAAAAAGGAACAACTGTGCCCTGTTGGTGGGCATGAAAATTGGTCCAGCCACTATGGAGAAGCACACTTGTTCTTTTAGACATAAAGCTTATTGCACACTTAACAGACTACGGTATAGCATAAACATAACTATAGGCACCGGGAAATCAAAACTCTAATAAAATTTATCCAAGAGAGTAAATAATGCTTAAAAAAGGAAGGCAACTATTGCTTTCACATTTTTAGATCATTATAAATTTCAATAAAGTAAAAAACATTCAGTCTGAAAATGTTTGCCACCAAATTCAATATTTTTTAAACATTACCTTTTAGATACAGTACCAACATTAAATATTTTATACATATTAGTTATTTTTAGTAATTTGAAACCTTCTTAGAAAAGCTTATCATTAATTAAAAATAGATGAATAAAACTTTTAAAAAGAAAACATTTTCTGACTTGTAGGGTAAATATTCCTCAACTTAAATTCTAATATTTTTCCCCTACTGGGAAAATAAAATTTGTTACATTTTAAGTGTTTAACTTGTAAACACATTTAAAGATGAATCCTTTGTGTCTAGAGTTCTAAAAACACAAACTTAGTTATAACCATTTATAAAGTTGTTTCCAATACAATTTAAAGTATTATAATACAAAAATACAGTAATTATTTCTACTTGGAATGTTCAGCTTTCTATGAATAAATACTTTGGGAGACTATCCACAGATATGGAAGAAATTTATTTGCACTTTTGCAAAATAATGAACTGTGAGAGAGAAAATTATATGTTCTGGGGGTTTCTTTATTAAGTAATTTTAGTGACACAACAAGGATGTCTGAAACTGATAATCATTCTGAACAACCATTCCTATTCCAAGAACATTGTCAAATGTGCTAAACGCAACAGATTCACACAGAGAACTGCATCTGAACAGAAAACTTTTCCTACAAATGAAGTCTAGAACCTGACATCTACTTAGCTTGGTATGACTTCACACAGCTGGCTGACACAGCTCCATAGATGGACAGAAAGACAGAGTTTGCAGTGGAGACTTCTGCTCCACCAACAGGACTGTTAGGCCTGGGGCTCCAGGAAGCATGTGATTAATTAGCTAAACATGCCTTCCGAAAGCGTCTTCCCTACTTAGGAGTTTGTCTGACCGCTCACATGTAGAAACACTCCTTGCGTGACTTCCCCTCCTCAGTGGTTAGAAAACAACTGATGCGGAATGCTTTGCTCGGTCTGCACTGACTATAACCTGGGCTAATGCACGATGACCAGGACAATTTTTTTAAAATGCGGTTTAACTTGCCTTTTAAACTGTTTGTTGTAGCTATAAAAATCAGCCAGCTTTGCAGAAAACCATTGAGTAAATGAATGAAGACTAGTCATACCCAACCACAGATAAAACACTATGATTAAAGCACGCTCTCATTATAGAGACATCACTGATGTTCATTAACTGATTTTATTGGATTTTTTTATTTCTATAAGTTTTAGGCTGTACCAACAAATACTGAAAACAATAGAAAGTCACACTACATTAGAGATAACCATTATCACATAACAGAATAAGCCACTGGGACATAAAACTGTAATTTTATTTAGAGCACAGGTACACAGACAAATATGAAGCAAAAACTGAACTGATAAAGATGAAAACATCTTGGTGTTAAAGATCAGTGAGCAGCAAGACAAAAATGAAACCAACAGTATATTCTTAATAACACTGTATTATTACAAATATCAAAAGGCAGAGGATTAATTAACCAAGGGTATCACAGTTACACATTTTAAATATTAACAGAAATTTCCCTCTTCCTCAATTCACCTTTCTCTTCCTTCTTTCATACATTATAATTGTAGCAGCTTAAAAAGAGAATTTTAAATATGGTTTGAGTGAACAGGCACACATATACTTTTTTCATGTAAATCAATTAAAAGCTAAGTGGCCAGAAAATATATATTCAAATTGACAATCCATCAAAAGCGGGGAAATAAATCCATCTTCAAAGAACAGTACTGTATTTTTTTCATATGACTTTTCTAAGTATTAACTGTGTTAATTACATTTCTAAACAGATGCTTAGTGTTAAATTATACTAAATTGGTAAACCTATCTTTTTATTTCCAATTAACTTATAAGTGGTAGAATAAAAAGAATCTCAAAGTCATTCTTATAAGAAAGATGGAAGAACTTAAGTTGTATACAGCATTCATTTTATGAAATCACCAAGTTCTTTACATTAACAGATAAATGAGTTTCTATACGAGATTCTACTGAATCCAAAATGTTTCTCGTCATTATCTAACAGGCCTATGGGGTTATAAGCTACACTTTCAGGTTACAACAAAAAATGTCCAAACTATGAGGCTAATCTGGCAAATCTATGTCTAACTTTAGCAATGAAATAAAGTTTAAAGTCATGGTGAGAACAAACTCTATAAATTAGAAACCTAATAAATATATATTATTTGATTAAAAAGTTGCCCTAGGCATAAAGGCCTCAGGACAGACATACAAAATGTACAAAAGACCCAAAGAGGGCAAATAAACCCAAGAGCAGGATTCAATAAATGTATCCATAGCTATCTAATAGAAACTATTAGTCATCGTTTCAGGACATATTACGCCAGAATCTTTGGTGTTCATATAAACAGAATTCTAAGTACAAAGATCTCGCCTGAAAACTCCAGATGCAGGAAACAAGAAATATTTTTGTGTCACTCCGGAGGCCACTGGACAAGGGCATAACTTCTTTAGAACATACATAATTGAATTTCCTTTATTTCTTTGTCACCTCCATTGAGTGACAAATGTTTAAAGCATATTCTGGAGAAAAGGCTCAACATAAAATACACCTTTTTTTCCTATAAGCAAAGAAGTGGCAGGGGCCTTGATGAATTCATTTTAATATTCTTAGAATTAAATCAGCAATTTCAGAAGCAACGTTTCCATATACAGTATTGCCTGTCACCGACAGTCACACAGAAAGCCTCAGTGTAACTTGGAAGACTGTCCCTTTATTATAAGGATATTATAAGTATAAACCCACTGAACAGACAGAAGGAAATCCTGCACTTGAAGTGAGGAGCTTTGCAAAGTTGGTACGAAAAGGTTCTTTAAGAAGAGTCTTTTTTCTTAACGTTTTATATTTCCCTTCCATTTTAAGTGAAAGTCACTCAGTCGTGTCCAACTCTTTGTGACCCCATGGACTATACAGTCCAGGGAATTCTCCGGGCCAGAATACTGGAGTGGGTAGCCTTTCTCTTTTCCAGGGAATCTTCCCAACCCAGAGATCAAACCCAGGTCTCCTGCATTGCAAGTGGATTATTTACCAGCTGAGCCACAAGGGAAGCCCAATAATATATTAAATACATATGCAATTTACCCCCACTA
This sequence comes from Oryx dammah, assembly GCF_014754425.2. Taxonomy (NCBI): domain Eukaryota; kingdom Metazoa; phylum Chordata; class Mammalia; order Artiodactyla; family Bovidae; genus Oryx; species Oryx dammah. Next base: position 100,054,682 of record NW_024070185.1, on the reverse strand, counting down.
AATTTTAATAAAGTAGAATTAACTCACTGGAATAATGTTCTAATGTCACAGTAAGTTGGGAATTGTTGAGGCAAGTCACAAATATCAGGAAGCAAACTAAAGACAGGTGGGCATGAAAGAATTCTGATGGTCATAAGGCAACCAGGTATCTTAAGTCTATGCAGATGCTAAATATACAAGTTAATACTTGGGAACTCTGGGGGTTTCATGTTGTTGTTTAGTTGCTAAGTCATGTCTGACTCTTGTGACCCCTTGGGCTGTAGTCTGCCAGGCTCCTCTGTCCATGGGATTTCCCAGGCAAGCCTACTGGAGTGGGTTGCCATTTCTTCCTCCAGATCTTCCCAACCCAGGGATCAAACCCGTGTCTTCTGCATTTGCAGGTGGATTCTTTACCACCTAGCCATCTGGGAAGCTGGGCTTTTCATGGCCCCTTATAAACAAAATGAAAATACTAAATACTCTTATTAAATGAAATTCAAACAATATGGCATGATAACCAACAAAGATAATGTATGTGCCACCACAGTCTTCTTTTATTATATTCTTCAACCTAAAATACCCAGATCAAGGAAAATTATGCTGCTACATTGACATTCTATGGAATTTCTCAAGTATCAGTGGGGAAAAAAAATTAAGGACGGGGTGGGTACTAGGAAAGTTCAGAATTCTTGCTTTCTCTTTTTACAAATGTTTCCCTTTCAAAGAGTTGGGGAAAGTGCAGAAGGAAAGCTGGAATTATAAATATGAAGCAAGACTTTGACGTTGGCATCACCTGACAATTACAACATTTCCTTCTGTAGAGGCCACGAAGTGCTGGCTCAAAATATTAAACAGCTAAGTACATATTTTCACAAGTCACACATACAAATGTTGACCGGCACAGCCTCTTCGCACAGTTTTTCAGTTTAACTACAATAAGTGATAGCAGCAATGGTTAACAATTCCACATCAACACCACAAACACACGTATGAAAGAGCACCTACAACCACATGCAAAATCTCAACAATGACATCACGGAATATACACAATGCATAGACACTGTAATGGTTTTTGGCAAGATGGTGTTTTTTTTTTTTTTTGTAACAAATACTTTATAAAACAAAAATTCTTTTGTTATAAATGCTATTTAAAAAGTTGTAATATAATGAATTGTAGATATAAAAGTTCAGTTAATCTGAGTGGATTAATACTAAAATGAAACTGCTATTTCATCCAGCATAAATAATCAATTATAAATTAATTTCTAGTGGAAGTATGCTAAGGTATTTGATTTATAAAATTTAAGAATCACAGAAAGTAAACAGGCATAAAAATCACTTAAATACAGTATGCACAAATACTGTTAGGATTCTATATTGCTGATTCTTCCTAATTCTACTTACCACAAATAAATAAACTATGCCAAAGCATTCTCAAAGCTCCTTAAAATGAGTGTATGATGGAAAAATGTCTAATTCCAGTGTAATACAAAGAACATTAGAACCCTAGAAAAATCCAACTCTGCATTCAAAAGACAAATAATTTCACTGTACTTTTTAACATCTTAGAATTTCATCTTTCATCATCAACTATGATCTGATAAATATAACTTACAAAATAAAAATTTGTGAGATTTAAAGTATACTTGTTTGAATTCTCGTTTAGAAGAGTAATCTGGATAATATAGAAATTTACAAATAGTTTGTATATCTTCCTGCTGGAGGCTTTTATTAGTTCCCATTTTCTTTCCCCTTTCTATCTCTAAATACACTTCACAAAATCCTAGTTATGTTGATAAAAATTTAATCATTTTGATTCAAGATGTCCCAAACCTCTAAGATGATTTTACCCACAAACTAAAAACTTCCCATAGACTAAAAAAGGTCGGAGTACATTCAAAACCAATAATACAGATGCTATATATCTGGATATTCAAAAGAATACCACTTTAAATAAAAAGTTACTTTTTTAAGTTCATAATCTATGACTGGAATTCACATATTTGAAAACTATAGTTTGTTTCTCCTCTAGAAATGAAAACTGAATATAAATGGGGTAGGCTGAAAGATGTTAAAATAAAAGATGACTGATTATATTTAAGGATTATCCCATCAAATCTCAAAAGAAGTTGCTGTAATCCAGGTATAACATTATACAATGAAATGTAAAAGTTCACATGCAAAATAGCCTATTTGGAAACTGGCAGTTTGAATCTATTTCTTAATAGAAACTTGAGAGCTTAAAAAACTATTACAATTTTCAAAACAAGAAAAGGATACCCCTTCTTACTCAGTGGGAATGTAGGGTTGTTCTTCCTCTCTGAGCCCTATCTACGGACTGGAAGTCAGGGTGTCTGGATTATACTTCGGCTCTAATTCTAACAAAGTGTGTACACCTGGGTATTCATCTCCTCTCTCTGGGGCTGTTTCTCTCTTCTATAAAACAAGAGGGATGGATTAGATGAGATGTTTCCAATCTTGTTTTCCAGCCTGGCACACAAGAAGGATATGTAATAGAGGTAGTTCATTCAGTCTAGTGAGTCTCCAACTAAGAAGTTAGGAGCACAGGGAATATGAGAATTCCTAGGGGATCTGTTTTAGAAAGTGTTTCCTATGCAATCTCCATCCATCCGTTTGCCCCCCCTGCCCCCTCCCTCCTAAGAAGACATGGTGACTCTTCACAGCACTGAAAATCACCAGGCCAGATGATCTTAGGTCCTTTCCAGGTCTGCTGCTGCTGCTGCTGCTGCTGCTAACTCGCTTCAGTCGTGTCCAACTCTGTGTGACCCCATAGATGGCACCCACCAGGCTCCCCCGTCCCTGGGATTCTCCAGGCAAGAACACTGGAGTGGGTTGCCATTTCCTTCTCCAGTGCATAAAAGTGAAAAGTGAAAGTGAAGTCGCTCAGTCATGTCCGACTCCTAGCAACTCCATGGACTGCAGCCCACCAGGCTCCTCCGTCTATGGGATTTGCCAGGCAAGAGTACCGGAGTGAGTTGCCAGTGCCTTCTCCATTTCTAGGTCTAGCCTCTATGATTATAATTCACTAAATAAAGATGGTGGTTACTTTAATACTCTGACCTAATTAATATTCTGATCAAATTAGCACTATGACCTAATTATAGAGTCTAATTCAATAAAGTCATGGTTTCTATAAAAACACAATTTCAATGTATTACAATGCTTTCTTTCAAAAACTAATGCAATCTTCAATACCAAATTATGTGTTTCCTTCAGCTTTGGCAGGCCCAATCAGTCAATTCACAAATAGGGCAGTGTAGGAGAGATTTTGATTATCTTTCTTTTCTGTCTAGAAAGTAAAATCAGAGTTGTAGGCAATTTAGCAAAATCATCCCCTTTTCTGTTTTTGTATGATTAGAAATACATCGACCACCATGGGACTTCTCTGGTGGTCCAGTGATTAAGACTCTGTGCTCCCAATGCAGGGGGTCTGGGTTCGATCCATGGTCAGGGAACTAGATACCTCATGCCAAACTAAGACCCAGCATAACCAAATAAATAGATATATTTTAAAAATTACACATACCACCAAAGGATGATCACATAGTACGTTTCTTTATCCCAGAATGTTCCATGACAAGATCTTTTAAAATCATATTTTCATCACTTTGCCTTATAAGAAGCTATGCATTCATCACCTCAGCCAAATTCAATGGGGAGAAGAAGCAATTATTTGAATACCATGCATTAAGGGAAAAATGAAACAAAAAATGATCAAAGATGCCCTTGCCAATGATGTGTTTCTTAGTAAGTAACTACATCACATCATATGATAGATATGGAGAGATATATAATACCTTGTATAAAGGAGTTCTATTTGAGAGAGATCTTTCACACTGATTGATAAAGAACTTGTTAATTCCTTAGTATTTATAACTACTTTTTCATGAATAAACCTTTTAAAAATACCTTACTGTAATAAATTATCATACACTCTCCCAGATTTTTCTCCCTAGGTTTAGAAATTTATTTCTGTTATCACACGGTAGAGAGTTTTTATCTACAGATGTTAAATAGTACAGCTTTATTTTGGCCAGAGGAACAAAGATCAAAAATGTTCCTTTCCTGTAGCTAAAGAAAACTAATCAGAAGAAAGCTGATTAAAATCAGAAATGTTTGTCTCTAATATCTAAAACTGTGGAGATAGTCAAAGTAGAAACAATTTGAGTGGTTCTAGTTGATCTCCAATACTGAGAATCACAGGATAGCATTTTCCCACAATGTGTTAGTCGCTGAGTTGTATCCAACTCTGTGACCCCATGGACTGTAGCTCACCAGGCTCTCCTGTCCATGGAATTCTTCAGAAATTCCCAGAGTACTGGAGTGGGTAGCCATTCCCTTCTCCAGGGGATCTTCCCAACCTAGGGATCGAACCTGGGTCTCCCGTATTGCAGGAAGATTCTTTACTGTCTGAGCCACCAGGCTTTCTGTTAAAAACCATTCCGACTGACTGAAAAACAAAAACAAAATAATAACAAAATCCTCTATTAAATAGTTAATTTGCTAGCACTGATTTGGAGAGAAGACTAAACTTTCTGGCAGACTGGCTATCAATATTCAGTATCTGGTGGATGACAATATCAGCTCCTGGGCTTAAGAGAGATATTCCCTCTGCATAGAACCTCCCCCTTTTCTGTCTAAATTAGAAGAAACTCTTTAGAAATAGATTTTTGGTTTACATGGGGTAAAAACAAAGGATAACCATTTGTTAAAAATATAATTATTTGTGCATATTCACGTTCACCAGAAGACAAAACTGAGAGTTCTTTAAAGAATGATACAAACTTTTGCTCTCTATTCATGTCTAAGCAAAAAAAAAAAAAAAAAAGGGAAAACTTTGCTGAATGTTTCATCTCAAAAGAACCACAGTTAGAGGGGCTTATACAATTTTATGCCAACAAACAGCCAGGTGAGGGCACTACTCTCAATTCAGAGTTGAAAAAATATGGATGATTTTATTACACCAGGAATTCCATTTATAATTTATCACTTCAGAGAGTCCACAGAAGCACAGTAAATCATCTGGTGAACAGGCAGCTACAGCAGAAAAGGCCAGTGCTTAATGGTATCTGGATCTAGTTTCAGCTCCTGATGCCCTTATGTATTAAGTGATGTGGGCAACCTATTTGACTTCTCTGGATTTCCTCATTTATCAAAGAGAAATGATGATCCTCTCACAGGACAATTGCAAAAATCAAATGAAACAATCTAGAAGCACTCAGTACCACGGTCCACTGTAAGAGCTCAGCAACTGGGATAACTGGCGCCCACTGACGATCGTCTGCACATCCCTGTGCACGTGTGTGCCTCTATGTAAACACAATGGACGGTGTAGAAATGGCTTTGTCTTATTACTGACTTGAAAACAGGCTCTAAGGAAGATCCACCACAAAATACTCAAAGCAGTATTACATATTCTACAACAAACCAACGTATTAAATGGCTAAATAATGGTCAGACGGTATGAGTAAAAGTTCGAGAAACTATGCAAAATAGCCCTGGCATAGAGTATTTTGCTGGGCTCTCAAAAATGAAATCAAACTTTTATCACAGTATCTTTTATAAACCTTTTGAAGGCAGGAACTATTTTATACATCTCTGTACCCCTCTTAGTTTCTAGACACTAGGTTTTCAAGTATTTGATGATATGACTATAAATTTTCATCTCAGCAAAGTCGTCTGATTTCACGGCACCTAGAACCTAAGCCATGTGACTTAGACAAATTAATTCAATGAAAGTATCGGCTAACCAAGGATACCCGATCTTCACTTCGACTATTCTTCTGTAGATCAGAAGTGATTTAACATAGGGAAAAATAACTATAATAAAAATACTTCAAGTACCTGATATATTATAAATCATATTCAGACCAGCCCTAACCATGGAAACAGATGGACTCTTAAGAATAAGTTCTGTTGGATAAACATCCTGAATATCTCTAACCTTTCAAGCAGTATGTTTGATTAAAAAAAAAAAAAAAACTGCTACCATCTATGATGTTCAATAGCCAGTCACCCACATGAATATAGAAGAAAAACTAAATTATGCAGCTATGTCACCGAAATGCTGACAAATGGGTTTGGCATTTTTGTTGTAGACAGAGCAAAACTTCCAGGCATAGGAGGGGCACTAGAAAATGTCCTACATGACATTACACTGACCTTAAAGTGTAAACTTTGCAAACATGGTCTTATTGTTTTTGTATGAGCCACGGGACTGCCTGGAAAGGCGACACGGTCAGTTATAGTGAAGACTGCTGGACTGCTGAATTTCTGCTAAAGCACAAACACAATTTTGGCATCTACTACTGCCACAATATGGATGTACGTTTTTTAAAGTTAAAATAACAAATAATAAAACGGCGTCTGGCAGTACTATATCCTCAGTATCGTTTATACAAAAACACGAAAGTTAGAGGTAGCTGCCAATAATTTTTCATAATTTAACTATCCCAAAGAGATAACATAATTCAGTGAAAATTCTACCAAGTCACTCTTCAGAAGACAGTTTTCTAAATCATGTCACAACGTTCCTATTTGGTTTAAGTTACCAAAGCAAAATATAAATAAGTAAAAAATAATTCACAATCTGCATTCTTCCATATGAAAATGCTAGAGGATTAAACAGGAGCTTTTCACTTTCGTACCTCAATATATACAAATAGAAATTCGAAATTTCCTAGTTCTGCTTTCTAAGAGCATACTGACTAACCTTCCCCAGGACAAACCTACTTTGCTGTCAAAAAACAAATGAAGAATTTTTAAAAGTATGTCAATGCAAAAACAAAACGCACAATTTAAATCTTTTTTTACGAGAGGTAACCTGTTAAAAAAATAATTTTTTTTTTTAAAGATCTTCCACAGTAGGCTGTCACGTGCACTTCTGAGCCCACTACAGAATAAGAAGAGGAATGTTTTGTAAGAGAACAGGGAGAATGAGGCTCTGTGGTTCAAAATAAGCAGAAGAGGGGCAACTAGGGGGCAGTGTGCCATCCTGAAAGATCACTCAGTCTTCCTTTTAATCAGGTAGACCTGAGAGATGGGAAGACATCGTGTCCCCATCTCTGGCTCAAATCACTGGAAACTAATTACAGGCTGGAACTCAGGTAAACAGAAAAAACTCTGGAGTCAGACAACAATACCATCTCCTTAGCATATAACCTGTTATGGATTGATCTCAATGTAAAATGGAGATAATTAACCTTCTTTTCAAAGTTGTGGAAAGGATTAAAGATTACGTATACAGAAATAAATATGTATGTACTGAAATCTGAATATATAGTTACCAAAATATTGGGTTGGCCAAAAAGTTTGTTTGGGTTTTCTATAGGATGTTATGGGAAAACACGAATGAACTTTCTGGCCAACACAATATTAACAGTGGTTATTTTTGGCTAGCAGATTTATAAGTATGTATTTTGTTTTCTTTATGCTTATCTGGATTTTCTAATTTTCATAAATTAGTACTACTTATATAAGGAGAGCATGTACATCACTTAGCACACACATTGCTGGCACAGAGACTGGCTCAAAACTAGTGGCTATCGTCATCACTAACACAAAAAATCAAAGAATGGTATCTTCTGGTCTTGCTTTTGGCTGCTTCTCTATGACAGAAAGTCATGAAATGAAGTTGATTGCTTAACACAAAGGCTGTGGCAGACTTCCCACTCCTAAGCCAAAGGAAAGGTCACAATTTAGAGAAATGGGTTTATGTGTTTATGACTTAGTGTTGGGAAGAGCTGCCTGGTCATGAGAAAGCTCAGCTAACAGGATGACTCAGCAAAGCAAATCAAAACAAAATTTGTCCTGGTCGTATAATTAAAACATAAAATGCCACCTATCTTCCTAGCTAATGTGAATTACAAGGATGCTTTGAAGAGTAAATACTTGCCAACAGGAAGCCCAGATCCAACAAAACAATTAAAATTAGGACTTTTTTTAATGTGTTAATGATTAGACAGGACAGGAACCTTGCTCATCTAAACTCTTTTATTATTGTTAAAGTATCTCAAGTAATAATTCACCACAGGCTTAAAAATAAAGACCTTGGAAAAACCACCACGAAGGGTTGCTTAATCAAAATTATAATTATTATGATTGCAGGATTATCACTCATAAGTGCATTTATATTTACTGTAGCAGAAACAGCACATTGTCAAGAGTGCTTTGAATTCAACTAAATTTGATAACAAAAATGTTACCTAAAGTGTGTGTCAATATTCCTTTTATCTCAATGACAGAGTCAAGCAATCCCCTTGGGAAAACAGACTGAAATTCAGTCCTAATAAATAAACAAGTCGGGATTTGGGGTTCGAAGAGTGTTAAGTTTTTTTGTCATCTTGACTAGTGTTTCTCGATTTTCAGTAAGACTTTTCCATTCTCTACTCTCTATGTTTGATACACAACCTAATGCTTGGGAACATTTCAAAGCTTTGGTAGTTTTTAAAATTTCTTGTAAATCTGATAATAAAACATTTACATTGATTTCTTAGAAAACAACTAAAAAATTCTATCCAGGCTCAAGAGTAATAAAAATGAGCTAGTAACAGTCTTTTTTGCCATAATATTGGACTTTGCATATTAAAAATTATATAGCTTCTAAAAAGAATGGCACCTTTATTCCCATCTTCTAGCCCTCTTTGCCCTCACAACAAGTTAGCTAAACATCTAGATTTTCATAAATTGAAAAAAATGAGGCAGAGAAGTTAAAATCTAATTATTCTTAAAAAAAAAAAAGCATATAAAAATCTGTCCAGTTTCTATCAACATTTTCATATTCTGGACCTGACAGTTTTGTGTAAGCAGGAAAGTTAGTGTTGTCTCCTCCTGATTAATGGAGAATTTTAAAAATTAAAAAGATACTGCCATTTATTAAATAGACTAAAAATGAGAGGTGGGGTGGGAAGGAAAAGCAAGAGTTGAGGACACAAGCATCTAGGCTGACTCTCAGTTTCCTTTCTGACAGTTTAAAAAAAACCCCAAAACGAAATTCCTTCTCTAGTTTGTGTTGCCTGAGAATATGGTTTTGTAAAGTCTATAACAGTAATTACATTTCATCACCACAAGTACATTTGTTTTAAGCCTATAAATACTATGTCAGTAATACTAAACTATCTCCATTGACTTATTTGTAAAAAGAAAAATATATTATATATTTATATTTGTATAAAGTTAATACTGAGGGCAGAGGAGAGGGAACAAGAACCAGTGCTTAATCACAGTTTGTCTGGACACAATCCCCAGACTGGGATCTTGCTCAAGCCACCTGGTCAAGCCGTGTCTGAGGACGAGTCATAGGAGGCAGAGACGATGAAATTGCCACTGTTGGAGTGCCCCGCCACTGACTGGGCGGCCTGCTGGCTCAGATTGTTACAGATAAGCACCAGCTGGTTGCTCTGGGCCTCGGACAAGGTGCTGCAGCTCTGATACACACTGAAGTTGGTCTTCCTGCCCGGGATGTTCCCCTTCTCGCACATGGTTTTCACCATCTTGGCCAGCTTGTTCTTGCCGAGGGCCTGGCAGTTGTACCAATGCAGAGCCGCCAAGTTCACAACTGGCTTGATGGACAAGTAGAAAGGGGCATCCTCATAGCGCATGGCAGGAGGCCGCCGCTGGGCATACTCCTTATAGTCCTGTACCGGGCAGGTCTGTGGCGCGTGCTGGGTGGCATACACACGCGAGTCTGTGCCCCCTCTCTTGGTTTTGGCATTTAGGTCACCAGTATCTTGACCCATCCACTCCAAGTACTCCAGTCCTGTTTCTGTTACTCGGAGCCGAATGTCACCCCACTTCAAGGTAGACCCGTGGAAGCCTGTGCAGTGCCCAAAAGCTTTTGTGTTGTTGAGCCAGACGAGGTTGAGCAGACCCTCAGGGTTATAGCGACTTAGCAGCCCTCTCTTTCGCAGAATGAGCTCATCAGCAAAGGTGAGCTTCATGGACTTGTGTGGCTTATTTCCTTTTCCTTTGCAGCGGAGTTCAATCTGCTTCTGTTTGAGTGCCTCTTGGGAGCGCTTGAATTCCTTATCCCTGGTGATACTGTAGCCATACCTGTGTTCTTTTAGGTACCGTTCAAGTCCACACTGGTAATTGGCCAAGCTGTTGGGTTCATACTCGGATCCATCCTTCTGCCTGGCATCCACAAAGAAAGATGCCAGGTAGGCATCCAACTCCTTGCAAGGGATGACATAAATCTCTCTTGTTTCAGAAGGATACTTGGAGATGAGGAACTCCCGGAAATTGCGGAGCGCAGTCTGCGTGCTCCGGATGGTTTTCTCGTTCTGCTCCCTGCTGAGCTCAGCTGCTCTTTCATCCTGGTCTGCAACAAATTGGGGAGGGGAGGGATAGAGAGGGTGTTCATGAGTTCAGACAATGCACTTTCTACTCTGAAATAAAGTTTCCTTTTATAATGAAAAGGGGAAGAAGGAAACAATTTTACAGAGATCACTGATAAATGTTATTTACATACCTGTTGCATTATAATAGCCAACTTCAGTTTCACAAATGATGTACTAGACATGAGATGACTCAGTATCATCAAAACGAGCTTCTCATGTCACTGGCACATAGTTTAGTGCACGAAGATTTGTGGAAAGAGTGAAATTAGAGGTAGCCTTTGTTTTGGGGGGGGGGAAAGAAAATAATAGAAATGTGCTATTTATTCTAATGCAGAGTGCAAGGGCCCCATGAGAGCAACATACTCATCTTGAACCACTTCATTTGTGAAACCAGAGGTTGTACTGGTTCCATTTTATTGAATTAAAATAAAAATATTCAAATGTGTTATTTAGCATTAACTCTACAGAGATCTATATTTAATAATTACTAAATAGATCATTTATAGCAGTTAATGTGCCATTCTACAGCAATTCAGGTAAACATAGTTTATAAATATTCTATATGTAATTACAGGGTAGATTATAAAAAGTGATAAAAAAATATTCTATGTTTTGCAAAATGAAAACAGACTCACAGATACAGAGAACAAATGGGTAGTTGTAAGATGGTAAAGGGGTGGGAGGGTGGGGAAAAATAGGTGAAGGGGAGTAAGAGGTATATGTAATAAATAATTCACAAGGATGAAATACACAGCATGAGGAGTATGGCCATGAATAGTATAATAACTGTGTATAGGGACAGATGGTTACTAGATTTGTGGTGATCATTTCATAATGTATTCAAATGTCAAATAATTATGTAATATACCTGAAACTAATATAATACTGTATATCAACTATATTTCAACACACAAAAAATTTGGTGTTTTGGGAAAGTAATGAGGATAAAACTTCATAGCTAAAAAGATAGGACAATGAAATCTGAGTAAGGCTATTATAAACAAGATATAAGGAAGGAGGTATGTTTCTTGGATAGTTTTATTTTATTAATTTATTATTTATATTCTGCCACCAAAGACTGGAGGTACCTCTTTCCATTATGAATCACTCATGATTAAGTAATGTTGCTCTGGAATAGCGGTTCTCACACTTCAGTAAGTTTCAGAATCACGTAAGATGCTCAATCAAAATCAGATTCCTAGGTACAGGCCCAGGAATCTGCATTTAAACTAACACCTCTATGCTCTGGGTAAGGTTCAAGAGAACACACTTTGAGAAAAAAGTTAAAGTGTTTATGGCTTATGAAGGAAGCCCTACTCTGTTGTACTAGATTTTTTTAAAACAATGGTTAAATCCAATGGTATCATTTAAATAATTTCCTCTCAGTAACATGTAATTTAAAATTGGGATGTTAATATTAACAATGAAAACATCTGTCAAAATTACCACAATTATGTCAGACATGGTCTGAGTGAAACTCAAAAGAGAAATTCTAAAAATGAAATCACACAATAGAAAAACCAGGTTATCCTAAGGATGTTGAGAGGCAAACACTGAGGTTAATTTAAAACAACATAAAAATATAATTTCTGACTCTATAAAGTATAAAATTATTTTATCCCAATTATCCTATTTAGGAAAACTTTAATTTGTAAGGCTGTTCGGTGGGAAGTCTTTGAAATAACAACAAACAATAAGAAAAATAAAATTTCTAGTAAGTTGAATTTTATTCATAAAGCACACTATTTTTGTATTGTACACATTTATGAGTGTCCATATTATTTTAAAATGACAGTTGTAAGGTATAACCACTAAAGTCCTCATAACTTTATAAAATGAAAAAAAATCACTAAACTAGCTAGCTAATTAGATATTTTTATAGGCATATTTTTGAGATATTTCTAAAATTCCAATACACAACAGTGTATTTTATGCTTCATTAGACTTAACTTTTGGCTGTGCTATCTTCTTCCAGTTGAAACTGTTTCTGGATCAACAATAAAAATGTGTATCTTTCCATTAGGAAGGTGAAGCCACCTTATTAACCTTTTACCACGCTGACTTCCCTGTTTACAATGCAAAGCCGAAGTGGTCAGCACGAAGTGGTCAGTGTTCATTGTGGCTACTTGTTCAAACATTTATCACAAGTTTTCAAACTTTAAACAAAGACTTTTTAAGAAATAAGCATTCACAGACAACTTTAGCGGAAACATTTCCAGTTCTTCAACTTTCACATGGAATCTTCTCTAAAACTTATTTTTCTCAGATGAAGATCGAGTTTTCCCTCCCAAACCTATTGTGTGATGTACTCTGGAGATATCAAAGGCTTTGAGAAGCCAAATAAAATTTAACTTCAGTTTAAGGCAGGTACTAACATATATTCCCCTAGACAGCCATGTAGCTGTTAATTAACAGAGGTGATCAAGGTTGTAGAGAAGGCAACGGTCAGCATAATCTTTCTCCCTTAGGGATCTCTTGATTGCATTACAGGAGTGGGAGCTGCGTAGCTAAATGATTATTTCTTTATCTGTGAATGGCTATAACTTTACTGTGCATCCATCTTTTTTTCTTCTGGTACACAGTGTGCCCTTCCAAGCCATAAACTCAAGCATCTCCCCACTGTCTTATCACTATGGCAAGTGACTTCCTGCAAAGACAGCAAGTGTGCATAGGTTCTCCATTCAGTCCTGCTTCCTCTACTACTCTCTGGTGTCAAACAGGGTCCAGGGAAGCTCTGATCACCAACCCAAGCTCGCCATTCCAGGTCTTCAAAAGTGATGATTAATTTTTTCATTTTTTGGCCACATCCCACTGCATGTGGAACTTCCCTGTCCCGGGAGCAAACCCATGGTCCCTGCTATGGAAGTGCTACCACAAGGGAAGCCCAACAGTGACTGTTAATTCTGCCACTCAGCAGAAGAAAACTGAGGTCTCACACCTCCATTTGATAGTTACAGTCATACTTCTCTTAGCAGCATATCCAAATCCCTGTTTCATCACTGCATCTGGCAGCCTTTCTTTACATACCATGGTTCCAGCTGAAGATTTCTAGTTTTATTTGAGAAAATGTTTGTTTCTGCTTCTTTTTGTCTTGAAGTGCTCTCAAACAGAAGTCAGAATTTTGATCCAGCTCTTTGTATATGAATGAGATGGCTGCAACTTCAGTTAATTTTAAAAATTTTATTTTTGGCCCACACCACACAGCATGTGGGGTCTTAGTTCCCTCATCAGGGTCAAACTGGGGCCCCTGCATTCCAAGTGCAGAGTCTCAACCACTGGACCGCCAGGAAATTTCCAACTGCTGCAACTTCTAGTGCCTGACTTGGTACCTTGCACTTAACACGGATCCCATAAGTGTTCACTGAATGCTTTCTGATCCATGAAATATACTCTATGAAGTAGTGTTACATTCCTGAAAGATTCTGGCATTCATCAAAAACTCAGCAAACTTCATGAAATTCTGCTTGAATGTATGTGGTAAGAAATAGAATTTGGATTCTAAATAACAAAAATTGTTTACAACACAAAGATAAAGATCACTTTTTATTTTCTTAAAAGAAGTATGTATATGGTTTAGCAGGCAAACTAAATGAGCCACTGTCATTAATGAAAAAAAATGCACTGAGATGAGCAAAATGCTTTTATTGTATCAAGGAAGTTGTGATTAATAACAAATTTTTTAAACTGAATGTGGGTAAAATCCCAAAGGTCTTGAAAACTGGATGAAGAAGACAAGGTGGCAGTCCAAAATATGCAAGTGCAAATTTTATTTTCTAAACAGATCGGGCATTTAAAAATTAGAAACGAAGTTTTACAAACGATGAATGAGTAAGCATCAGAATCACTTTTCCTACGCCTACCTTGACCCTCACATACCAAACAGCCTCATCAATGTTAAGTACCCAGACCTAAAACGTAACTTAGCCCTGTCTCCACAAATCTGCTCTTCCACTCAGTCAGTGCCTTCATCACCAGCCTATGTTCCCTAGCCTGAAACCCGAGTACCACCCTTGACATCTGCTTTCCCTCCCTGCTACAGCTAATCTATCAAGTCCTGCAGGCCCGCCGCATTTCAAGCACACTTAATAAGTAACTAAAACATGTCAGGAATTAAGTAAACTGAGTCTGAATGGATGAGTGTTTTTGTGGAATGTATCACAGACCAAGGGAAACAGACAATAACACAAATAAATAAATTTTAGACAAACTGACAAGTGCCATGAAGAAAAACAACTCAGTACTCTGAAAAAGAATTAAAGGACCAGCTTAAGGATGGATGTTCCAGGGAGGACTCTAAGAAGACCTTTCAGGTGAGACCTGAAAATGAGAAGCCGATCACACAAAGTACAGGAGGAAGAGTAGAGGGAACAGCGCGTGAGAAGCGCCTGCCATGGAAACTGAGTTAGTTTCCTGAAAGAACGTCAGTGTGCCCAGAGAAAAGTGATCCAAAGGAGAGTGGCACGAGGAGAGGTCTGAAAACCCACAGGCCAGGTGTTGCCGGGTCGTGTCTGTAAGTCATTATTAATACACTGCATTTTACCCTAACAAAACTAGTTGCTCAGAAAACTACATGGTCAGATTCGTAATACTCTATTATGATATAAACCTATCTCCTCCCATGCTAAGAAAATCTTCAACAAACTCTGCTCTATATTAAAATAGGGGTTAGTTCACATCTGGATGATCTGGTGGAAACATTCCCAGACAATGAAACGATCCATAATGTGAACCTCTTCAGTGGAAGCAGAAGGTCAGAGCCAGGGGGGACAAGAGAACGTCCGAGTCAACCCCCACCTCCCCTCCAAGAAAGCGTATTAGAAAAGGCATGAAGTTTTAAAGCAGATAGCTTTTCTCTGCTTATTTATAGTCTCTGTGCCCCATTAATCACATTGCTTTCATGTATTTACCATCTGTGAATTCTGAGTAGCCAGCATGTGTTCCAGCACCCCAGAGCTACCAAACAGCGCCTGGGTTTGAAGACTGCCTGAATGTGTACTAATAGTTTTAAATCCACGGATCCTGCACATGTATTTTAAACGACTCAATATCTTGAATTTTGGTCTAAGTCTGATATGAAAAAGGAGAACTTCTGGATATGCATGGCTTGCAAAAATGGATTTTAAAAAGGTCTGCCTCTCCCCCAGACCTTCGGTTTAGATTACCTCCCTTCTCACCACATAAGCCTGCTGGGCTACTGCTTTAGGGGTGCTTGCCATCACTATCACTAGTATGGTTTTGGCCATAAGTAGGTTGAGTGGGTAAACTTAGTACACAGAAGATGTGAGCGGCCTTGGTTCTTCAGATCAATGGTTACTTATTTCTTGCCTGTACCATGCAGAATATTTATTGCTATAATATTTATTACTAAAACTTACTCAAAGTTTGTAAAAAGGAGAAGCCATCCCATAAAACTAGTGTAGTGAAATGGGCCTTTGACAAATGTAGCCAACAGACTGAAAGGTTTTAAATTACTGACTTTCAAGGGATCTATGATTTGGAGAAGGGCCCCAGGACTCTTTGGAAAGCCTGCGTAAAAGTTTTTATGCAGAGAGTTTTTCTGTACTTATTTACATAGTCTCCATGCCCCATTAATCCAATTATTTCCTCCCTTGTTAGGAGACAGCATGAAAAAACAGGTAACTAGTTTGGCATCTTGTGTTCTCATTTAATCTGAGGAGATTTATATTAGATTTAAACTCAGAGTGGTTTACTTCTACTGCTGTGGCACTCAGTTTAACAAAAAATAAACTTACCTATCTCATCCCTTTTGTGATTTTATTAAAGCCATACATCTGAAGCAACAAGAAACATTTAAACATTTCCTGATGTTTAACTTCTTTTTAATTCAATCAAGACTATTTTGTCTTTTTACTTGATAGAGAAATGATGTTCAAATTCTCTTTATAAACCAGTGAAAGATAAGCCCATAAGCTTATTAAATAAAAGTATATTTTAAATTTGAAAAGTAAAAGAAATCTGGTGAGCAGATTTATATTTATGAGGCTGCAGTGGAATTAATATTTAATCCACGTGTGAGCACACACTGTGCCCACCTAGCATTTTAAGACGACTTGTGGGCTGTTGACAAAGGCAAGCCTCTGATGCTTACACAGATGGGATCATCATTAGAAGAGATAAGAAACACACATAAAACTAATAAAAAAAGACTGTGCATGACTGTGCAATTAGGCACTGAGTTTGTGGCATGGGTTGCAGATCCTACAGGAATTCAGAAAGAAAAGAGAGAAGTCAAAATGCGTTTGAGATGGGTTGGAGCTCTATATGATGGGGGAACAGAGATTTGGGTTAGGTATTAAAGGACGGGCATGACTTGGTTAAGCAGAACGGGAGGGGAGGACATTCCAGGAAGAAACTGCATGAGCAAAGGGGAAGGGATGGGAAGGTTTGTGTTCATGAGGACTGCGAAACACTGATCCTGGTTCGCGAGTGGGAGAAGGGCTGGAGTGGGGAATGAAGCCAGGCCAGTAGGATGGACACTTAGAGAGTCTTATATAGTAATTAGAAAGATATACATTAAAGAAAGGAGACCGACAAAGATCCCCCACATGCTAAGAAAGCTACTTCAAAAAGTAGAAGCTACTATTAAAAAAATCAACCCAACATTTCTCCACCTCTGACATTCTCTATTCCTCTTATGCTGTTATTTTCTTCCATATACCTACTACCATCTAACATAATATATATTTACTCAACAACCTGTTTAGCATTTATCTCTGCCCAGGTGAGCTGTGAGCTCTGTAAAAGCCAGGACTTTGCTGCTTTATTCCCAGGGTCTGAAAAAGCTCTTGAGAAGTAGGAGCATTCAGTAATCATTCATATTTTGTTGACTGAAGTAACATCAAAGCTGAAAGGACAGTTACTGAGATAACTGTGTATGCATAATTATACAATCTACTTTAGACCAACTGTACTGACTGCATTTAGAAAGAACTAAAAATTAAAATAGGCGACATAAAATTCCATTTGGGGACTCACAGAGTCTCAAAGTCACTTTATCCTTTATTAAGGTTCTTCAGAGTCAGCTGTGGTCAGGAACGGTGATCTGGATGTCTGTAATAATGAAATGACTTATAAGCCCACTGCAAGCTTTTCCTAGGGCTATTTCCTTAAGAAATAAGGATCTATCAGCTCTCACACAAATTGCGACAAGACAGTATCTTTATCTTACTATCGGGATAAGGAAAAAACAAGCAGTAATTCTTTAACCGTACCAGAAATCAATATATCCCCCCAATCCTGACCTCCACTTAAAAGAGATTATACTGGCATTTTGGTGTCATCCATCCACTAGGTTCTTACTTCTTCTATACATATGTTCATTTGATATAAATTTTCTTATGACTCTTATGTTCAAGGAAAATGATCTTGGTATTTTACAAAAATATGCCCTGGTTGGTAATCTTATGATCAAGGCCTACTTTAATTTTGTCAGGGGATCCAAAGTCATATTTGTCAACATTCATGTTTCATTTTTAAAATACTGCAATAGCTTCTAAACCCTGTAAATTTATTTTTAAAAAAACCACCACAAACAGGTATATTTACTTTATAGGTATAAAACAAAGTGCAGTACCCTTATAACTACCATAAAATATATTAAAAAGTCAATGTCATTTTTCTCCTTTAAACACTCAACTCATTGCACATTTCAATGCTTTTTCCTTAAAACCTTAAAACTCAGGCTCTTTTCTAGGATTGTTAACATCACTAACTGAAGCCAGACTTATATGCTATTATAGCTATCTGACCAGCAAATTATTTTTATGCTTGGTTAATCATTTCCAATAATGGAAGTAAAATATATTTCTTACATATACACTCAGGAGCATGAAAATTTAGCACAATAGTACCAGTCAGTCTGGTATGATTTTTGATAGTATTTTTCAATGAAGCAGAAATCACTTAAATAAACATTAGTCATCTGCTCATTTCTCCTGGTTGTACAGCATGTGACTCTAGAATCTCTGGAGAATTCTCTCCTTGATAAAAATTTAGAAATAAAATAGAGCACGAAAAACACCAGTATTTATTAAATAAACAAAGTGTAGGCCGAAGAAACTGAGGCCTCTTCCTCACCCATATTCACTGCTGTCTGCACGTATGAATTAAATCAGGCCAAGGAGCTATGTCTGTTGGAAGGTAAGGTAAGACATCACTTGTGTAAAGACTAGGTACTGACTTGCAGACCCCTGCAACAAGGAATAAATTTATGGCCAACAGGGTGCAGAGTCTCCATTTTTAACGAGCTCTCAGGTGGTTCTAATAGAGCTGTGGGTGAATAGGCCATGCTTTGAAAAACAGAGCTTCATCTCTACTCCCCCCTACAAGGCCTAGAAAATGACTCTTCTTTCAAATAAGCCTCAGCCCACGTCTCGGTTAGAGCAGCTGCCACGCTGCTGGGATGGCTAGATTTTCCAATCTGAATGTTTTTAATGTCCCAGACAGAAGAGGTGCTTCCTAAATGTTTAAGTGACTTATATTAAGTGAAAAATACTATTAAAAAATCATACTGGACTAATATAGTCATCCAACAAAATAATGGATGAGTCAAATAATTGTTTCCCTCTGAAACCCACTGGATTCAGATTTTTTCTTTCATAATACCTCCAAATTTATTAAGTTCAACACTGCTTCCCTAATTGCCAAATATCATTTTAAACTCTAACCTTGCCTGCTCCATCCTTCAAGGCAGTTGATGTAGGCAGTGTAGTCAATGGTTAATGGCTCCTGCTGAGAAGAACACCGATGTTCAAATCCCAGCTCTGCTGCTTCACCAGTTATGTGAATCTGCATACGCTTTTAAACTTAAGCCTCGGTTTTTTTCCACTGTTAAATGGATACAATAATTGCACCTATGTCTTTAGAGTTGTATGAGAATTAAGGTCGGAAAGCAAACCACTCAGCTCAGTGTTGGACACATGGAAGTGAAAGTGAAGTCGCTCAGTCGTGTCCGACTCTTTGCGACCCCAAGGACTGTAACCTACCAGGCTCCTCTGTCCATGGGATTCTCCAGGCAAGAACACTGGAGTGGGTTGCCATTTCCTTCTCCAGGGGATCTTCCCAACCCAGGGATTGAACCCAGATCTCCTGCCTTGCAGGCAAACGCTTTAACCTCTGAGCCACCAGGGAAGTCCCAATAATCTAATTCAACTCTATACTTATCACTGCTGAGAAATGTCTTCCAACTCACGAAATCAACGTCTTCCTACTTCTTTCGAGTCCTTCTCTATTGATGCTTTAATCTGTAGCAAATATTTACTAATTCTTCCAAGACAGATTTATAAAGGCCACCAACATTGGGCATAAGTGAACATCCCCGACCCTGGGCACATGGACACAACTAGAGTTAACATCTATCTCTAAAACAGCTCTCAGGAGACCTTTCATTCCACATGACCTAGAATCCTGTGATTTGACAAGCTCAGTGTGTCACTGTAAGAAGAGACATGTGACTGTATGAACTCAGTAAGGTACTAGACAAAGGTATAAGCATGGAATTCTCTCTTCTAAGAATGCTGCT
Organism: Oryx dammah; assembly: GCF_014754425.2. Lineage (NCBI taxonomy): Eukaryota > Metazoa > Chordata > Mammalia > Artiodactyla > Bovidae > Oryx > Oryx dammah. The sequence continues at coordinate 100,034,804 of NW_024070185.1, read as the reverse complement.
ATTTTGAATTAAATGAAGAAAATGAAGATTTTTCCTCAATTGCTCCTTCTACTCAAAAAGAGATGCAGCAGCCCGACTGTAATGCAGTAAGTCTCGAGGGCAGCCCCGTTAGCTAGGGAAGCTCGAGGCCAGCCATGCTGGCTTACAAGGGAGTAAATTCAAACAGGCTTCACAAAGGGGAGAGTCCACATTCCGTGACAGACTAAGGAGACACAAAAGGCAAAAGGGAGACCAGGCGACAGGCGTGAATAAAAACTAGATGAAGCTTCTCAAATCTCAAACTTAATTTCAAGTCACAGAAAATAAATTTAGCATTCCAAAGGTGAAAGCATAGAATGAGAGAATAAATATTGTACTGTATTAATCACAATAAGGAGCACTTTCATCTGGGCCAAAATATATTCTTAAATCAACCTTCGAATGTGGCTGCATTTTCAAGCTTAGCAGCATGAAACCCACATGACTGTAATTAACGTAATAAATCATGTTGCGGAATCTTCTACAGAACCTGACAGTGCTCACTGATATACTGCTTATTAGAGACTAGAGATTTCTCCTGCATTTTTTTTTATTATACTGCCAGAGACACTGAATCAACAATACCTTCTGATGTGTCTGAAGTATCTGCTGCTGGTGTGCTACATAAAATATACTGTGAGCTGCTATCAGACCTGGATATATAACACATAATACCCAATTTCCAAAAAGAATTTGTTTTTCAATTTTTACTTTTCCTGACTTAGGTCAGTCATAGAAGATACATGGATTCATTAGAGATGTGACATGCATATTTTCCATGGTTTCAGTCATGAAGTCACATGCTTCAAAGCATGACTCTACCATTCAGTTTATTTCATGATGACTCCATTAGTTTATAGTGCAGAATACTGTTAAACAGGCATTATTTTATCAATCTCTTTGTGTCCTTTCCCTTTCAAAATCTGACTCCTAAGTAAAATGTTCTTGAATGTTAACCCCTTTTCAAAAGTAAAACTTAGTCCTTGTGCAGTTCAGGAATTCAGCCATGAATGCATTTTACCTCAGTGGGTTTACATACTCTTAAGTATGCCTTGCATATGTAAGCATTTTCTAATTTAGAAATACTGAAATTTAAAAAAATACATAAAATTTTTTTTTAATTTTTAATTGGAGGATAACTGCTTTACACATACTGTAAAACAATTATCCTTCAACTAAAAAAAAATTTTTTTAAACCCACACTAAAAACATATGGCTTAATGGCCCTTTATTCACACGGGTACCTATTTACCTGAGGAAAAGATCATGTATACTTCCCCTAATATAAATAATTTTATTCATTAATCATGAAAGTAACACATTTAATAATAAAAATAATTTTATTCATTTTATCATAAAAGTAACACACTTACTATAAACAATTTCCCTAGAAAATAAAGGTTAAAAAAGAGAGAAAAACTGCCCATAAATCTATCCTTCAAAGACAGCCACTGGATACATTTTGATATATACCTCTTCAATATAAAATTTTAATTAAAAATAGTATTCTTTAATCACCAAGAGTCTAGTCCATTCTGTATTAACTATACACTTTTCTTGCAATTTTTTTTTTCTGAAAATATCGCTCTGTCTCACATTTAAGAGGAAAACTTTAACATGGTAATTCCTGGATAAGTTACTATTTCTGACATATTCCTTTTGATCATCTGAAATGACATATTTTAAGACTTTAATAAGAGTTTAGAACTGGATTTATTATCCACCAATTTCACAGAAATTCCTTTCTTGGCTATTGAGAATTCCCTATGTCCACTCTTGCCCCCTTTCAAACTGTTTTCTACACAGCAGCCCTAATGAATTTTCCTAAAAGAAACAGGAAATGAATGTTATCTCTTATTTTCTTTCTGGAAATTTTAGTATTTGCATATTTGGCTCACCACTTAATAAAAATGTATTTGGTGCTTCAACACGATCGGCACCATTCTAGGCACATCTGTACACGTCTCCTCAACTGTTAAAGCACTTTAATTTTCATCCCCTTGTGGTGGAGACAATTAGACATAAAAGCAGATGGAAACTGGAACTAAGAAAGAAGAGTAAAAGTTTGGGGGAAATGAAAAAAACTAAGGGAAAACTGGTCCACATCCTAAGAGGCCTGTTAAGCGCTAAAATGATGAATGCTGAAATGTGTAGGAGAGGAGTCCCCATGGTCAGGAAGCCTAGTGGTGAGGAGCATGAAACTTGGGAACCAGACTGCCTGGGTGAGAATCCCAGCTCTCCCAACCTCTTACTGTATGAATTTGGGCAAGTTCAACCTTTCTTTGCCTTAGTTTATTCACCTGCAAAATGGAGTTAATTATAGTCCTAACTTCATAGAGTTGTGAGAACTGAGTTACCAGAAGTAATTAGTGAGATCATAAGCAGTCTCTAAGTATTAGCTGTTATAACTGCTATTCTGCATGCAGTAATCAGAGAGCTAACTGTATTTGACCCTGCCTACTTAAGAGGATTTTGAAAGTAAAACAATCATCACCATTTGTTAACAGTTCATCAGTATGTCAGTACTGAGTATTTGAAAAGTGACTGTTCATGAGTTTGCTACAACTTTATGGCTTCAATGAGTGAGAACAAACTCAAGCAACATTTGATGAATTTAGGAGATGAAATGGTATATCACAATGGAAATGGTTACAGGAAACTTCTTTTTATTAGAAACCATTTCTTCCTTTAAATTTCCATGCAATTTATAGAACTGCATATCTTAATTAATAAGGATCAAAATGTGACAGTATCTTTTACTGAAAATGCATAATACAGTAAAAACCACAAAGGAATTATTCATGAACTCAGAAACAAAAGATGTATGGCACATAGAGTAAAAGAAAACAGATAACATGTAAAAATGAAAATGCACAAAACTCTAATAAATTACCCCCTCCTTTTCTGAGTGATACTAATAATATTCATTAGATTCCATCCAAGAAGTAATAACCCATTGGATAGGAAGATGCCAATTCTTCTTAATTGAGTCAATGGATAATAACAAAACATGTTTTTGAAAAGTTCATTATAAAATAAAAATTTTAATATTTATCTATATGAGTTAGCTTTCTATTGCACATTTATAAGTAGAGGCAAAACAGGAAAATAAAGCCCTTTTCTTAACAATGAGATGGCTGTTTTCCATTATATAAAATAATAACTTAGCAGCAGTAATTATAACAGTATGAAGGTGTTGAAAAGCTAGTGACTTGTAACATAAATCTGAATATACTCCAGAGACTAAAAATATTATATGAAATATCATTTCAGGTATTAAGAAATATGTATTTCTTATTCATTGAACCAAACCCTAAAGTCAAATTTACAGGCAGAGAACATTCTAGGATCATAAAGATCCTTTATTTTTCTTGCTGAATGAAGTTAGGTGAAAAATTAAGTAACACTTAAATTATCTAATTTTTAAATTTCTCAGGGCGAGACATCAGCAAGGTGGCCAAGTAAGACATCCCCACCCTGTCTCCCAACAACAATTTGGCATCTATCCATGTACAAAAGTGCCTTTGTGGGAGCTTTGGGACTGGGTCAGAGATTGTGAAACCCTGGTACAGTCCAAGACCAAGGATGGCTGTTTGGAGAAAGCAAGCCGGCGCCCAGGTGGCTGACTCACCGACTATGGTCCTGGTTACAAAGCCAGAAACAGTTCCATATAGTGAGGGAGTCAGCTACACCTCCGTCTGGCTTTGATCCTGTCACCAACACTATATGCCAACAGACGCAGGAGGAGTCACACCCGCTATAGGTTGGGTAATAGCGTACAGATCTTGGTTCTGGCTGTGGACACTAAGTGCTTCCAGCTTCTCCCGGCTGCGGTGTGGAGCCCCAGAGGGAAGCCCACTCAACTCAGTCTGGAGATTCTGAAAGGGCCTGCAACAGGGCTCTGGCCCATCCCAGCCACAGTCACCAAGAGTCAGGTTGACATAGGGACCTCACAGGAGATACTCTCATCCATGCCCCTGGAAAATTTGAAGGGACTCTGAACTTGGCTCCAGCCCCATCACAAGAACAGGCCTGCATGCCCAAGGACACAGAGGGAGATGCCCCTGTTCACACAATTGCAGATGCTAAACGGGCCAGACAAAACTGCTAAGAAAACTGAACAAACACATCACGGCGGGAGAGCTGAGGCTCCAACGTGGTGCTGGTGTCTGAGACCTGCCTTTGGACGCCTGCTGACCAGTCACCAATTTTCCAACTCCTCTCTCTACAAAGAGCCCTGCCTGGCAATTCCTATATTTCACTCAGGAAAGGACCGAGGGGAAGCAAACCTATTTACACAACTATAGAAGAAACCAACACCAGGTTCCTGTCCTGTGTTCTTAAATGGGAACAGACAATTAGATGAGGCATCAGAAGAAACGTGGCTGCATTGAAGAGAAGAAGAAAAAGGAACACAGAAAATAAAGGAAAAAAATTCAAAGGCAGAAAGTAATTTCTTTAAATCAAATTCAAATTCTCAAAGAAGATCTGATAAACTATTATAACTATAATCTTCATAAAAGAAACAAGTACTAATGGAAAACTTTCAAAAGTTATTTCAGAAAGGAATTTTCAGCAATTTAAAGACTCAAAGTTTACTTCCTACCTATCCATTCTTGGGAGATTATTTGATGAACTCCAACAACAAAAAAAAGAGGAGAAAGTAAAGGGAAACATGAAATCTAGAGAACAGTGGTTACAATCCAGGGGAAAACTCAGGATAGGTGGGAGGGTTACCTCAGGCTTACATTAAATCAACTTGTCCAAACTGCAGCAGCAAGGCTGAAGGCCCAGTGTGGGAACGTTGGAGGGACCACAAAGCTATGTAAGAGCACACTGTTCTTTTGTCAAAATATGCTACCAAAATTTTAGGAAAACAAACACACACACACACACAATCCCCAAACTAAACTAACACAGTATTTCACTGACTGTAAGATGCACTTCTTCACATTTTAACATCTCTGAAAGTATGCTGGGACACCTTAGTGAGAACTTACTCTCTGTACCAGGCATTGTTTTAAACCCTTTACATGGATTAAGTCATTAATCCACATAACAGCCCTTAGGCACATTCTCCTTTCAGTGTCCCAAATGCTGTGAAATTCATCAAGATGAAAAGTAACTCAGTCTTAGAACACTAATAGTTATGCACAATATGTACACTGTCAAAACAATATAAATGGTTTTGGATGTTTACAGTCAAACCTAAAAGGATAAAGAAGAAAATACTAGTTATGGCTACAGACGAAAATGAAAATATTGACAATCCTGTGAAGTTAAGAAGATGACAAGGAGAGGGGGAGAATAGTAGATGGCAGCATATGAACACACTAATACCTTCACCCTTGGGTTGAGGAAGCATATTTATTTCTTCTTTCATTATCTTTAGTTTTCTGTTGGTAACTGTGTGTTTTAATGACATTATAATCAAATAATGGGAGGGTAATACAAACTGAGTTAAATCCTCATCATTGATAACAAGGAATCTGAAGGTATTTTCTGAAGTTGATAAACCAAGAAAAAAAAAAAATCAAGAAACAGAAGTATAAGCAGTTTATTTCAAATTTTGGGAGAACTGAAAATAGACTCAAAAGAAGTTTCCTTTGAAGAGTGGAATTATGAGGTGATGAAAGATGAGGTGAGACTGTTATTGTTCATCATTTATAGACTGCCAAATACATAATAACTTTGACAAAAATGAAGAACACTGAAAAAGGCAATAAAATTATTGTTTTTGTCTAAGAAAGCAATCAAAGTTTTAAGGCAGTACTGAAGAATCGGGCTGCTATGTGTATCATAACTGAAGTCAATAAAGCACCTAGGATGCGTCAATCATTAAGTCAGATTTACTGTTCTCTGATCACTGTACTCATCACTGTTCTCACCTAAAATAAAGCTTAAAATTACCTTGCAGTCACAGAAGCACAACTCATCAATTTTGCCTTGTTCCATAAATAGTTTTTCTGGGTCTAATACACCCTTGGGAACACAAGCCATTAGTTACATAAATGAGATCCAGACTGAAAGAGAAGTGATTGCTGGGCCTAAACTACAGTGGGTCACCTGCACTCTGCCCACCCCTGCAGAGACCCAAGATGGTCAGGCAGCTCAATCTGGGAGGAGCGGGAGGAGGCCACTGCTTCTCGCAGGAAAACAGAAACAGGGATGACGTCTGGAGCTAACGAAGACTGCGGCACTCTTGACACTTCCTTGTCTGCCCACAGGCTGTACAGTATTTCATCTCTCCAGACCACAAGGAATGAAGACCATGGCTAGAATATCAAGGTCAATGCCGCCTCAATTCTCAACTGGCGCCTGGCTTCCTAGCAGTCTTACTCAAATCCAAATTCACTGAAGAGAATTAGATCTTCAGGTTTACAGCAATTTGCTAGGCTGCTGTATTTGGATGCACTTTGCCTATCTGGGAGGTCTCAAGCATATGCTGATGAGCTTTAAACATATAAAAACAACAGTTTTTGCTACTTTTACTGGTAAAATAGAAAAATGCCTCTATTTTAAAGAAATAAAAAGTCAACTGGGAAGATTTTCCTGTAAAATATTAAGACAAATGATACTTAAAAAGGAAGTGAAGCATTGGAAAAAAAAGCTGATAAAACTGATTAACTTCTCAGAAAATTATGCATTTGTACAACTGAGAGCAATTAACTTGATTTTCTACTTCTGCCTTTCAGAAAACTAGTAAACAATTATGTTTGTAATTCTTAAAGAAAGATCATTAGTTGTCTGCAAAAATAAGCAATATTACAAGTTTAACCAAGTTCATGTTATTTTTAGGTATGGAGAAAGTGTCTCGAATAAATTATGATGTGAAATAGGTTGCCTGTAGCCACTGTACTTTTAATTCCCAGCTAAGACAGACCTTCCTTTCATTTATCATAGTGGCCTAACTGTTCACTTCACCACTTTTAGCCATGTATCACCCTCGTCTTCATATATATGCTATCTAAAGGCAAACAATTCAGTCTTCTTATAAAGTCACTGATAGTTTAACAGCATCTTAGCTCAGGAAATATAAGACAAATTTTTGGTTTTTTAGAACTAGGAATGTTCTGAGAGAGGAAGAGTTAAAATGGCTGTCTCCCATTTAAAGGGCAGGCAGAGCAAGAATCCTGCTTTTGTCTTGTCCATTCATTACTTGTTCATTGAGTAACTGCAGTACCCAACCTGGACCTGGCATTTGGGAGGCTTCCAATAGGTATTTGCTGAATAAATGGTCATGGCATGTTTCAGAATTCTTAATGGCTGTTTCATCCTATATACAGAGAACTTTGAATATATTATAAGTATTTGGGGTCCTGAAGATCTTTCAGTGTTACTGAAATCAGTGTTGCACCTTGGACAGAGAATACAAAGGTGGCAACAGAGATCACACGAGGCCAAACACTCAGAAGTCACCAAGTCTAATTTCCACATCGCCCACCTGTCTCCTGCTGTCCAGTGCCTTTGCTGTTGCCTCATTTGAGCATTTACTGCCATCTCCCATCTGAATTACTGCCATTTTTACCCTGTAAAACAGTCCTCAGTCCCAGTGCCTACTTGCCCACTGCTATCAGGGTGATCTTCTAAGATCACACAGAGGAACTGTGTTCCTCTGCTCTCCCTGTACGTGCAAAGTCCTCCACAGGTGGCTGCAGTCCATCTTTCCAGCAGCAGCTCTCCTGGCCTCTTTGAAATTCACTCACACCACACTCAGACCTTTGCCTCCCTGCATGCTCATGCGCCAATGTCTTTGCTCATGTTGCTCCATCACCCTGAAATACCCTTCCCTGTGTCCCAAAAGGCCGAGGCAACTGCTTTTCATGTGTCCCACAGCATTTTATATCCCTCTTAGATATGGCCTAGTAGGTCTGCTGCCTCCTCCTCTACACAACGATATTCTGGGGTCACGGAATCTGCCATTCATCTTTGTATTTTCACTAGTCCTGTCATAGAGCAGATCTTGCAATAAATGTTTAATAAACTGAAGTGCAAGCAACTTGTCCGGAGGTTTAGTAGAAAAATGTTTCCTGCTTCTGATTAACAGAATCCTTCTATTAAACCCTAGGTCTTCCTAAAGATGATTCTCAGAAAAAAATAATCACTTTATGATATACTCTAGCAGCCCAAACTTCGGAAAAGTGATAGGCATGACCTAAAAATGAAAGAAACAATTTGGTGTGGGCTATTCCTACACCAAGACAGCCAGAGATAGAGACCAGGGACCAGAGTACCAACCCTTTCTCTCTTAGATAAAAGGCAGGAAACTACACTTTTGGAACTCCAAGCAAATCTAGTACCTCACTTCCAGTCAGTAAACTAAAGGAAACAATTTCTTCTGCACGGAACTCAAATAGTGCTGATCCTGGAAATGAAAGTGCTATGTATAGAGATAATACAGGACATTTTGCTTAAAAAATAATTCACCCATCATAATCATGAGGAAAGCCATAGTGAAATCTGTGAGACTAATTCTCTAATTCTTTGTCTATAAACAAGTATACTGGTAGATAATGTTAGTAAAGTTTGCTTACCAAAAAACCTTCTATATTCAGTAATAACAATAATGTCATAATGCCTTTATCATAAATATTCCACTATCAACTTGATGCTTCATAAGCTATATTATAAAAGTGAAAGTGAAAGTGAAGTCTCTCAGTCGTGTCCTTGCAACCCCATGGACTGTAGCCTACCAGGCTCCTCCCTCCATGGGATTCTCCAGGCAAGAGTACTGGAGTGGGTTGCCATTTCCTTCTTCAGTACTCACATTTAAAAACATACAGAAAAGTATGCAGAATACTAAATTATGCTTACCAATGAACCAGATGGCTTTATGTGGATTAATTTAACCCTTATATCAACCGTAGAGAATAGAGCCATTATTTTCTTCATTTTACAGATGATAAAGCTAAGAGACAGAGAGGTTAAATGACCTGCCAAAGTCACCCAGAAAATAAGTAACGGAGCTGGGACTTGAATCTAGGCAGTTGTGTACCCAGATTTTCATAATGAACCACCACCGTGCCTCTATTACCTGTATATAACATGAGCTCATGTTTCTGTCAGACTTAATACATGTTAATAATGTAATATCTATTCCATGGTTTTAAGAGAAAACATCGTAGATACATCTCAAGTTTCTGTGTACTCAATGTCATCCCTCCTCTCTCCCAAAGGCACACATCGTGTACTGGTATGCCTCCTCCCAGCCTACGTTTCGTAACTACATGTGGTATGTGAGAATGTAACATACAACAACACACAGTGAGGTTTATTCACTTTTTAAAGTATGGTACTCTATATATTATTTCGCAACTCCATTTCAAAGATATAGCTATACTAATGTATGCAGATCTGGCTGATGTATATATTCCACTGAAAAATATATCACAATTTATCTTCTGACAGGCACTAAGGTTGTTAAACGATTTTTCCTTGTTTTCACAAAGAAAGTTGCAGTGTACACCCCTGTACTTTTCTCCTTTTATATGTGAGGAAGTTTATCTAGGACGGACGCCTAGAAACTGGACTCCAAGGCTGTATGATATGCACACATTTAACTTTATAAGGTACTATAAATTGCTCTCCCAAGTGGATGTGCCAAGTCATACTGCCACCAGCATGTTCTCTATAGTTGAAGCAACATTTGGAGTAAAGTTAATAATTTCTGCCTTTTTGATGGTATCATATTGCTGTTTTACTTTGCATTCCCTTGATTACCAGTGAGGTTGAGCATTTTTCATATGTTTATTAACTATACGGGTTTCCTCTTATTAGAAGCGCCTCTTCATTTCCCTTGCTCATTTCCCTACTGGATTATTTGACCTTTTCCCTACTGATCTGTGGAAGTTCTTCACATATTCTGTATATGAATATTCTTGGTTATGTGCATTAAAATCATCACACAGGTTTAACTGCTTGTCTTTTAACTTTATGATATCCCTTGTACCAGCTAAGATTTTAATGGCTGTCAGCATTTTCAATCTTTTCCTTTATGGTCTGTGCACTGTTCCCAACACCAAGGCCACGTAGCAAGATTTCCTTAAAGCTGTTTCAAGTTTTATATTTTCATATTTAGATCTTTATATGAGACTTACTTTCATGCCTGATGTGAGGTAAGGATCTAATTTTATCTTGTTCTACAGGAGAGACCAACTGTGCAATGCCATCCATTGTCTGGTGGATCCTCTCCCACTGATCCATGACACCTCTCTTTCACACACAGTTCCCACACATGTGTACATGTGTTTCTGGGCTCTCTACTCTGTTCCATCATTCTATTTGTCTATCTTTTTGGTCAGACTATTCCACTTCTATTATTACAGCTTTATAATAAGTTATATATAAGTTATCATAAGTTATAAACTATATTATATAAGGTATGGTGGGTGTTCATTCCTGCCTTGGTAAAACTTTCTTATTTTTTTTTATAACAGAATGAGTGTATATACTTAGTCACATTATCTCCTCCCCATCTCCTTCCCCAAGTGTAGAAAACAAGCCTAAAAACTCACTTAAAACCACAACTTCTGTCTTTCTTAAGAACTACAAAAAAGGAAGGAAAGAAGGAAGGAGGAAAGTGCCCCTCAGCCAGAGGCTGGAGACCACCATCCCCAGTTCCTTAAACTCATTCTGATCACAGGTATTCTACTACACATGATAAAACCTAAGACAACTCCCACCACCACCACCACCCTGACAACTGCCCTTTGATCAGCTGGGGAGAAGGGAATCTGTGACGCTTAGGCAGAGGACAGGAGATCCTGTGACCCTCAGGCAGGGGAGTTAAGAGGTGGTTATCTTGTCCAGAAACAGCTGAGACCTGTGATGCTCAGCGCAAGGGTAGAAGGGAGCCTCCAAACGGCTATGGGAAGGGGTGCTGATAGAAATATCTTAGCGGGTTCAGAGTGTCAGTAACATGTTTAAGGATATGCAGTTTCATCAAGGTTTTGACCTGGTCTTTCTTCCTGTGGACATGAAGTCCATATCATAATGGGAGAGAGGGATCTGATTTCTTCCCTATGCAATTAGGTGAGTGAAGAGTTGAATGGAACAAAGTCACTGTTTTTAGATGATGTTGCAAATACCAAGCTGTGAGTCCTGGAAACTCCTGGGAGCAGGTATTTAACTTACCCCAGATACGTTCTCAACATTGAATACCTATCAACACATGGTTGCATGGTATCGTGCACAACGTGTTGGGATTGAAGAGGAGTGCTTGGTAGCTCCATTAAGCCGCCCTGAGCATTACAAGAGAAGTACATGAATAAACTAGGTAAGCATCTAGTCCACTTACCTTCTTTTAAGAGGTCTACGACAAACTGTGGAAAATTTTTAAAGAGATGAGAATACCAGATCATTTTACCTGCCTCCTGAGAAACCTGTAAGAAGGTCAAGAAGCAAGAGTTAGAATGGGACATGGAACTACAGACTGGTTCAAAATTGGGAAAGGAATACATCAAAGCTGTATATTGTCACCTTGCTTATTTAAAATACGCGAAATGCCAGGCTGGATGAATCATGAGCTGGAATCTAGACTGCTGGGAAAAATATCAACAACCTCAGATATGCAGATGATACCACTGTAATGGCAGAAAGTCAAGTGGAACTAAACAGCCTCTTGATGAAGGTGAAAGAGCAGAGTGAAAAAGCTGACTTAAAACTCAACATTCAAAAAACTAAGATCATGGCATCCAGTCCCATCACTTCATAGCGAATAGATGGAAAAAAAATGGCAACAGTGGCAGATTTTTTTTTTTTTTTTTGGATTCCAAAATCACTGGGGATGGTGACTGCACCCATGAAATTAAAAGCTGCTTGCTCCTTGGAAAGAAAGCTATGACAAACATAGACAGCATATACTGAAGGACAGGGAAGCCTGGAATGCTTCAGTCCATGGGGTCGCAAAGAGTCAGACATGACTTACCAACTAAACAACAACAAGAGGCCTAATGAAACATAGCTCACTCTCCCTTATTAGAGCTTACCAAACTTTCCATATTTTTGCCACTCACTACCAAAGGCAATTCAAGGGTAAAATTATCTGGAGGTTATATTTCTCCAGCTTCTTTGTTTAAAACAATGAAAGCCCAGTCTAGCTAGTTTAGGCAGAAAAAGAATTTAATAAAGGCCACATAATTTCCCAGAACACCAAGAAACCAGATATGGAGGTGGTCAAACCATTGATTTGCCCTGGTGGAGACAAACCAGCAACCAAACTCCAGCTTAGGCCTCGGGTGGTAGAATCCTGTTCCTGCTGCCTCTGGAAACTGGACTGTATTTTACAAAACAGATTGCGGTAGGGACCACTTTATTTATTTATTTATTTTTGCCCATGCTGTGCAGCATGTGGGATTTTATAGTTCCTCTAGCAGGGCTGGAACCCATGCCCCCTGCATTGTTAAGTGTTGAGTCTTAACCACTGGATGGCCAGGGAAGTTTTAGGTACTTCTGATTAGAGTCTAGAGTGAATGCATTTGAATGGCAAAGCCTCAGGTCACAAGACTGTGCCCTCACTGAAATATCAACTTGGAAAAGAGAGTTTCTGGCCTCTCCAATGGGGTAGTGCAGATACACAAAGGAGGGAATTCTCTCAAACAGGAAAAGTGTTCAAAGTCACTGTGCAGTCAGAAGGAGTAACAATGTGCCATCTAACGTGGAACCTGCATTTCCTACATCCTTGATTCTCAAGTTTCAGTGTGCATACAAATTACCTGGAGATCATGGTTAAAATGCAAATTCTGATTCTGTGGGTTTGGGGTGGAACCTGAGAACCTGCATTTCTAGTAAGAACCCAGGTGATACTTGTTCATGGACCATTTTAGTAGATGAATGAATGTTAATGCACAAAATCAGAATCTACTTGACTATTCAAGAGTATTGAGCACAATCTAATCACAGCAACAATGACAATGAAAATAATAATGATGGAGACTACTATTCACTGAATGTTTATCATATGTCAAATACTCTGTTCAGTGCTTCACCTATACTTTGCATTTGGTCCTCAAACAATCCTGTGAGACAGACGGTTCTTATTACTTTTCAAATGAAGAAACTGAGTGTCAGAGAAATGAACTGAGTTAAGGTCACAAGGCCAGTAGGAGACAGGGCTGGGAATTTACCTAGGCATGTCTGACCCCAAACCCTGAGTGGCCAAGCTCTACTATCTCAGCGCCCACACTCCCTGCCACCAATCCTCAGATAAGCACCCCTTTATAACAAGCAGGGAAATGATGGCATAAACTAAGCCTGACTTTCAACTCTGCTTCTCTTAGCTTTCAGAATTCATGTTGCAGGTCTTCCTGCAGGAAGGTACAAGAAAGACTGTGCCTAAGAAAGCAAATATAGTATTGGTCTGTCTGATAAGAAGAGTCATATATTTCTTGTGGAATAAGGAACTGTATAAAATTATGTTTGCGTGTATATGTATGTATACATATGCATACATATACACATAAGCATATATTTACTTATGCATATTTTTATCCCTTAGATTAGAACACTGTTCTAGTACATCCAGCATTTGAATTATATATATATATATATATATATATATATAAACAACTCTATCTGCCTCACAAAGAAAACTAAATTTTCAAAACAACAACAACAACAAAAACTCACCCTGTATAAATAGTAGTAGGTGGAGAAGGGAAAGGCTACCCACTCCAGTACTCAGGCCTAGAGAATTCTATGGACTGTATAGTCCACGGGGTTGCAAAGAGTCGGACGTGACTGAGCAACTTCCAAAAAAAAAAAAAAAAAAAAGTAGTAGGTATCTCTGGTATGCTGTCTCTTTCAAGATTAGAATCCAGAATGGCCCTGGAAGAACACTCCCATCTGACCCCCCCAGTCAGCTGTGTGGTCTGTGTAGAACTGGTCTCGGTATCCTTTCCAGGGTAGGAGTTTGACGCCTCACCGGAAACAAACTAAACGTTCACAAACTAAACGTTCACTGACAGATGAATGGATAAAGAAAATGTGGTACATGTATACAATGCAGTACTCAGTTCAGTTCAGTCACTCACTCGTGTCCAACTCTTTGCAACTCCATGGACTGCAGCATGCCCGGCCTCCCTGTCCATCACCAACTCCTGGAGCCTACTCAAACTCATGTCCATTTCATTGATGATGCCATCCAACCATCTTATAATCTGTCATCCCCTTCTCCTCCCACCTTCAATCTTTCCCAGCATCAGGGTCTTTTCCCATGAATCAGCTCTTCACATCAGGTGACCAAAATATCAGAGTTTCAGCTTCAGCATCAGTCCCCTCCAATGACTATTCAGAACTGATTTCCTTTAGGATGGACTAATTTCCTCTGGATCACCTTGCAGTCCAAGGGACTCTCAAGAGTCTTCTCCAACACCACAGTTCAAAAGCATCAATTCTTCAGCGCTCAGCTTTCATTATAGTCCAACTCTCACATCCATACAAGACTACTGGAAAAACCATAGCCTTGACTAAATGGACCTTTGTCAGCAAAATAATGTTTCTTATTTTTAATATGCTATCTAGGTTGGTCATAACTTTTCTTTCAAGGAGCAAGCGTCTTTTTATTTCATGGCTGCAGTCACCATCTGCAATGATTTTGGAGGCACCCAAAATAAAGTCTCTCACTGTTTCCATTGTTTCCCCATCTATCTGCCATGAAGTGATGAGACAAGATGCCATGATCTTCGTTTTCTGACTGCTGAGTTTTAAATCAACTTTTTCACTCTCCTCTTTCACTTTCATCAAGAGGCTCGCTCTTTAGTTCCTCTTCACTTTTTGCCATAAGGGTGGTGTCATCTGAGTATCTGAGGTTATTGATATTTCTCCTGGCAATCTTGATTCCAGCTTGTGCTTCATCCAGCCCAGCGTTTCTTATGATGCACTCTGCATATAAGTTAAATAAGCAGGGTGACAATATACAGCCTTGACATACTCCTTTCCCCATTTGGAACTAGTCTGTTGTTCTATGTCCAGTTCTAACTGTTGCTTCCTGACCTGCATACAGGTTTCTCAAAAGGCAAGTCAGGTGGTCTGGTATTCCTATCTCCTTCAGAATTTTCCAGTTTGTTGTGATCCACACAGTCAAAGGCTTTTGTGTAGTCAATAAAGCAAAAGCAGATTTTTTCTGGAACTCTCTTGCTTTTTCGATGATCCAACAGATATCAGCAGTTTGATCTCTGGTTCCTCTGCCTTTTCTAAATCCAGCTTGAACATCTGGAAGTTCACGGTTCACACTATTGAAGCCTGGCTTGGAGAATTTTGAGCATTACTTTGCTAGCGTGTGAGATGAATACAATTGTGTGGTAGTTTGAACATTCTTTGGCACTGCCTTCTTTAGGGATTGAAATGAAAACTGACCTTTTCCAGTCCTGTGGCCACTGCTGAGTTTTCCAGATTTGCTGTACTACTCAGTCATAAAAAAGAATGAGATAATGCTGTTTGCAGCCTGGTAGCTCAGACGGTAAAGAATCTACCTGCAATTCAGGAGACCAAGGTTCAGTCCCTGGGTTAGGAAGATTCCCTGTAGAAGGGAATGGCAACACACTCCAGTACTCTGGCCTAGGAAATCCCATGAACAGAGAAGCCTGGCAGGCTACAGTCCATAGAGTCACAAAGAGCTGAACACAACTATCACACATACATAGATGCAACTAGCAATTATCATACTAACTGAAGTTAGAAAGACATACCATATGATATAACTCATATAAGTAAGTAAGTAAAGTCACTCAGTCGTGTCCGACTCTTTGTGATCCCATGGACTGCAGCCCACCGGGCTCCTCAGTCCATGGGATTCTCCAGGCAAGAATACTGGAGTGGGTTGCCATTTCCTTCTCCAATCTGTGGAGTCTAAAATATGGCACAAATGAACCTCCCTACAAAACAGAAACAGATTCATGGACATAGAGAGCAAACTTGTGGCTGGATGGGGCGAGGAAGAGAGAGAGACTGGGAAATTGGGGTTGGTAGGGCTTCCCTGGTGGCTGAGATGGTAAAGAATCAGCCTGCAATGCAGGAGACCTGGGTTCGATCCCTGGGTTGGGAGGATCCCCTGGAGGAGGGTATGGCAACCCACACCAGTATTCCTGCCTGGATAATTCCATGGACAGAGGAGCCTGGAAGGCTACAGTCCATGGGGTTGCAAAGAGTCAGACTCGACTGAGTGACTCAGCACACAAACAGAGGAAACGATTGCATTTAGATGGATAAATAACAACGTCCTACTGTGTAGCACAGAGAACTATATTCAATATCCTGTGATAAAAGATGATGGAAAAGAATATAAAAAAAGAATGTATGTATGTGTATAACTGAATCACTTTGCTGTATAGCAGAGATAGGCACAATACTGTAAATCAGCTTTACTTCAATAAAAAAGGGAGAGTTCCTGCACAAAATCATAAAGGAAGCTGTGTGTATATATATATTTAAGAAATATACACATAAACACTCAACTTATAATGCAATAAAAATTTAAATGTGACAAATGCTCCAAATTTACATAAAAATCTCAAAAATTAATAGAATCCAAACCACTTGGAAATAGACAATAATTCTAACAATGGATATCCTCTTTACGCATGACTGCTAAGATTTGAGTTGAGCTTTATAACAGAGCTAACATGAAAATTAGTAGTTTTATTCACATCTTGTTAACATTTTATAACGCTGTGAGTTTAGTTCTGAATAGAAAAGAAGTAAGAATGGCTTTCCAATAGGGAACCAGATTTTGGGGGGAGGGGCATGCTGTAGCCTATGGGATCTTAGTTCCTTGACCATGACTGAACCAAGGACCATGGCAGTGAAAGCACTGGGTCCTAACCACTGGACCACCAGGGTGCTCCCAGGAAACAGAATTTAAATGGTATCAGTAAAACTAAACAAAATGGACAGTTTCTTTTCGTTTCTGGCTGACTCAATAGTCATTTGTCAAATTATTTATTTTAAAAATATTATTCAAAGATACACAGTATTTCTACAATGATCTGATAAATACTTAAGCGTATATAACATCCATTTTAAAAGTACCCAATGTTACTTTCAGCTAGTTCTTCTAGAACCTTTCCTTGCTTAGTCCTAAGCATGCTTTACATAGTAAGTGCTTATAGTCGATCTACACATATTTATCCACATACATTTGGATGTGCTGGATTCTGAATTTCTTTTTTAAAAAATCTATGTTTCAAAAAAATTTATCCTATTACTATCAGGGCTTCCCTGGTGGCTCAGACGGTAAAAAATCCGCCTGCAGTACGGGAGGACCTGGGTTTGATCTCTGGATTGGGAAGATCTCCTGGAGAAGGGAATGGCTACCCACTCCAGTATTCTTGCCTGGAGAATTCCATGGACAGAGGAGCCTGGCAGGCTACGTTCCATGGGGTCACAAAGAGTTGGACATGACTGAGCGACTTTCACTTCACTTCATTTTATTACAAATAGGCAAGAAACACAAATACTGATAAATAAGTAAAACTTTTAAGAGCACAGAACATAGTTTGG
The DNA here is from genome assembly GCF_014754425.2 of Oryx dammah. NCBI lineage: Eukaryota > Metazoa > Chordata > Mammalia > Artiodactyla > Bovidae > Oryx > Oryx dammah. Next base: position 100,017,290 of record NW_024070185.1, on the reverse strand, counting down.
GCTCCACAGAACAAAGGTAAATTGTAAATTAACTTTATATATTTCTCATTAAAGAAGAGTATCAATCAGATTTTAATTTGTCTCATTGATGCTTCCAGTTCAGAAAGTGTTTCTCCAAAGCCAATAATTTCCTAACAATATAACATCCTTCATGGAACAATGGATCAAAATATCAAGATCATTCCTTAGGAAATTCCTATTACAGTTAGTTCAAGCTTTAATTTCTAATTTACTATACACGTACAGTGGACTAATATCCACTAGACAGATGCAAGGAAATCTTGCAACTTGCTTTTTGCATGGTTAAATTATTAGGATATACAACACAAGTGGCAGTTTTACTAAGCTGTTTTGTTATACTGGACCACTTTGTAAGATACATTTCTGAATTCTACCCTCAAACATAAAGTAGAATGTAGAAACTGCTGTCAGGCTATCTCCTATTTCACACACAAAAAGGGGAGGGGGACAAATAAACTAGATTCACAACTATTTAAGTGAAAAGGTACTTCTTACATCTTATAGATATCAAGAATCAGATTTCTTAGAAAAAACTTTCACCAGCCTAATAAAGACAATGTTGTGTCTAATGATGTGAAGATTAAGTCAAAGACCATTTTGTGATTAAGTGATTGAAGTAAAACAAGAAAGGAAGGACAAGGAAAAGACAGCCCAAGGAATGGGGGAAAATATTTACAAAATGTATATTTAATAAAAGGCTTAAAGCTAGAATTCCCAGAGAACCCTACAACTCACCAATAAAATGGCAACATAACTGGAAAATGAGCAAAGGATCTGAATGGATTTTTCTCAAAAGAAGATACACAAATTAAAACCACAACAAGATACCACTTCACACACCCAGCAGGATAATTTTTTTTTTAATGGAAAACAAGTGTTGGTGAGCATATGGAGAAACAGGAACCATTTAAAATTATTGGTGAGACTGTAAAATGGTGAAGATGCTTTGGAACACAGTTTGGCAGCTCCTCAAAAAGTTAAACATAGAGTTACCATATGACCCAGAGATTCCACTTCTAGACAGTTGCCCAACAGAAATGAAAACGTCAGTTCAGTTCAGTCGCTCAGTCGTGTCTGTATGTCCACACAAAAACATGTACATAAATGACATTAGCAGCAATATTTACCACAGCCAAAAAATGGAAACCACTTAAATGTCCATCGGTTGATAAAGAAAAAACAAAATGTGGTCTATCCACACAATGAAATATTATTTGATAATGAAAGGGAAAATAATGCTGATAGATAGACACTACCACATAGATTAACCTTAAAAAAAGTATGCTCAGTACAAGAAGGCTGTCACAAAAGGCCATAAGATAAGAATCCATTTATGTGAACTGTGCAAAACAGGCAGATCTATAGAGACAGAAGTAGATAAGCAGTTGACAGGGGCTGTGAGAAGGGGGAAAAATGACTGCTAACGGGTATGGGGTTTCTTTCTGGGGTGATGAAAATATTCCAGAATTAGACAGTGGCGATAGTTACACAACTCTGAATATACCAAAAAATACCAAATTGTTAAAAAGAGTTATTTTAAGATCCATGAGTTTTATCTCAATAAAGCTGTTTTTTGAAAAGAAAGAAAGATGAATAAACTGAAAACCATAATTCTGAATCAGATATGAGTATTTTCATTGTATATTTTATTAGTAGTATCAAGATTATATTTGGAAATTATAAATTGAAGATTTCCTTTTGGAATCTTAAGGCTGACGCTAAAATGCGGAAAGCATGTTTGCAAAGCAATGTCATTTCAGGAGGTTAGAGGGTAACAGCAGAGATAGCTCAGGCTTCCAGAAGCTTTTCCTAAAGTACATGACTTTATGAGAAGAACTAAAATGAAACCAAAACGTGCCATGAATGTCTGCTTTCTACACAGCACTCTGCATGTCTGTTCATCCCTTCCATGTTTCTGCTTCTGGCCTATCAGATTTGAATCATGAACCCAAAACCATGACACTCAAGCCCCTTCTACATAACAACAGCTCAGACTAAATAAACACTGAATGCTAGAATTACAGAACATTTAGAATGTTAGAATTACAGACAAGGGCCTCATACAACTATTTTCTTTTCCTCTCAATCCATTCTAGTTAGATCCATGTATTTCAGAAATGCAAGTTATCTGATTATTATATATTTTGAGAAAAAATATAAACTACTTCTTCTAGATATATTTGTGTGTTTTGTTTTGCTTTTATTTTTAAAAACCTGTCTTAAATTGCCACACCATTAAAATGAATAAAGTGCTAAATTGGTTCCAATAAATAATACTGGCAAAAAAAAATATTAGGTTTATTTTCATTATATGCCTAACCCAACATCATTTTGGCTTCAAAACTGTAACCAAATACCTTGATACTGATAGGAGAGCAAAGCTTTCAAAAATCATTTTACTGTATAAAAATTCAGCTTCAGATCAGATATAAACCTTAAATCTAGCCATGTGATATCAACAGCACAATCCTACAGCTGTCCTCTCAGCCCTGAGGTACACCGACTAGATGATGAATTTCCTTTTTATATCACCTGAGTACATTCTATTTCGTTATTTCTATCTTTCTGAGAATAACAAAGGCCCAAATTCTAGCAGATTGGGCCGACGGCTTTAGGAGTGCTGGCGGCGCACAACTCTCGGATGTGCGTGAACGAGGGACTCTGTCGCCTCCCGCGCCATACCTGGTATGCACTGTACCGGGGCCTCGGTGGTTACGGTTGGAGCGACTGGGGGCTGCTGCTGGCTGGAGCTCACTTCTGGCTCTGTGTTAACTGAGGGAGAAAGGGCCACCTCACAGGAGGAGACCTGGCTGGGCAGATGGGACAGGAACTCTTCGGAAGCAACTTGTTCATCCTGTCCCGGCAGCTGCAGGGCAGACAAAGGGATGCTGATCTGTTTGTTAGGATGGGATGTGCTCACGGGCATCTGCATGGCCACGTGCTGGCTGGTGCCCTGGGCACCAGGGGGACCCCTGTTAGGTGAAGCCAGAGATACCCTGGTGGTCTTCTGGACAACTGGTCTAGACATCACAGAGGGGGATGCGGACACACCATGTGGGTCCAGCTCTGTGCTGATGGCCGATGTTACGTGGGAAATCAGCTTAGCAGACCCTAAGGAGGGACCAGCATGAGTCTGAGACTTGGGTTTTGCCATCTGTGTCAATGACAGGGCTGGGCCATCTGCCCCTCCAGTCAGCTCTGCGTTTGCCACGATATAGTAATCTTCGGGAATCTCCTGTTTGATCTTCTTAATGATGACATCACTGCTGCATTCATCAATCATTTGAGTCTGGGAGCTCGAATGGAGAGAAGACGGGACTATTCCAGGCCTTTTTCGCACAATGCTTTGAGGCCTCTGCGGTTGGGGTTCAAAGTCACTATCTTCATCTGTAACAGAGGACTCACAAACCATGTCAAACAGAGTGTTTTCATCTTCATACTCTTCAACCGCCTCATCCAGTTCAGAGGGCTCACTGCAATAAGAGAAGTCACAAGAGTCTCTGGTCCGATTACAGTCTAGCTTCGTTTTCACTGGTCTCCCAGGGTACCTTTCAACGGGGCTAGTTTGAGTCTCAGAGGGCACGCCAATTATACTTGGACTATCAGAGTTAAAACTTCTGTTATCCTGGAAACAGACCCTTTCTTGGGAGCCAGCTCTGCAAGTAGCTGTCAGTGGCCAGTGATAAGCATGGCCTGCACTACAGCCCCACATTGCCGTCAGGTTCCCATGGGAACCTTCTGAAAGTAAGTGTTTCAGGTTTGGAATGAGGCTGCAAATGGTCCCATGGCTGTGGGCCCAGCTGACCAATTTGGATAGATTCTCAGATGAGGTATGAAGGCAATCCTCCATGTTACAGGATCAGCAGTGTCTTTCCTAAAAGGAAATAATCAAAATAAGAAGCCATTATTACCCAATATATTCCCAGATCTCAATCACTTCAATTTCCTTGAACTATGATTAGGTGGCACACAATAAAAGTAATAGTTAATACCATGTATATGGGTAGAGACTGGAAGAGAATGTAGGGGAAAAGTAGAAACAGTTTATGGTTTCTGGCTGTGGGATTTGAGAATTTCTGTTATTTCTTTTATTGTTATTAATATAATGTCTACATAAGAAAAAAAGTGAAAAAAAAAAACAAGCAATAAAAAAGAGGTGAACTTTTTTATAGCACATTTTACTTTCAAAGTTACAGAGAGACAGGTTCAATTAACCAGGAGGATGAACTTCCAATTTCACCTTCCACCACCATAAACTTCATCACTAGAGGAAGAGTCAACAAAGGCTCAGATCCATTCTGGGATGGATGGGAGAGAAGGGAAGTCTGGCTGTTTTCTGCTGGATACCAGAAAACAAATGACATTACTGGGAATCCATGAAGGAAATGTGGGGCTAAATCTGAGATGTGGGGAAGAAAGATCTTTTAACAGAGAAGGGAAAACAGACTGAAAGGAGAGCCACTAGAGGCCCCTGCTGGGATGGGGTGCAGGCAGGCTGCAGACCGGAAGCAAGGATGAGCAGGCCGGGTGCCAGACGCTAACCAAGTCTTAGGAGCAGGGTTCCCATCTTCCTGCTGTCTGAAATTCCTGACACACTGCCTTTATCTCACAGTTCAGAGGTAAAAAGATTCATCCGGTCTATTTTACCATCTTAGGTTCCTATACACACAAGTTGGTATATAACCAACTACCAAATAGAAATAAATCATTCTTTATTGGACAGAGGTCAAAAAGAATACTTGTCACGGGTCCTTGACTGGGTAAGAGTAAGGACAACATAACAGGCAAAAAAAGTGAAGAAGGTACAGACGGAATCCATGTGTGATTGGAAACGTCTAACGAGGCTCTGTCAAAAGGGAGACCCTGGGAAGAACCAGCAAGAAGGAAGAAGGGTCTGGATGTGTGTGCCCTGGTCATCTGCAGCTGGAGTAACAACAGGCACCTCGCTAGTAGTGGGCTCCGTACTAAGGTGCCACAGTCCAACGGCAAGGCCAGGTGGCCATCCGGAAGGGTGCACTTGAGCCTCTATTCTCTGCCCTGCCTCCATGGCACACCATCAGCAAAGTCTGGTAAACTCAAACCCTTTACGTGTTTCATAACATGTGTGCGACAGCCTCTCTAATACAGCCATGGCCACAGTCAACGTCCCAAGCCTCATTTTCTACTATGGCCTTCTCGCACATTTCTCGTGGTCTCCTCCTCCCTAAACACAGTTTCTCACTGGCCCTGGGCCACTAAAAGCTTTCTTTACCTGGATATGCAGCCGCCTTCTTTCTTTACCTGGAAAACCCATTCAGGGATGACCTCAGGACTACCTTCTGTTGAAGTCATTCTAGATCCTCTTTGCGCCTCAGAGATTTTAGATTCTCTTCCTGTACTTCCATCATCTCAAAGAACTTGGCCTTTACTGTACCATTATCACTGACTTTCTTATCCATCTCCCAGACTCGCCTAAGGATTACCTGAGGACAGGGACTATGACACAATTTTTCATTCATCAGTGAGGACCAACTTAGGTCAGAAACTAATAAGATATGGTTATGCTTGAGATCTCATAATCTATTGTAGATGTTTAATATATGAATGAAGAGTGAATGAAAAAATATATAAATACTGGAAGCACCATCCACACTAACAAAATGAACATATAAGACCCTCAAATAAGAAACATGAAATTCCCTATGACTTTCATTGTAATCATTTAAGGGATAAGAGGACTTTCTCCCCAAGGGTGTAAACAGAACCACAGCTGTGAGAATAATACATGAACGACCAGATTTTATGAAGCAGCACAAACTGGGAAGATCCCCTGGAGGAGGAAATGGCAACCATTCTGGTGTTCTTGCCGTGAGAATCCCTTGGACAGAGGAGCCTGGTGGGCTACAGTCCATGGGGTTGCAAAGAGTCGGACACAACTGAGCATTTGAGCGCACAGACACAGCAAATCAAAAGAACAGGGACTGGTGTGGGAGTCAAGAACTTCAAATTTTCGTTCTGGAACTTATGTCTTTGGCCTCTTAATTCACTAATTATCTCTAAGTCTAAAATGACAGGACTATGATCTTTATGCTTCTTTCATGATCTAGCAATTTAGGATCTTATTTCATTTATATTCCTTTCATATAACTTGAAAGTAGAAATGCAGATAAAAGAGAGACTGGGGGAGGCGTTGGGATTTGTTTTTTTGAGCTTTCTTAACATACCTGCTTAGTTAGTATGGCAGAGACTTCTATTTGCCTACCCAGTATCCATCCTCTCTTATTTATTACAGAGTCCCAGTCTGTTGGGGCAGCAACATGCTCACCTAAGACATATTTCCCAGCTTCCTTTGATATGGAAAATATCATATGACACAGTTCTAGCCAATGATATGCAAACGGAAGTCACTGGGTGGGGCTTCTGCCAAAGCCCTCAGAAATACAGACTTGTCTGGTTTTTGCCTTTCTCCCTTTGTCCTTTCCTGTCTTCCTTCTGGGAACAAGGACATGATGGCCGGGCCCCCAGAGGTCATCTCAGGAACAGGAATCAAGGACTGAAGGATGGGAAAGAACAGCCAGAGGAGCTTGGTAACAGGATGGAGCCCCTGCATCAGCTCCGAACTGCCTAAGATTCCTTGTTACGTAAAGGGAAAGATTAGACCTGATCTAGCTTAAGTCACTGCCACTGAGTATTTGATTATACAAAGCTAAACTCAACTACTAACACAAAAAAAGAATATTCATCTCTGGGTTTGGAAACCTTACAGCAGAATCCTTCTTTTTCTTTGCACTATACTCCAGGACAATTGTTTCTCGGACTGGATTCAACAAATGAACCTTGGGAGGGCTATAATTTTATATCATAATGTTAACCCTTTTCATTTTTATCAGAATAAAATACAATTAATATAAGCATATTATGAATCATTTAAATCTTGTATCTAAGTATTGCCTTGTAATTTTAGTTCTGCTTTGCCTTTGTATCTATACTCACATTAGTGTCCATAATCACCGAAAGTGACATCATTCAACTCTCATTTGTTGGGAAACCTGTTCATGATGTATTCTTTTTTACCGGGTATAAATACAAAACTATTTTTTGGCATTAATAATGGCCAAATGAAAAGTATTATGATTTGACATCAGGAAAATAGCATATTGGAAGGACTGATGCTGAAACTCTAATACTTTGGTCACCTGATGCAAAGACCTGACTCATTAGAAAAAAACCCTGATGCTGAGAAAGACCGAAGGCAGGAGGAGAAGGGGACGACAGAGGATGAGATGGCTGGATGGCATCACCGCCTGATGGATGTGAGTCTGAGCAAGCTCCGGGAGTTGGTGATGGACAGGGATGCCTGGTGTGCTGCAGTCCATGGGATTGCAAAGGGTTGGATACGACTGAGCGACTGAACCGAACTGAAATGGCATATGTGATGGTGAAGTAATATACCTCTTTAAATGTCACAAACTAAGGAGAAAAGAAGTAAATGATACATGCTCATAGGAAAAAAACCATATACATTATGGCACAGTATTTAAATGATAACAGTTCAAACTGTAAAAATGTGGCAGAATCAAAATACAAAACTGTATATGGCTGTGGAAGTCAAAAGTACTTACTGTCCAGGTAAAAGTTACCATACAGAAGTTAAATAGTATGTTTGCTAAAGACCCACATCCAGAAAAAAATTATAATTAAAAGGCAAAGTGGATAAAATTTTATTAAAAGCTTAGCCACTTAATTCTATAATAATCATCAACTTTAAGAACAACAGGAAGTAATAATAAGTCATTTTTATTACATTCTGAAACTCACTTGCAATCTCACGAAGAGGCTCTTAAACTTTTCTTAAGTACCATAAAATGAAAATATTTTTCCAGTATTACTATTAATATAATTTAACTAGGCAACCAATGTTAACTGGTAGTTATGAGAACATAATTAGCTAATATTTAAAGTACTTAAATGAACTGAGTCTAAGCTGACAAGGAATAGCTATGAATATACTACAATATATTCTAAGTTTATACAAAAGAGAATCAAAAATAAGGCAATCAAGGTATTTTCAAACTACTGAGAATAAGTACAGCTAGCTCTTGAACAATGTGGATTTGAACTGTGCAGGTGTACCTATACACTGATATTTTTCAGTAGTAAGTAGTACTACAGTACTATGCAGTCAATGGTTGATTGAATTCATAGTTGTTGAGGAACCATAGATATTGAGCTCCTACTATAAATTATATACAGATCAACCCAGAGCAGTTCAAGGATGAACTATAGTTTCTAGAATATACTGATTTCCATCAGCAGTCTGATGACAAGCTCTATGCTCAAAAATAATGCTTTTTCTATATTTTCAAGAATTCAAAATAACTTCAGGAAAGATTTCCCCAAATCTTATATGGGTGATGACTGGATTAGACACTCAGTGTTACAGATTATGGGACACCTCATTAAAAAATGAACCTCAAAGAGGCCTGCCCAGCAGAGTCTAAGTTAAGTATGAGATCTGATTATCCTAAATCAGCAAAGCTAAAAAGTTATTATCACCACACTGTATGTTAACTTAGGTAAGCAGACATTCTATGCATTAGTATTCATATTGTTAAAGCCAAAATCAGAAACATATTAAACATAGAATCAGACTTGCTACCATCAACCCTAACATTAATCATTAGGTTTCAGAATGACAATATAAAACAATTGTTATAGTTAATATTTATTGAGCAATTATTGATTGCCAGGCACTACTCTAGGACTTGACATGTCAAGAATTCTATCAAAAATCCTAATAAGTTAGGTAACTTATCATCTTGGGAAAAATAATGGTAGAGCCAAAATCTGAACTTCACTCTTAACTCTAGAGCCCGTGCTCTTAATTAATATACTATACTGCTTCCAGCAATATAATAGTAGAAAAATACTATCTCAAGTCTAGTCCTCTAGCACATTAATGTTGTTACCTTGAGCCTATGCTGGTTTTATAGTTTTACTTAGTTGAATTTGTATATCTTTTCTGATTTATAGCTTTATCAGAACTATAAGCATGCATTTTATGTATAAACATACTTAAGTAACATTATGATAAAAAATACCATAAACCAGCACTAGGTATAAAGAAGATTCATGGAAATATGTTTTTCAAAAGTTTGAACAGAATTTTTTGTAGAAAAAAAAAAAAGGTATAAAAAATTATGTCACTTTTCCAAAGCCTGACAAAGTGGGCTACCAGTCAAATACTGTGAATATCTAGTTGGCTTTCACCCGACTTTGGTTATAACAATCACCCCACAGTTGTTGCAGTCTCTCTCTTTATGAAGTAGTGAACCTTTCAAAGGATCTGTTATTTTAATACCATTAAATGTGGTGGTAGTTTAGCTGCTAAGTCGCTAGTCAGTGAGTTCAACCAGTGCAACTCCAGTAACTGTAGCTCACCAGGCGCCTCCGCCCATGGGGTTTCTCAGGCAAGAATAATGGAGTAGGTTGCCATTTCCTTCTCTGGGGGATCTTCCCAACCAGGGACTGAACCCGAGTCTCCTGTGTTGGAGGCGGATTCTTAACCAGTGAGCCATCTGGGAAGCCAATATATTAAATACTTAGGAATAAACCCAAGACTTCCATACTGAAAACTACAAAATGTTACTGAGAGAAACTAAACATGACCTAAATAAAGAGATATATACCATATTTGCAGATTGGGAGATTACAATATTCCTAGGATCAATTCAAGATCAATCAATTCAGGATTCAATTCAGGATCAATTCAATCCTGGACTCATCTATACATTCAATGGAATCCCAATGAAAATTCTACCTGACATTTCAAGTAGAAAATGACAAGTTGATTCTAAAATTTATATGGAAATACAAATAACTTAGGATAAGCAAAATTCTAAGAATAAAGTTGGAAGACTCACTCTACCTGATTTCAAGACTTAAAATGATTTCCAGCTCAGTAATCAAGATCATGGGCGTACTGACAAAAGAAAAGACACATACATCAAAGGAACTGAGTAAGTATCTAAAAACAGACCCACACATATTTGGTCAACTGATTTTTGACAAAACTGTAAAGATAATTCGATAGGAAAGGAAAATCTTTCCAACAAATGGTGTTGGATCAACTGGATATCAATTTTTTAAAAAATCAACCTTCAGTCACACTACACATAAAAATCAACTCAAAATGGATCAGAGATCTAAATCTAAAACCTAAAACTAGAAACCTGAGAAGAAATCATAGACCATCTTTGTAAACTTGGAGTAGGCAAGTTTCTTCCGATGCAAAAAGCACTAGCCATAAAAAATTTCTATTAAGTTTTACTACATCAGTTGTTAATGGAATGTAACTATTAGGCCTTAGCAGGGATGGAGAACAGATCCATTAAACTTAAACACACTTAACATAGTTACTTCTTTCAAGAGTTCCCCTGAGTAACATTCAGTGCAAAGGAAACTTGGGTATGGTCTAAAAAGCTCTGATGATGTCTCACTAAACTAACAGATTAGTGACTTAAAAACCCAGAAATAAAAGAAAATAAAACAAAAAATGGGAAGTACTGGCTCTTTAAAAACAAAAAAACAGAAATAAGGTTACTCTGTGTTTTCTTATTTACTGAGGATGACATAGCTTTCTATTTTATTTGCCCACTAACTAGGACTCTTAGAACCTAAGAAGTAGATCACATAAGCTTAATTTCTCCATATTCCCATTAAAGGATACAATTTATTATATAGGTTAAATATGGAAAACTACTCAAACAACAGAGATTTTACCAAAAAAAATCTGAAGAAAAAAGCTACAACATTAATGTACAATAGTGTGCAGAAAGGAGGTACAACTTAAAACAGAGTAAAGGATATAGACAAGGTATTTACTGCTATTGAGGCCTACAATGTGCTTTCCAACTTTAAAATACATCTATTGTTTCAAAACTTTTACATGTACATTATATAAATTAGTACAGACATTAAAAGTGGACTTAAAAATAAAGAATTTGGAGAACACTTGCTTTTACTTTTAATATAGTATATTTATTAATTTTCAAATGTCACAAGTACCATGTAACTATTATGTAATTTTTGGAAATAGATAAATCTAAAAGATACTTTGTACATAGTAATTTTGAAAATCACACTAAAAATATTTTAATTATATACCATGAATGTATAACATACATTTCATTTATATTTCAATTCAGTACATATCTACTGAATACTTATAAGCTAAACACTGGAGTAAGTTGTATCCCCTCCAAATATATATTTTAGTCCTAACTCCCACTACCTCAGAATCATCTTACTTGAAATAGGGTCATTGCAGATGACAGTTGAGAAACAGTTAAGTTTCGATGAGGTCATACAGAGGTAGGGTAAGCCCCTAATCCGACATGACTGGTGTCCTTGTAAGAAGACAGATACATATGGAGAAAGCCATGTGACAGTGAAGGCAGAGATTGTTGTTACGCAGCAGCAAGCCAAGGGATACCGAAACCTGCCAGCAAGCCATCAGAGAGAAGCTGGAAGAGCAAAGAGTCCCTGCAGTTTTCAAAAGGAATGTGGTCCTGCCAGCATCTTGGTTTGGGACTTCTAGCCTCCAGAACTGTGGGACAATAAATGTGGGTTTTTTTTTAAAGCCACCCAGTTTGTGGTACTTTGCTAGGCAGCCCTGAGAAACTAACGCACATTGTGTGAATCATTCAAAAAAAAAATACACAAAACTAGTGTTCCTAACTTCTAGAAGTTCAGAGTTTAATAGCACACTATGTAAGTCAATTTATTAATAGACTATAACACAATGTAAGTAAATGTTTCAAGTATGGGGATAATGATTAATTCTACTTCTTGGCTGAGGAATGCAAAGGAAGTCAGGATTTGCTTCCCAAAAGAGATTCTACACAAAGGCACAGTGACTTGAGTCAGTATGGTGATTTTAGGCAACTATAAGGATTCAGTTGTGACTTCCCTGGTGGCTCAGACGGTAAAGCGTCCACCTACAATGCGGGAGACCTGGGTTCAATCCCTGGGTTGGGAAGATCCCCTGGAGAAGGAAATGGCAACCCACTCCAGTATTCTTGCCTGGAGAATCCCATGGACAGAGGAGCCTGGTTAGCTACTGTCCATCGACTCTCAAAGAGTCGGACATGGCTGAGTGACTTCACTATCTACTATCCATCTATAATGATTCAGTTATTACTGGCTTGTGACATATAAGATGGGAACAATGGAAAAAGATTAAACTGCAGAATAATGCAAGGGCAAAAGCACGATGATCAAAGAGCTTGAGCGTTTACCTTGTGAAGGACCTAAACCAGAAACAAATATATGGGCCAAACTTGTATAAAGATCATTTTTGAGGTAGATTAAAAGGTAGCAAGGGGCAGAGGAGGCTATCTTAGAAGTCTAAACCAGAGGCCTAAGGAATTAAAGAGAAAAAGAGTACAGATCTGTTAGAAGATAACAGGCAGCAACTGGGGATGAACTGCTTTTGAGGAACAAGGGTGAAAAGAGACGCTAGAATAATTTCCAGGTTTCTATCCTGAGGGCCAGCCAGAATAGATCTTTCTCAGTCAAGACAAATATCGGAAGAGGAAGAGCAAATGTAGAGGTTAGAAGTGATGATTTGTTCCATTTCCTTTAAAAAGTAATAGACTTAGGAATCACTGATATTAATAGCATAACATGAACAATCTATGCAACTTACACATAAAAATCTCCCAATTTATTTCCCAGGTAGACAAGTATGCCTTTCTATGAAGAGTATATGCCTTACCTGACTTTGCAACACCAGTTAAGATAATTTGAAAACTGAAAACCATTTCAGTTGACTTTTAAAGTCATTTTAGTCAGGATTCTTGGGTGAGAGTATAAAATATGTGCCTTCAGAAAGATTCACTGTTCACTGAACTTACTTCTGAGTCAAATGTAAAACGTCACCTGTCAACCATACTTTCAACAAATATGAATTAAGCATTGCGAAGCACTGGCTGCATCCTGGAAAGAAAAGGGTGATAAAGACACACAGTCTACAACATCACAGAGCTTAGTCCAGAGGCCAGCCAAACGTTAAAACAAGAAATTGCACAAGCGTAGTAAGTGCTACAAAGAGACAGAACATGGTGTTACAGGAACACAAGGCTTGGGCATCTAATCTGGACCAAGACGAGTCAAGGAAAGTTACCTAATGATGTGCAAGCTGCGTACAGAGGGGTGCACAGAAGCTAGTAGGGTGAGAGGCAGGAAAAGCGTCCCATTTGAAGGTTCAGAAAACACAGAGAATAACAATGTTTGAGAAAATGGAAGTTGTTCAGTTCGGCTGAATCGAAGAATCTAAGGAGGGGTCCACAAGGACTGAAGAGTGTGCAAGATGCATCTGGAAAAACAGGTAAGGGCCAGTTCAAGAAGATTTTCTAGACTATGTAAAAAAAAAAAAAACAAACAAAAAACAAACTTTGGGCTTTATTAGATGATAAAAAAAGTATTCTATGATTACAAGGAAGTGACTTTTGAATCATCATTCTGGTAATAGTTGGAAGTGGGCCAAGTTGGAGATAAGGACCCAGATAGGAGAGAGAATGCAATAATTCAGGTAAGATATAATGGTAACCCACCTTGGATAGTGGTAGGAGGGATTTTATGAGAATGACAGATTTGAAAACCAAGTTAAGATGCAGAAGATGAAAGATTAGATTTGGGAAGCAGAAGGAAGGAAGAACTTGGCTACTGAGAAAAAGTCTGGTTTATGCCATGTTACTTTGAGGTGCCTTTAAAACATCCAAAGGGAGGTATCAAATAAACAACTGAATATACATATAGTTCAGTTCAGTTGCTTAGTTGTGTCTGACTCTGCGATCCCATGGACTGCAGCACAGCAGGCCTCCCTGTCCATCACCAACTCCCAGAGTTTACTCAAACCTATGTCCATTGAGTCCGTGATGCCATCCAACCATCTCATCCTCTGTCGTCCCCTTCTCTTCTAGCCTTCAATCTTTCCCAGCATCAGGGTCAGTTTCCCAGCAAATGAGTCAGTTCTTCACATCAGATGGCCAAAGTATTGGAGTTTCAGCTTCAGCATCAGTCCTTCCAATGAATATTCAGGACTGATTTCCTTTAGGTAGGCCTGGTTGGATCTCCTTGCAGTCCAAGGGACTCTCAAGAGTCTTCTCCAGCACCACGGTTCAAAAGCATCAATTCTGTGTTCAGCTTTCTTTATAATCCAACTCTCACATCCATACATGACTACTGAAAAAACCATAGCTTTGACTAGACGGACCTTTGTTGGCAAAGTAATGTCTCTGCTTTTTAGTAAGCTGTCTAAACTTTAGTCTCTGCTTTTTAGTAGGCTGTCTAAACTTTAGTATGTTGGTCATAACTTTCCTTCCAAGGAGCAAGCATCTTTTAACTTCATGGCTGCAGTCACCATCTGCAGTGATTTTGGAGCCCCAAAAAAATAACAGTCTCTCACTGTTTCCACTGTTTCCCCATCTATTTCCCATGAAGTGATGGGACTGGATGTCATGATCTCAGTTTTCTAAATGCTGAGCTTTAAGCCAATTTTTTCACTCTCCTCTTTCACTTTCATCAAGAGGTTCTTTAGTTCTCTTTGCTTTCTGCCATAAGGGTGGTGTCATCTGCATATCTGAGGTTATTGATATTTCTCCCAGCAATCTTGATTCCAGCTTGTGCTTCTTCCAGCCCAGTGTTTCTCATGATATACTCTGCATATAAGTTAAAGAAGAAGGGTGACAACATACAGCCTTGACATACTCATTTCCCCATTTGGAACCAGTCTGTTGTTCCATGTCCAGTTCTAACTGTTGCTTCCTGACCTGCATACAGATTTCTCAAGAGGCAGGTCAGGTGGTCTGGTATTCCCATCTCGTGAAGAATTTTCCACAGTTTGTTGTGATCCACACAGTCAAAGGCTCTGGTATAGTCAATAAAGCAGAAGTAGATGTTTTTCTGGAATTCTCTTGCTTTTTTGATGATCCAACGGATGTTGGCAATTTGATCTCTGGTTCCTCTACCTTTTCTAAAACCAGCTTGAACATCTGGAAGTTCACAGTTCATGTAGTGTTGAAGCCTGGCTTGGAGAATTTTGAGCATTACTCTGCTAGCCTGTGAGATGAGTGCAATTGTGTGGTAGTTTAAGCATTCTTTGGCACTGCCTTTCTTAGGGATTGGAATAAAAACTGACCGTTTCCAGTCCTGTGGCCACAGCTGAGTTTTCCAAATGTGCTCGCATATTGAGTGCAGCATTTTCACAGCATCATTTTTTAGGATTTGAAATAGCACAACTGGAATTCCATCACCTCCACTAGCTTTGTTTGTAGTGATGCTTCCTAAGGCCCACTTGACTTCTCATTCCAGGATGTCTGTCTCTAGGTGTGTGATCACACCACTGTGATTATCTGGGTCGTGAAGCTCTTTTTTGTATAGTTCTGTGTATTTTTGCCACCTCTTCTTCATATCTTCTGCTTCTGTTAGGTCCATACCATTTCTATCCTTTATACATATAGATCAGTATCAAAAGATGGCTAAAAGGAATGATGTAAAGTATTTATGAGCATTTTTCCACAATCATAATATACAGGATAAAAACTGGACATACAAAATGACATCAGCGTTAGCCTGGTGAGCTCTGAACTCAAGGATTTTGAGTTCATTTAGGGATTTACTTAAATTTGGTCATGGTGCTGGGGAAAAAGACGGGGGAACGGTCACTTTGGCAACTGACGGCTAATTTCCCTTTATCTCAGTAGTGCACATTCCCTCCGCCGTTTCTATTTCTTTATGCAGGAATTCAAGATGAAAGGGAATTAAATGTATGACCTTAAACTGAGACTGCAGAAACACCATCTGACAAGTGTCGATGTTGAGATTACCTGAGAGATGAGACGTGGTAAATCAAAATAAGGATTATAGGAAGACAGATACAAAAGGAAGTTGAGGTCACTCAGGTGCAAAGCAAAGAATCAGCAACATTCTCCAGTGACTAATGTAGATAAAGGGATTTCTAAGTCTCCCAAAAAGCACCTCACTGGTAGACGCTGTGGATAAGTCTGGTTAAGTGAAGGTCACATCAAACTTTCTAGAAACCCAACTACCCTCATCCAAAACCAATCTTACATTAAAAAAAAAAAAAAAAACTAAAGTAGTTGTGTACACAGACTATTCTGGAAGTGTACAAAGGGACATATCATGTAGGCTGGGAGAGCGCAGGGGTTAAGAGCAGGCACTCCACTGCCAGATCCCTGAGTCTGCATGGTGACTCTACCACTTGCTAGCTACTGACCTTGGGCAAGTTACTTCACTTCTCTGCACCTCAGTTACCTGATCTGTAAAATGACAGTAACAATAGCATCAACCTCAGGGACTTCCCTGGTGGTCCAGTGGTTAAGACTCTGTGCTTCCACTGCAGAGGGCGTGGGTTTGATCCCTAGTCGGGGAACTAAGATTCCACATGCCTCGCAGCATGGCCAGTGAAAAAAGACCACAACCAACTTCATACTGTTATTGTGAGGATTAAACTTTTCATACTACAAAACTCTCAGAACAATTACTTGACAACTGTTCAACTGAAATTAGGGGCTTTCCCCCCCCCCCATTTTGGTGGTCTGAATATTGCACAGAGAACAAGAGATACAGCACCATACACTCATGGAAGAATGAGATCCAAAAAAAAAACAAAACCACACTTCAGCATGGGATGCTTGGTCAAGAATGAGCTCCTCCTTTAACTTTCTCAGACTCTTCAGATTAACACAGACCCATCAGAGTTCACTCCTAAATTCAGAGCAGCAACACAGAACAAGGTTCAGTCACCCTGACATCGCTGGGAGTCATGCATATAGATCCTTAGACTTGATACAGGACTTATTCTGCAGCTACCTTAAAAGTTCAGTCCCAGGGTTTCTAAAGAGCAATCTTCTGGACTTCTCTTTATCTGCCAATACTGAATGACCTTAGGCCACCAGGCACTAGGAATACTAGTGAGCAAGACAGTCATACTCTGTCACTATACAAAGCTCAGGGTAGCACAGTGAGAGGGGACAAACAATTAATCATACATGAAATATTTCTGTTGCCATTGTGATAAAAATTTTGCAAAGTCATATATATTGAGTGCTCAGTTCAGTTCAGTCGCTCAGTCGTGTCCAACTCTTTGCGACCCCATGAATCGCAGCATGCCAGGCCTCTCTGTCTATCACCAGCTGCCGGAGTTCATTCAGACTCAAGTCCATCGAGTCAGTGATGCCATCCAGCCATCTTATCCTCTGTCGTCCCCTTCTCCTCCTGCCCCCAATCCCTCCCAGCATCACAGTCTTTTCCAATGAGTCAACTCTTCTCATGAGGTGGCCAAAGTACTGGAGTTTCAGCTTTAGCATCATTCCTTCCAAAGAAATCCCAGGGCTGATCTCCTTCAGAATGGACTGTTGGATCTCCCTGCAGTCCAAGGGACTCTCAAGAGTCTTCTCCAACACCACAGTTCAAAAGCATCAATTCTTCGGCACTCAGCCTTCTTCACAGCCCAACTCTCATATCCATACATGACCACAGGAAAAACCACAGCCTTGACTAGACGGACCTTTGTTGGCAAAGTAATGTCTCTGCTTTTCAATATGCTATCTAGGTTGGTCATAACTTTCCTTCCAAGGAGTAAGCATCTTTTAATTTCATGGCTGCAATCACCATCTGCAATGATTTTGGAGCCCCCAAAAATAAAGTCTGACACTGTTTCCCACTGTTTCCCCATCTATTTCCCATGAAGTGATGGGACCAGATGCCATGATCTTATGTTTTCTGAATGTTGAGCTTTAAGCCAACTTTTTCACTCTCCTCTTTCACTTTCATCAAGAGGCTTTTTAGTCCCTCTTCACTTTCTGCCATAAGGGTGGTGTCATCTGCATATCTGAGGTTATTGATATTTCTCCCGACAATCTTGATTCCAGCTTGTGCTTCTTCCAGCCCAGCGTTTCTCATGATGCACTCTGCGTATAAGTTAAATAAGCAGGGTAACAATATACAGCCTTGACATTGAGTGCTAACAGAGTATAAAACCAGAGAAACTTGTTCTATTCTGGGAAATCAGAGAAAGCTTCCCTGAGAAAGTGGGATCTAAACTAAGAGCTGAAGGATTAGTAGGAATTCATAGATGAAGGTGGAGGGGGCAAAAGCAAAGAAGAGATTACCAGGCAGAAGGATAAGCATAAGCAAAGGGCCTAAGAAAGGTTCTAAATCCCCCCTTATAAAACCACCCTTAGCAACTACCCTGCCACATCCTAGAACACCACAGAGGGTCAGGCTAATAGACGCAGCAATGTGAAGTAGTTCTTACCCAACCCATTCCACCATACTTCACCTACTTCCTCCTAACAAATGCTGTTTACCATCTCTGTGACTCTTTTAGTTTTAAGTCCTAACTTAAAACACACATTTATATCATACAAGCCAGTTATGCCTTTAGCAGGAAAATAAGTAATTTAAAAAATAATTTTAAATAAAATTTCTACTCTTATGAAAAATATATACCTCAACCTTAGTCAATAATTTGGTACTGATAGTATATCAAAAATGCTTTTAAAAATATTAATGTATCTAAAATACTTACCCATTAAAAACCGCCAAATTCTTGATAACTCCCAATTATTCATGATTTTAATTTCTGCAGTTTATACTAAGCATAAGTGTCTACTACTATTAGAAAAGGACTAAAATTAACTACAATTACAATGGCATTCCATTCATTCAAAATGTTCCCTGTGTTGACTAGCAGTATTACTCAGAGATATTTTTAAAGTGGCTTTCCCATCAATGAACATGACTTGACAAGATGATTCAGGCTTTACAGCCCACTCAGAACAGCACAGTAAACAGAAAAACTGAAATTCTATCTCAAAGTGACTGATGCTAACAATTCTAAAGCTGTCTTTAAATTCACACAGCCTCATCCTCCTGATGGAATTTTCCAGGACGTAAAGGTCTAATAATGAAGAATCTGTCCTAGAAGCTGAAAATACAGTCCCGTCTTGGTAAGCGAGGTAAAGGAAGGCTGACACCTGATTTCAGAGAACACTGTGCAAGAACCCGCTGCTCTACTGTCCACTGGAACTGCTCTGACCAAGGTCACCAGTAACCCCATGTCAACAACTTCAGCTGACACTCCTCGGTTCTCTCATTTAGCTTCTCAGTGGCTCTCAGAGCTATTCCCCGCCTTACTAGAAACTCTAATTCTCCTTGGATTCCATGGTACTGCCTTGTTACTTTCTCAGTTTTCTTTGCTGGGATGCATCATCTTTTTTTTTTACCTTTAAAATTATAATTTATCAGTGGTCCTAACATTCTTCTTATATTACTCACTTACCAGATGATGCTTTCATCCATCCCTACAAATCTGGTTATCAGGTACATACCCTGATAATTAACATCCAAATTAACACTGCAATAAATGGCATTACCATCCCTTCAGTAGATGAAATCCAAACCCTACAAGTCACCTTTGACTCCAATGTTTCTTCACATCTCTATGTAGGAAAAAATGCGAACAGTAATAGACTTTATTTTCTTGGGTTCCAAAATAACTGTGGACGGTGACTGAAGCCATGAAATTAAAAGATGCTTGCTCCCTGAAAGAAAGCGATGCCAAACCTAGACAGCATATTAAAAAGTAGAGATATCATTTTGCCAACAAAGGTCTGTCTAGTCAAAGTTACAGTTTTTCCATTAGTCATGTAGGAACATGAGAGTTGGACCATAAAGAAGGCTAAGTGCCAAAGAACTGATGCTTTTGAACTGTGGTGTTGGAGAAGACTCCTGAGAGTCCCCGGGACTGCAAGAAGATCAAACCAGTCAATCCTAAAGGAAATCAGTCCTGAATATTCATTGGAAGGACTGATGCTGAAGCTGAAACTCCAATACTTTGGTCACATGTTGCGAAGAGTTGACTCACTGGAAAAGACCGTGAAGCTGGGAAAATTGAGGGCAGAAAGAGAAGAGAATAACAGGATGAGATGGTTGGATGGTATCACCAACTCAATGGACATGAGTTTGAGCAAATTCCAGGAGGTAGTGAAGGACAGGGAAGTCTGCGTGCTGTACAGTCCATGGGGTTACAAAGAGTCTGACATGACTGAGTGCTGAATTGAACTGATTTCTATGCAGAGGAACCTCCACGCCTGGTTCAATTCTAAGACCTCACCTCTCGCCACTTGTTTCCAAAATTACTAGATTTTACAAAGCTTCTAGTTTATATTACTACTACACTTTTAAAGCTTGTAATAAAAGATGAAACATTCAGACAAAGACGTATTTTCTTTATGCACAGTAGATAAATCTTAAACATTTAAATGTGGTAATAAGTTATTTAGTAAGTGTAGATATAATTACATAATATACAGCTATATATATATATAGCTATGTAATACATAAATCAGTTCTTATATCTTAACTGATTCTTAGGAAGGCAGGACAGGTCTTTCTTATTATTGTGAAATATTTGCTCCTGGGAATGAGACTGTGAAACTACTATATATATCTTATTAACAGTCCCTCCATTCTGACTTCCATTTTTAAGAAAGAAGATGGTGAGTACTGAAAGGGTAATAATTGTTTCAGATGAGATGGTGAGTAAGTGACAGGAACTGAGAATGTGAGTAACCTATTTTTGTTCACAAAGCTAAATATTTTAGAAACTCTGAAAAAGGTTTAATAGGTATCACGATGACTTGAATTTCAGGGCACTGGTAATAGGACTAAATCCTCCAATTTAAGACCATAGCATTTATCTGTGTAAATCCTCAGAGAAAGAGACCATTTCCCTAAGAAATGCAAAGGAATTTAAAAATTCGTATGGTTTTGGTTGAGAATTATGGTCCCTTTGCAAAAGCACAAAAATTTCCTTGCTTTCGAATATATTTCTAGAGTTTATATTCTGATTCACTGATCTATGTATCTATTTGACAATACTGAATCATTTAAAATCCCAGTAGCTGAATATGTTCTTATATTTGGGAAGACAAATCCCTCTTTGTTACCCTTACATTTCAAAAGTTTTTTCTGATTCTTAATTTTATGGCCAAATTAACAAATTATCATGTTAAATGTTTGTTCCTAGTAAGCTTTTAACTATGTTAAAAATGTGTTCTAGGTTTCTTAATTAAAGGATGTTGGATTTTATCAAGTATTTACTCAACTATACATGTGATCTTTTTCCTTTTTTACATCATAAGTTACATGTAGAGATTTCTCAGTCTTGACCAACCCTGCATTTCTGCCCCTCCTCCTCAGTTTCTGTCATTATACCACCTCTCAGGTGATGGTGCTGGACCCTGTATCCACACCAGGCTCAGTGTGCTCCCCAACCCCTTGGCCCATCAGAAAGGGATCATGTGCTGCAGCGCTGCAAACAAACGGTACTCAAGCTTGATGTCAACTTGAGCTCTTGCATCATTCAATAAGAGATAGCTGCGCCCTCGCACTGTCACAGCTGCATCCATTTCTCCATAACCCCCAGGTGCTAGAGAAGGAAGATTTTCTTTGTTTCAAATTTAGTACTGATTCTCCAAGCCAGGCTTCAGCAATACGTGAACCGTGAACTTCCTGATGTTCAAGCTGGTTTCAGAAAAGCAGAGGAACCAGACATCAAATTGCCAACATCCGCTGGATCATGGAAAAAGCAAGAGAGTTCCAGAAAAACATCTATTTCTGCTTTATTGACCATGCCAAAGCCTTTGACTGTGTGGATCACAATAAACTGTGGACAATTCTGAGAGAGATGGGAATACCAGACCACCTGACCTGCCTCTTGAGAAACCTATATGCAGGTCAGGAAGCAACAGTTAGAACTGGACATGGAACAACAGACTGGTTCCAAATAGGAAAAGGAGTACATCAAGGCTGTGTATTGTCACCCTGCTTATTTAACTTCTACAGAGTACATCATGAGAAACGCTGGGCTGGAAAAGACACAAGCTGGAATCAAGATTGCCAGGAGAAATATCAATAACCTCAGATATGCAGACGACACCACCCTTATGGCAGAAAGTGAAGAGGAACTTGCCTATTGATGAAAGTGAAAGAGGAGAGTGAAAAAATTGGCTTAAAGCGCAACATTCAGAAAACGAAGATCATGGCATCTGGTCCCATCACTTCATGGGAAATAGATGGGGAAACAGTGGCTGACTTTATTTTTGGGGGCTCCAAAATCACTGCAGATGGTGACTGCAGCCATGAAATTAAAAGACGCTTACTCCTTGGAAGGAAAGTTATGACCAACCTAGATAGCATATTGAAAAGCAGAGACATTACTTTGCCAACAAAGGTCTGTCTAGTCAAGGCTATGGTTTTTCCAGTAGTCATGTATGGATGTGAGAGTTGGACTGTGAAGAAAGCTGAGCGCCAAAGAACTGATGCTTTTGAACTGTGGTGTTGGAGAAGACTCTTGAGAGTCGCAAGGAGATCCAACCAGTCCATCCTAAAGGACATCACCCCTGGGATTTCTTTGGAAGGAATGATGCTAAAGCTGAAACTCCAGTACTTTGGCCACCTCATGCGAAGAGTTGACTCATTGGAAAAGACTCTGATGCTGGGAGGGATTGGAGGCAGGAGGAGAAGGGGACGACAGAGGATGAGATGGCTGGATGGCATCACCAACTCAATGGATGTGAGTTTGAGTGAACTCCGGAGTTGGTGATGGACAGGGAGGCCTGGCGTGCTGCGATTCATGGGGTTGCAAAGAGTCAGACATAACTGAGTGACTGAACTGAACTGAACTGAATTCACCCATGCTGATAATTTTTTGGTAATCATTTCCACATTATAACATATTAGAACATTAAGCACCACTGTTTCATGAGGATGTGGGGTGGGCCGGGGGGAAGTCAAGTGATTTCTGATTTACAGACTTCTCAGGCTAAGAGTAACTGCTTCATGTGATGACTCTGGTTGACACAGATTTGGCGCCCGTTGGCTGGCAATCTGTTTCTATACTCGCATGCACGTTAGGTCTATAAATGCTAAGGATGAAGTACTCTGAACACAGTGTGAGCAGAGAAGGCATTAGAAACTGGGAAACTTGTGAAGGCTTAAAAACAAAAGCCTCTGTCATTCTGCCAAACTTTTTAAAGTATGACAACTTAAAAGAAACACATTCTGTGGCATTTCTGTGAGGAGCATTCACTTACTTTGGGCCCGGAGTGAATTATTGAGCATTCACTCACTATTCTCACGAAGTACAAGAGTCCTCATTATCCAGATACATTAACCATGACCCTATAATCATGAGACTGTGAAGAGAAGCAAAAGTTGTCATAACACAAATACTCATCAATGAGCTGACCAGTCCTCACCCCCTCTCTAAATACTAGAACCTACTTCTAGGAACCTCTTTATGTCACTCTCTCGTTTCCGGACATGGCAAATACCTGACCACATAAATGCACCCAAAGTCGAAGCGCTAGTCACTCAGTCATGTCTAACTCTTTGCAATGCCATGGACTGCAGCCCCATGGACTGCAGCCTGCCAGGCTCCTCTGTCCATGGAATTCTCCAGGCAAGAATCCTGGAGGGGGTAGCCACTCCCTTCTCTAGGGGATCTTCCCAACCCAGGAATCGAACCCAGGGCTCCTGCATCCCAGGCAGATTCTTTACTATCTGAGCCACGAGAGAAGCCCACATAAAAGCAGGATGAATGTAAACTGAAATTACAAACTTTTCCAAAAATGCATGATTTGAACAAGTTGCTGAAAAATGCTGGAGAACTGCTTTAATCACATGCAAAACCATTTTTACAAATTAATGTCTGGCAGACTCAGACCAGTTAGCAAACGTGGAGAATTCTCAAAGATGATATAGTAGATATTTCAAAAAAGAGTGAATTAAATCTTCTGGTACTAAGAGAGGCCCTTAGGGAAACTGAAGAAACCAAGGACATTTCTGCAAAAACATCCCTTTTCCTGACCTGGCTCCGTGAAATGAAACTGGCGAAGCACACTGGCTTGTGCTCTTATATAATTTTGTCAGAAAAGCATGCCCCTCAAATGATCGTTCTAGCTACTTGTTCATTCTAAGGGTTAGCACAGAGCTTCAGTTATATAAATTTTGTTACATACAAGATTAAAAAAAAACATTATTAATGTACGTTTTTCCCCCAAGTTGAAGCCTGTATAATAAAGAAAAGTGTTAAAAAGGAAAGATTCTAATTACATGCTGGAACATGGAAAGAAATTCTAATTACACGCTACAACATGGATGAACCTTAAAGATACTATGCTAAGCGAAATAAGTCAGTCACAAAAGGACCAATACTATATAATTCCACTTATATGAGTTATCTGAAACAATCAAATTCAAAAAGACAGGAAGTTGAATAGCAATAACCTGGGGTTGAGGGAGACTCGAATGGGGAGTAACCATTTAATAGGTACATATAATTCAATTTAATATAATTTCAATTTCAGATAAGAAAGTTCTGGAGATGAACAGTGGTGTTCTGACTGCATAACAATGTCCAATGTGAATATACTCAATACCACTGAACTGTACACTCAAAATGGTAAATTTTATCATAATTTTTTAAAAATCATACTAAATCAGGAATAAAACATAATTTCCTTAAACCTTAAAGAAAACAAAACAAACAAACAAAAAAGCCCATGCAGTAAAAGGTTAATTCAGCAGGCTGCTGCTGCTAAGTCCCTTCAGTCGTGTCTGATTCTGTGCGACCCCATAGACGGCAGCCCACCAGGCTCCGCCATCCCTGGGATTCTCCAGGCAAGAACACTGGAGTGGGTTGCCATCTCCTTCTCCAATGCATGAAAGTGAAAAGTGAAAGTGAAGTCGCTCAGTTATGTCCGACTGTTAGCGACCCCATGGACTGCAGCCTACCAGGCTCCTCTGTCCATGGGATTTTCCAGGCAAGAGTACTGGAGTGGGGTGCCATTGCCTTTTCCAATTCAGCAGGCTAGGGTTGCTCAAACCCTGTACATTCAATGAAAGGAGAATTAACCCTTTACCAACTTCTGGGAGATAACCTCTAAATTCCTAGAATACCCTGCCTGATAAAGAGCGTTTTGTATGCCTGAGACTTTGGGCCACAATATATATTCTGACCTATGCATGGTTTCTCCTCAACTTCACCCACCTGCCTTTTCCCTTAGCTAGCTTTAATCTACATTCTTTCACTGTAGTAAATGGTAACAGTGAGTCTAAGAGCTTTCTGAGTTCTGTGATTCCCAGAAAGTCATCAACCCTGGGAGTGGTCTTGAGGACCACTCAAGACAAAGCTCCCATCAAGTCCTCTCACTAGCTACTATAAATTTTTTGTCCCTAATTTAAGCAGGTGAACATTAATGCCCTTTCAGTGCCAATTATCCTCAGCTAACAAAGACCTCCCTTACACAGCCTGATGAATAATCCTTAGTAGATGGGTAACCAAGAAGAGTTCAGACAGGACAGAATAGCTGTTCTCAGTCACAGTGTTTCACCACGGTATCTACTGATAAACAGATTTGTTACTAGTTATAAAGTACTAGAGTTGTATAAACTGTTTACCTGTCAGTGAATTTACCCTAGTGTGTATTCAGGGTTTGCCTAGTAAAATCACTCTCTATCAGTCTCCAAAAAGCCAAGGAGAAGACATTCCAATTTTCTCAACGTGGCTTTTTGAGGCATGTGGATGGGCCCTACTAGTGAGGCTTACTGCTCTAACCTAATTCATTCCCATTCAAAGGCTGAGCTCCAGCCATATTAATTCATTCTTGTTTCTAGCTGTGGTATCTTAACTAACTTCAGATATTTACAAAAACTGCTCTATTTTTTTTTTTTGCCCAACTAAACATCATCCTACTCAATCTTTGTAGCTTGCTTTAGTGTGAGGTTTTTCACCCATCAGCACTACTGACATTTGGACAGGAGAATGCTTCGTTGTGGTGACTGTTCTGTGCATAGGATCCTTGTGCATAGGATCTATGTGTACCATCCTTGGCCTCTACCCACTGGAAGTGAGTAGCACACTCCCTCCCACTCAAGTTGCGACAAACAAAAATATCCCCAGACATTGTCAAATGCTTTCTTCTCTCCCAATTCCATGAGAATCAATGATTTAGAGGTATTTCTTCAACCCCGTTTCCCCCACCCAAAGGCTCTGTACGTGCCACTTCATTGGCTCCTCTGGGACTTGATGTTACCCTACTTAAATGTCCACCTCTGTTAAGAGTGTTAAGAGAAGTGGCTTTTCCACTCTGAGCATGATTTTATTCATTACACTTTCAGCTCTGAGCCCAGTGCCAGGCACATAATGAGGCCTCAACAAATACTTAGACTAATTAAATGGATAGGGTTGGGATATGCAGTGTCAGAATTATAGGGAGGAAACAATGTTGAGTAAAGGCAAGAAGGTGGGAAGTTCAAGATGTACACAGAAGAGCAAATAATTTCATTTGCTTGAGAATGGAGTAGGTAAGGAACATGGCAGAAGGAGTTAAGAAAAATAGATTCAAATAACATGGAGAGTTACAAAGGCCAAGCTAGAGCCTGAACCTTACTGGGAAGAAGAACGCAGGGGACTGAAACCAATGCTATTTGCTACAGTCCCTTCCACGTGACAGTCCCTTGGACTGCAAGAAGATCAAACCAGTCAATCCAAGAGGAAATCAACTCTGATTATTCATTGGAAGGACTGACGCTGAAGCTGAAGCTCTGATACTTTGGCCACCTGATACAAAGAGCTGACTCACTGGAAAAGACCCTGATGCTGGGAAAGATTGAGGGCAGAATAGGGCAGCAGAGGATGAGATGGTTAGATAGCATAACCGACTCAATGGAGATGAATTTGAGCAAACTCAGGGAGACAGCGAAGGACAGAGGAACCTGGCGGGCTAGTCCATGGGGTTGCAAAGAGTCAGGCATGGCTGGACTGAGCATGCATGCACATCTGACGTTGAGAGGGTTCTAAATTAATTTGCCAAAAAACTATTCACTAGGAGCCAATTCATAAACAGATCAATTCACTAAGTGTGCCAAATTTATACTTTCACTCTTTGAAGATTTCAGTGAAATTTCAGTATTTGCTTTAGTATTTAGTATTTGCTGCTTTGCTTCAAAGCAGCATTTTAAGAACTATTTAATTTACAAAAAAAAAAAAAAAGCAAGAACTATAGAGTGGTTTAGTTTTCTTATGAATATATTCTTAACAAATATATTCAATAAAAGTGAATATATTCTTTATAAGATTATATTCATGAATATACCCTCCTCATGAATATATTCACGAATATATTCTTCTTTGCCCTACTGGGAAAACGTTTTAACACAGGTTAAAAATTAATGAATACCAATATATTCATGAACATTTTCATAAGTTTATATTCATATTCATGAGCTATGTTCTTGACCATATTGGGGCATTTTTGAACCTGGTTTAAAATTTAATGACTATCAACACTATTCATTAAGATGATATTCATATTTCATCAGCATATATTCATATTCATGGCCTGTACTCTTGACCATAATGGGAAATTCTGAGTTCAGTTTAAAATGTAATGAATATCAATAGATTTGTTAAGAATATATTCATAAGACTATAATCATATTCATTGTATACATTCAAGAAGAGTATTACTTCTCAAGGCAACTAACCTATCCAACGTTTTAACCTATGACAAAATGAACATTCCTTTAAACAGTGCCAAGAATATATGTTTTTATTGGTGAATTGGCATGCTTCCCTCTAGCAGGGCTTTTATCTCCAAGCATACATTAGCCCTAGGATTTACCCAATGAAACCTATTTGGGCATGCACCGGTACTATCCCAGTATTTATTGGATCTCTCTGGTTTTCTTCTTTTACTCTAACACTCTGTATTGATTTGGCATACATTCAGGACTAACAGGAATTTTTTTTTTTTGCCTGAATATAAGAACTTCTAGCAATCCTATCAGCTGATTACTCCTCTCTGCCTTCATTAATCATTTCTGTTCTACTTTTTAGAATTGTTTTTCATCAGCTTTTTTTCCATTTAATTCTCTGATTTGATTGTTCTTTACTTAACTGTTAGAAAATTTCATTAATCCAATAAACAGTATTTATTCCAAAACATAAAATCTTAAAACTAGAAAAAGAGATTGCCATCAAAAATTAGAAATTAATAGTCTAATCATCATTATCATTCAAACTGCTCAAAATGTGCTAGCCTACCTCTACAATACAAGGACACAGTAAGAAGATGCCTGTGAATGAGAAGGAGAGATCTCATTAGACTTCAGATCAGCTGGTGCCGTGACTCTGGACTTCCCAGCCTCCAGGATTAGCACCCCAAAGTTAATTTCTTTTTATGATTAAAAATATTCTGGAGAGCAGCCAAGATGGAGTAGAAGGACCCTAAGCTCACCTCTTCTCATGAGAACACCAAAATCACAATCTGCAGAACAACCATCATTATTAGAAAAGACTGAAATCTACTGGAAACAATCCTCTACAGCTAAAGACATAAAGACAAAATCACTAATAGGAGGGGTGGACTCATGATATAATCAAACCCCATACTCCCTCAGTGGGCGACCCAGAAACTAGAGAATAATTATATTACAGAGGTTTTCCTGCAGGAGTGAGAGTTCTGAGCCCCACAGTTAGGCCCCTGACTGTGTGGGATCCGGCACCAGAAAGAGGAGCCCCCAGAGCATTTGGCTCTGAAGGCCAGCAGGGGATGACTGCAGGAGCGCCACAGGATTGGGAGCTTGAACACATTATCTTAATGGTCCATAGATGGACCTTGAAAACATTATCTCAAGTGAAATAAGTCACTTATAGGACTGACAGTGAAGTGAAAGTGTTAGTCACTCAGTCGTGTCCGACTCCTTGTGACCCCATGGACTGTAGCTCGGCAGGTTCCTCTGACCACAAAACTCTCTAGGCCAGAATACTGGAGTGAGTAGCCAGTCCCTTCTCCAGATCTTCCCGACCCAGGGACTGAACCCCGGTCTCCCACAATGCAGGCAGATTCTTTATCGTCTGAGCCACCAGGGAAGCGTACATATCACTCTTACATGAAATGGGCAGAGTAGGCAAACCTATAAAGACAGAATGTAGACTGCTGTTTGCTTACAAACAGGAGTGAGTTTGAGGGGAAACTGAAAGTAAACACTAATACATACCAGGTTTCTTTTCAGGGTGATAAAAATGTTCTCATTGATTGAGAGTGATCAGATTGCAAAATTCTATGAATATGTGAAAAACCATTGCATAATTAGCTTAAATGGGCACATCTATAGTATGTGAAATATAACTGAAAGTTATTAAAAACAAATTAGTTACAGTGATATCAACTGACGTCTTTTTTAAAGGTGTTCCCCAAAGTATGCTTATATAAGGAAAGCAAGATGCAGAAAAATGTGCATATGACAAGATTGCACATATGAATATATGTGTATGTGTAATCATACGAGCATGGAATAAATATGGAAGGCTACATACTAGGATGTCAGTATGAGTTACCCAGATAGGCGGTGCTAATGTGAGGAGAGGGTAACAGGAGGGTAAAGGAGTAGTAGCCGTGCAACAGATGGTCTGTTCAGACAAACTGTACTTAAAAAGAAAGCCACGATGTGCCATGTCTGCAACTTACTTTCAAATGGTTCAGTGAGAAAGTACGATGGGCTTATGCACACAATTTCATATATACACATGTGTATACACACACACACATAAAGATGGATAAAGTCAACATGACCCCAAGTTAACAATAGTTTTTTATTATATGATATAGAGTTATATCTCAATTTTGAAATAATTTTTGGAATAGCTAGGTTTTATTGCAATGATTTTGAAGGCTACTCCAAGGGCCATTATTACGAAAAGAAACACTGCAGTTTTGTAGTTTTTTATCATTTTTGTGTACTGACCAATCCCATTATGAAGAATTCATGGGCATTCTACTAAAGGTACATTCTGCTATCAAGACACAGGACAAAGCTGACACCACACACCGGCACACCAGCAGACTGGAGGAACTAAGACCCCACACATCATGAAATGAGGGTACTACTAGAATGCAGACCCCAGTTTTGATGTTGCAATCCTAACTCCAGAGCCGAATTACCAAATGCTGTGGGAATGACACCACTATTTTATATATGAATCAGAATCTTCTATTAAAACACCCCAGGGGGCAACCAAGGAAATAATCACTCCAGTCTTTCTTCTCTTGCATGTCAAAATATTTCCTAGTGGCACACAAGTGTCTTATGGAAAAGAAGAAATCTTCTTCTGGCTTAAAGCCAAAATAATGTTCTTTTGAATATATCTTTAAACTTGGAAAGAAAAGTATGATCTTTTTTTTTTTTTAAGGTTTTACAAAAAGAAAAGATTGTAAATGCATCTGCCTTTGTGTTCAGTTCAGTTCAGTCGCTCAGTCGTGTCCAACTTTTTGGGACCCCATGAACCGCAGCACGCCAAGCCTCCCTGTCCATCACCAACTCCCAGAGTCCACCCAAACTCATGTCCATTGAGTCAGTGATGCCATCCAACCATCTCATCCTCTGTTATCCCCTTCTCCTACTGCTCTCAATCTTTCCCAGCATCAGGGTCTTTTCCAATGAGTCAGCTCTTTGCATCAAGTGGCCAAAGTATTGGAGTTTCAGCTTCAATATCAGTCCTTTCAATGAACACTCAGGACTGATCTCCTTTAGGATGGACTGGTTGGATATCCTTGCAGTCCAAGGGACTCTCAAGAGTCTTCTCCAACACCACAGTTCATAAGCATCAATTCTTTGGTGTGCAGCTTTCTTTATAGTCCAACTCTCACATCCATACATGACTACTGGAAAAACCATAGCCTTGACTAGATGGACCTTTGTTGACAAAGTGATGTCTCTGCTTTTTAATATGCTGTCTACGTTGGTTATAACTTTTCTTCCAAGGAGTAAGCATCTTTAAATTTCATGGCTGCAGTCACTGTCTGCAGTGATTTTGGAGCCCAGAAAAATAAAGTCTGACACTGTTTCCACTGTTTCCCCATCTATTTCCCATGAAGTGATGGGACCAGATCCCATGATCTTAATTTTCTGAATGTTAAGCTTTAAGCCAATTTTTTGACTCTCCTCTTTCACTTTCATCAAGAGGCTTTTTAGTTCCTCTTCACTTTTTGCCATAAGGGTGGTGTCATCTGCATATCTGAAAGTAAAAGTGAAAGTGAAGTTGCTCAGTTGTGTCTGACTCTTTGCAACCCCATGGACTGCAGCCCACCAGGCTCCTCAGTCCATGGAATTTTCCAGGCAAGAGCACTGGAGTGGGTTGCCATTTCCTTCTCCAGGGGATCTTCCCAACCCAGGGATTTAACCCGGGTCTTCTGCACTGCAGGCAGACACTTTACCGTCTGAGCTCTCCCAGCAATCTTGATTCCAGCTTGTGTTTCTTCCAGCCCAGCGTTTCTCATGATGTACTCTGCATAGAAGTTAAATAAGCAGGGTGACAATACACAGCCTTGACGTACTCCATTTCCTATTTGGAACCAGTCTGTTGTTCCATGTCCAGTTCTAACTGTTGCTTCCTGACGTGAACACAGGTTTCTCAAGAGGCAGGTCAGGTGGTCTGGGATTCCCATCTCTTTCAGAATTTTCCACAGTTTATTGTGATCCACACAGTCAAAGGCTCTGGCATAGTCAATAAAGCAGAAATAGATGTTTTTCTGGAACTCTCTTGCTTCTTCGATGATCCACCGGATGTTGGCAATTTGATCTCTGGTCCCTCAGCCTTTTCAAAATCCAGCTTGAAAATCTGGAAGTTCACGGTTCACATATTGCTAGAAGCCTGGCTTGGAGAATTTTGAGCATTACTTTACTAGCGTGTGAGATGAGTGCAATTGTGTGGTAGTTTGAGCATTCTTTGGCATTGCCTTTCTTAGGGGCTGGAATGAAAACTGACCTTTTCCAGTCTTGTGGCCACTGCTGAATTTTCCCAAATTTGCTGGCATATTGAGTGCAGCACTTTCACAGCAACATCTTTCAGGATTTGAAATAGCTCCACTTTGTGTTACTCTTGCAAATTTTTTGAAGGCTGGAACATGTTTGTAAACTACAATCACCTACACCCAGAGACATCAGTCTGCAAAAGCTACTCTGCAACATCCAAGGCTCACTTCACCTCCCTTTCACCACCATAGGCTAAAAAATAATAATAATAATCAAAGCAGATAGCACAGGTATTTTTAATCCAGAGAGGCTCCCCAAGGTATCTATTGAGGCCATCAGTCTCCTATGAGAGAAATGTAAGGCTGTCCCTCAAAATGTGGTCCCTCTTGTTAGCAGCTGTGGCAGCAGCAGCAGCAGCAGCAAAGCAGCTAAGACTTCTGTGGCCTTTGAGGCCCTGTGTCTCCATCGCTGCCCCAGGGGAGTGATGACATTATCAAAGTCATGGTTTCAATACATCAACATCAAATGTTAACCTCTGATCCATTTGTGTGCATAATTGAAGGAAAATCTATTAAAGATTTTAAATGAAATAGGATATAGTCTAAATCTGTAATCTGTATTATTATTATAAAAATAAGAACTGGCTCACCAGATCATTAGGGGAGAAACCAACCAAATTATGGAATATTTTTTTAAAGGCCATTTAACTTTCAATATTCAGAATGGGGCAAACAAATTCTCAACTAATAGAAATCCTTTTCCCAAAATTCAAAAAAATGCCCTCATTTCCTCATTAAACAAGTAACACATGCCAACTTTTTTTTAAATTGGAAAATAACAGGAAAGCTGTGTCACGCCACAGAATAAGAGACAGAACAGGCATCCACTATTAACAATTTTAGTTTTTACCTTGTAGTCTTTTATTTGTACTTGGGGTCAGTCAGATTTCCTTTTAAATAAAAGTTGTAATCAAACTAAATATTACTGTTTACATGCCGTTATCTTAAGCATTTCCCGTGGTGTTTTATAATCACATGTCATTCGTTATTCCATCAGTTGTAACTCAAGAATAAGCTGAACATATAATACATAATGGAATTACTGACAGTTTCATAACAGTCTCTGAAATATTTAGTTAGAGATAAACATATGAAGAATTCCAGGCTTCTAAAAGCTAAACTTAATTTCTGGCAAGCACGACTGGTAATTATAACCAAAAGCCAAATATTATGGAGTCCTTTTTTAGACTAAGCAATCTTACCACTCAGCATACATAATCACTGAAACACTTCCAGCATAATGATATCTGCTCAGCTACTGGCAACCATAAATTTCTCTGAAAGCCAGAGAAATGTAAAAATTCTCTAATATGAGTTGCAAAGCAAAAATTACATCTGAACAAACTGTAAGTATAAAACTGATCATAAACATAATATATTCTGAGAAAACTCATACTCATATATATACTTATCTATGAGAAGTAGCTAGGCTTCCCTGGTGGCTCAAGTGGTAAAGCATCTGCCTGCCATGAGGGAGACCTGGGTTCGATCTCTGGGTTGGGAAGATCCCCTGGAGAAGGGCATGGCAACCCACTCCAGTATTCTTGCCTGGAGAATCCTCATGGCCAGAGGAACCTAGCAGGCTACAGTCCGTGGGGTCGCAAAGAATCGGACATGACTGAAGCAACTAAGCACATGAGAAGTAGCTACATAAATCATTACAGAAATAAAGCCAATCAATATTGAAAGATGTTTTATCTACCTAAAGTAAGCCTTAAACTCATCACTTGCTCAGTAGTGTCCAACTCCTTGCAACCCCATGGACTGTAGCCCACCAGGTTCCTCTGGCTTTGGATTATCCTGGCAAGAATGAGTGGGTAGCTGTTTCCTTCTCCAGGGCATCTTTCCAACTCAGGGAACTGAACCTGGGTCTCCTGCATTGCAGGCAGATCCTTCACTGCCTGAGCCATCAGGGAAGCCCTAAAAGCACCTCAAATTATTTTCAAACTCTGTATGAAATCACTGAAGGGAAACTAAACTTTCAACAAAAAGGATACTCAAGCACCCTGATATTATCAGAAAATAAGAAAATGCTCAAAGCACAAACCTATAGGAACACAGGAACACAGAGCCAATTCAAAGAGCTCCAAATGGCCCAAAGTAGAACAGTTTGAGCAATAAAACAAAGCAGAACTGGATTACAAACCAAGGTCATAAAATAAATATCCATCAGTCCATACTGATATAAATAAATGATTACCAATAAATGAGAGAGTAGAGACAAGTCTACTGTATAGAAGAATTCAGAAAAACTTATGTAAATGCAGCTTCCTCAAGAAGGTGGAGCATCATTCCCCAACCCTTAAATGTGGGATCCACACAGTGACTTCCTTCCAAAAAGTAAAGAATGGTGGCCAGGGAAGAGGGGAGTACTTTAATCTGTAAAAACCTGATAAATACTACCTCAGCCAAGTGATATCTGAGTCAAGGCCTCAACAGTGATAATGCATGCTGATAGCATGTACCATTAATATGATGTGATGAAAATGGCACTTTACCACTGTAGTCTTCTCCCCCAAGAACCCATAATTCCCATCTAATCATGAAAAAAATATCAGACAAACCCAAACTGAGGGGCATTCTCAACTCTACAGAATGCACCATCACTCCTGAAAACTGTCAAGGTCATCAAAAACAAAGACTCTGAAAACCTGCCACAGCTCAGAGAAGCCAGAAAGGGTATGATGCCAAATGTAATGGGGTCATGAATAGGATCGTGGACAGAAAAAGGAGATTAGGAAAAAACTAAGGATTCGGAATAAAGAACGGACTTTAGTTAACGGTAATGTATCAGTATTGGTCATTAACTGTAACAAACGGACGCTCCTAAGGCATGATGTTAATAATAGGGGAAACTGCATACGGGGTGTATGAGAACTCCTTGTACTACCTTCACTGCTTTTCTGTACATCAAAAACTATTCAGAATTAAAAGGGCATGTATATATACAGATACATGTGCATACACCCATGCACATACATACACACACACACAAATACACAGATGACCCTTGAACAGCATGGGAGCCAATCCAGGTATCATTTATCGTCGGTCCCCTCCACATCTGTCCTTCCTCCAAGACCACAGATCCACCCAACTGCAGGCCACGTAGCAGTGTAGTGTCTACTACTGAAAAATATCTGAGTGTAAGTGGACCCGTGTGGTTCAAACATGTGTCGTACAAGGGTCAACTGTGTGTGTGTGTGTGTGTGTATGTATAGAGAGAGACAGAGAGATCAAAATGGATATACAGGGATGGATGGATTACAGACACATCTAAGGTATAAGACAGCAGGGACTTTGTTTATTCACTACTCATACTCCGCTGTTCTCCAGGGATTCTAATAAACATTTCTGGAATGAATAAATGAACCTTTATGTTATGTTATGTGACACTGGTTTTATTTCTATAATTTCACCCACAAAAAGAATACAATATAAGCTACCACCTAACACTAGCCAAGAAATTATAAAACATTAACAGATCCATGCCACAAACATTTTATCTTTAATCTAAAAACTGTGATGGATGTTGGGGATTCAAAATCAAAATATACAAAATTCACAGTCTAAAACTGAAAAACAAAGTTAAGTAGCTGGTCAGTTCATAGATGACAAAGACAGAAAATGATTAAGTATCAGGGTCTTGCTTTGAGTACCACGGGAGTGCATACCAAAGTGCATCTAACTCTACGTGAGATGGTAGGTGGAGAAGGATTCATAAACAAAGAAGGTCAAGTGGGCCCAAACAAGTTCTGACTAGGGGGTACAAAGCATAGTGATGGCTGCTGCTTGAAAGGCAAAGAGGACCAGACAGTCAAGGGGTCTAGGGAATCACTAGAGGGTTTTAAGGAAGACAGCGGCATGGAAAGATGGGTGGGACAGGGTTCAAGCAGAGTGCTATCAGTTGTGAAGTTGTGGGAGCAGATCAGACAAAGATGGTGAATTGAAACAGAGGGGAGGGGACAGAGTTAAGAACTATTTAGGAGGTAAAATATCAAGTTTGACAATTATTGAATATGGATGGTGATGCCTCTTAACTTGCTTCTCCATTTTACCCCTTGCCATCTTCAATCCACTCCCCCCACAGCAGATATAATTATCTTTTTAAAGCAGGGCTTTCCTGGTGGTCCAGGGGTTGTGAGTATGCCTCGCAATACAGGGGACACTGATTCCATCCCTGGTCCGGGAAGATGCTACATGCCATGGAGCAATCAAGCTCATGTGCCACAAATACTGAACCCCTGCACCCTACAGCCTGTGCTTTGCAACAAGAGAAGCCACCACAATGAGAACCTGCGCACTGAGATAGAGCAGCCTCTGCTCTCCAACTAGAGAAAGACCATGCACAGCAACAAAGACCCAGTGCAGCCAAAAATAGCTAAATACATGAATAAAATTATGTTTTTAAAAAACCTCACCTGCAAATATTGTGAATTTTATTAAAAAAAAATAAAACAGATCATCTCACCCTTGCAATTAAAACCTGCCAATGCTTTCATATTAGATATTCCAAAACTAAATTTCTCAGTGTGGTCTCCAAAAGGTAACAATCAAATTCTTGCTTTCTTTTCCAACTTCATCATGTGCTATCCTCCTCCAGCTACAATGCTTTTCTTTCATTTCCTTAAATACATCAAGCTCCTTCCATTTTAGAGCCATTGCTTCTGCCTGAAATATTCTTTGTCTATTTGTTCCATGGATCTCCACTTAAATGTTACCTCTCAAAAGGTCCAAAACAAAAAGAAGGTCTCTTTCTTATCATCAATTACTCTCCATCACAACATCCTGTTTCCTTTTTTTGCACTTAATATAATTTTCAAGTACAGCTGATTCTTGTTATCTGCAGCGGTTATGTTCTGCAAAGTCACTGCACTGAACTGGTGAATACTGAACTCCCAGAGGAAATATATGGTTAGGTTCCTATGAGCCTCTGGTCAAAAACTTTTCACCAACTGAACAACCCATGATTTTGTTTTATCTGTGTTTCTGTTTAATGATACCTATTCAATACACGTACAGTATTGATTCATGAACACTGAATTCATGGCCAACAGTGCTATAACTCATGCCTGAACAAAGCTTTTGTTGCTATTCACACCAAGTCGTGTCCAGCTCTTTGTGACCCCATGGACTACAGCACGCCAGGCTTCCCTGTCCTTCTCTATCTCCCTCAGTTTGCTCAAACTCATGTCCACTGAGTTGATGATGCCATCCAATCATCTCATCCTCTGTCGTCCCCTTCTCCTCCTACCTTCATTCTTTCCCAGCATCAGGGTCTTTTCCAATGAGTCAGTTCTTCCCATCAGGTGGCCAAAGTATCAGAGCTTCAGCTTCAGCAGCAGTCCTTCCAATGAATATTCAGGGTTGATTTCCTTTAGGATTGACTGGTTTGATCTCCCTGCTGTCCAAGGGACTCTCAAGAGTCTTCTCCAACACCACAGTTCAAAAGCATCATTCTTCGGTGCTCAGCCTTCTTTAGGGTCCAACTCTCACATTCGTGCATGACTAATGTAAAAACCACAGCTTTGACTAGATGGACCTTTGTCGGCAAAGTGATGTCTCTGCTTTTTAATATGCTGTCTAGGTTTGTCTAACAAGTATTTTCTCTGTAAGAGACATTACAGCTTCTTGTGCTTAGGAACACTACATAGCACTCTAGTACGCTCTGGGGCCACAAACAGCGGAAAGACCCACGAAAGCACAAATACGCAAAATACACTTGGCACCAAAAAGACCATGAAAAAGAGATCTGTTTATAGTATGACAGTTGAAATAAGAAGGTCAAACGTTGCCCTGTTCAGCTTCAGCTGGGAATGTGTGCATCAATTCTAATTTTTCGCTGCTCTGTGCATGTCTGTGAATGACTACACAAGTGCAGCAAGTACTGATTTCAGTTACAAACTAATGTTAGCAAGTACGCAGCTTCACACATTATGTCAGAGACCAGGAGTGTTTGTCCTCTTAGCATCTGGTACTCAGTAGACATTCAATAAATATTCAAGAATAAATAAATGCATGAATGTCTAACAGGTAGGTGAATATAGAAACCTCAATCAGAGAAGAAGCTTAAGATAAAATACAGACATGTGAAGTAATCACAGGATGTGGTTAAATGCTGGAAAAGAATTTAAACAAGGTGCTATATGATATGGGCTTCCCTGGTAGCTCAGGCGGAAAAGAATGTGCCTGCAATGCAGGAGACCCCAGTTCGATTCCTGGGTTGGGAAGATCACTGGAGAAGGGATAGGCTACCCGCTCCAGTATTCTTGGGCTTCCCTGGTGGCTCAGACGGTAAAGAATCCACCTGCAATGTGGGAGACCTGGGTTCAATCCCTGATTGGGAAGACCCCCTGGAGGAGGGGATGGCAACGCACTCCAGTATTCTTGCCTGGAGAATCCCCACAGACAGAGGAGCCTGGCAGGCTACAGTCCAAGTAGTTGCAAAGAGTCAGACATGACTGAGCAACTAAGCACAGCTATATGATAGAGAATTATTGAGGAGACTTAATTAGGATGGTTCAGGAAGTTAATTCTGAAAAACTGACTCAAGCTGAAAACTGAGAAATATGAAGGAGCAAGTCGTGAAGCTGAGTGAGGGGGATATTCCAGGCAAAGAGAACACGGAGCATAAAGAAAATGAAGCAGGAAGTGTCTAGAAAATACTTTCTATTTAAAAGCTGAGATGAAAAGGTGGCTATATGACCGTGTCAGTGCCTGAATGGCTTCATCACAAACACCTTCCAAGCTTTCAGAAGCAGTAACTTCAATCAGTTTAGCACTTGCCAGAAATGTACAAAGGGAGTTAACTTTCACTGAACTCTGTGAAAGTGAAGTCGCTCAGTCGTGTCTGACTCTTTGCGAGCCGTGGACTGTAGCCCACCAAGCTCCTCCGTCCATGGGATTCTCCAGGCAAGGATACTGGAGTGGGTTGCCATTTCCTTCTCCATTGAGAAGTTGTTCTCTGTAGAACAACTTAAATAAATATGGACATCAAGTCTCCTGACAGTCAAAGATTAGGATGGCACTGAGTTGGGAAAATCCCATGGACGGAGGAGCCTGGTGGGCTACAGTCCATGGGGTCGTGAAGAGTTGGATACGACCGAGCGACTTCACTTTCACTTTTCACTTTCATGCACTGGAGAAAGAAATGGCAACCCACTCCAGTGTTCTTGCCTGGAGACTCCCAGGGACGGGGAGCCTGGTGGGCTGCTGTCTATGGGTCGCAACATGACTGAAACGACTTAGCAGCAGCAGCAGCAGCAGAGGGGAATTAATTCACAGGGATAAGTCAAATAAAAAACGTAAAGGGAGTTTTCCAACTTCTCCCACTCCCAACACCCTTAATAACAGGGCCTGAATCCCTTTGTTTTAGTCCTTCTCTTTGTGCTCACTCAGATTCACTAAGTTAAGGGAATGTTTGTTCGTATTTTGACTATGCAGTACGTCTGCAAAACAGAAACTGAGAAATAATCAAGGGCACAATGTGGCTTCTCTCATCCAGAGGAAGCACAATTGTGGGACCCTATAAGGACTAGAAAATTACATACAAGAGAGATACATAATAAATTTCCCTTCGTGTAACAAGTACTGGGCAAAATTACTTTTATATATGAATAATTGCAGCAATAAACACCGATAAAGCAGGAGTAATGGCATCATTAGGAACAACCAAATAATTCAGGCAACAAACAGACCACCAGTGGTCCCGAGAATCAGCCTACCTCACCTTACTGAGAACAAACCATTATGAATAGATGGAAACCACAGGAAATGCTCATTTTCTCAAGATTTGTACGTTTATACTCAATCAACTGCTGTGGATTCCAGGAGAGAATGTACTTCTAGGGTTTATGGTCCTGAGAGGATGGGCAATGGGTGAATAATGGGAAACCGGAATAAAGGAGAAAAGGAAATGTCACAGTCAACTCACAGCCAGCAGAGTGAAATGTTCTCTGCTTATTCAGTATATAGAACACCTGTCCAAATACCTGTAGTGATGCAATCATCTCTGACACACCAGTTAAGAGTCAAAATGTGTTAAATCTGCCTTACATACATTGTGTTGCAACCTTCTGTGGAGGGAACCTGGGGAAATACAACACATGGCAAGTCTCTTCTAGAAGACTGAGGTCCACAGATGGTAAATCAACTGGTACAGACTACAATTAATGATTTTATCATAAAAACAATGCTTTTATAATTAGGTTATCAGTCACTTCAGTTCAGTCACTCAGTCGTGTCCGACTCTTTGTGACCCCATGATTTGCAGCACGCCAGGCCTCCCTGTCCATCACCAACTCCCGGAGTTCACTCAGACTCATGTCCATCGAGTCGGTGATGCCATCCAGCCATCTCATCCTCTGTCATCCCCTTCTCCTCCTGCCCCCAATCCCTCCCAGCATCAGAGTCTTTTCCAATGAGTCAACTCTTCGCATGAGGTCGCCAAAGTACTGGAGTTTCAGCTTTAGCATCATTCCTTCCAAAGAACACCCAGGACTGATCTCCTTTAGGATGGACTGGTTGGATCTCCTGCAGTCCAAGGGACTCTCAAGATTCTTCTCTAACACCACAGTTTAAAAGCATCAATTCTTCGGCACTCAGCTTTCTTCACAGTCCAACTCTCACATCCATACATGACCACAGGAACAACCATAGCCTTGACTAGATGGACCTTTGTTGGGAAAGTAATGTCTCTGCTTTTGAATATGCTATCTAGGTTGGTCATAACTTTCCTTCCAAGGAGTAAGCGTCTTTTAATTTCATGGCTGCAATCACCATCTGCAGTGATTTTGGAGCCCCCAAAAATAAAGTCTGACACTGTTTCCATTGTTTCCTCATCTATTTCCCATGAAGTGATGGGACCAGATGCCATGATCTTCGTTTTCTGAATGTTGAGCTTTAAGCCAACTTTTTCACTCTCCTCTTTCACTTTCATCAAGAGGCTTTTTAGTTCCTCTTCACTTTCTGCCATAAGGGTGGTGTCATCTGCATATCTGAGGTGATTGATGTTTCTCCCGGTAATCTTGATTCCAGCTTATCACCCAAAAAAATTCATTTAGCCCACTGCACTGACCAGAAAATACAGAACTAATACTTCTACTTGAAACAGCCAATTAAAAACTTTACCATTATTTCTATGAGAAAATGCAGTCCTAATTTACCATAGACAGTAAGCAGTGACTCCTCTGGAGGCATCAAAGCCCTATCCAGCAAGACCCTTAAGGTTTCAGTGCAACACCAGGGTCACTGAAGTCTTACTAATCCTCTCCTGCAGTGGCTATTTAAAGTAAAGCTTAATAAAATATAATTAAAATTTTGGTTCCTTACTAGCCACAGGCAAAACGCTCAACAGCCACATGAGGCTAATGGCGATCATATCAGACAGTGCAGAAAGAGAACATTTCTAGAATATTTCCATCATCACAGCAAGTTCTAGACAACACCACTCAACATCTTTATGAAGGAAAGCGTCTCAGAGCACCATAAAAGGGCTCTCTGGGAACAGATGGTAGTGATGATAGCACAACAGTGTGAATGTACTTAACGCCACTGAACTGCACACTTAAAAAGGGTTAAGATAGTAAATTTTATGTTACCCACCCCCAAAAGGCAGATTTCTCAGTTACATTCTCCCCTCATATTCCAAGGTGTGGCACAAACTGTGGCTAATAGCTAGTTACTAAACTGAATCCCCGTCAACTGTGGGGCTCAGCAAAGCCAAGAATTTCTAAGTGGTTCTAAACATATGAAAAAAGGCTAATGCCTGCAGTCCATGTGCAGGACCACTACCCACGCTCTGGTTTTGAGATTTCACATATCCTTAGTTGGATCCATCCACATTCTATTTCAACAGCACTGTTATTAGACTGTTCTCAAATCCACCCGCCCCAAACACACACACACAATTCCCCCCTTCAGAGATGTTAATCCCTTGGCACTAACACCGGTGCCATTACATCTTGTTGGCTTTGCATACATGAGAATATAGATGGGAGATGACGGATCAGTACTGAAAAAACATGGGGGGTGGGAGGGAGGCTCAAGAGGGAGGTGATACATGTATACTTATAGCTGATTCACAGTGGTGTACAGCAGAAACCAACACAACTTATAAAGCAATTATCTTCCAGTTAGAAAGAAATTTAAATTTTTAATTAAAAATAAAAAATACTGAAAAAAAGAGCTGAAATCAACAAGAGAAATAAGATGGGTGGAGAGAAACCAAAAAACCCACAAAATTCCATTCTTTAGAAATTCAAATTAGAAATGGTAAATCAGCTTGCTGGACAGAACAAGGGCAGCAAAACCTTGTGTGTGTGTGTGTGTGGGAGGGGGGAGGTTGACCAAGGCCCC
The DNA here is from genome assembly GCF_014754425.2 of Oryx dammah. Classification (NCBI taxonomy): domain Eukaryota; kingdom Metazoa; phylum Chordata; class Mammalia; order Artiodactyla; family Bovidae; genus Oryx; species Oryx dammah. The sequence goes on along the minus strand of NW_024070185.1, from coordinate 99,974,964 downwards.
AAGGTAAGAATAGCTCAAAATCTCTGTAATGTGATCTACAATTGCACTTGTTATTCGACTACAAACCTCAGTGCTCCCTCGGTTATGAAATCTTACTCAAAAATCTGGCTTTAACCTATGAGGGGGGGTTGCCCATTTGGAACATACTTGATATATGCAGGGACATCTAAGAACACAACTCTCCACATAAGCAATGCATATCCACCGAAAGGTCCAAGAATAAATGTGGAGCCATTTGAATCAGAGCCAACTTTATCACGTATTTCCATCTGGGGTTTTGATTTAGCATGTTCTTTATAGAGAGAGAAATGCTAGTAACAACTTTATCAACCATTCTTAGGTCATATACACTGAATTTTCTGTGGTTCTGATAAAATACCCACACTTAAACCTTTCCAGTCTGATGGAACAACCTGCCTTTGAAAGAAGCCAACTCTCCTGAAATGGCACCATATGTGTGATGTGGGCTCGACTGCAACAATAGAGCAACTTACTCAGATGCACTGCTGGATGGATCCTGAACATGCCAGCCCTCATCCCAAACACAAATCTTAAACGTAAGAGCTACTTGCGAATTTCCATTCATGACAAAGTTCCTGTTAAGTCTGTCTGTTAAGACAGACTAGGACAAACTTAAAGCCTTTTTTTTTTTGACTTAGCATGTTCTTTATAGAGAGAGAAATGCTAATAACAACTTTATTAATTAACAACTTTATTATCAATTCAAGAAAAGAATTTAAGATACACATTACCCCATAGGTCTTATCTCATCTGCTGCACACAGTGGGTCAATACACCATGCACAAGCTTTGGCATCAGACAGATATGTTTCAAATCCTGGCTCCAGCAATTACTAGCTGTATAACTTTGAACAATTCACTTAACCTCTAAGACTCAATTTTCACATTTTAAAGACGAAAATAATAGTAACAGTACCTTGGTTTTACGGCTGTAGTAAGATAACATAAGTAAAAGACTGACATCATGTCCAACAACAAAAAAGGCTTTTAGAAAACTTCTCTGCGCGACTGCCACTGCCCACTCCAGTCAATCACCTCTCCAGTTTTGCTATATATTCAGCACTTAAGTCACACAGTCCATCCTCAATAAGTGGTCACTATTATTTTTACAGTACTACACAGCTCATCCAAACTAGCCCTATCCCCTGACCTCACCTCTGCTAGACTGCAGATTCACTGACCCCATCTGCTCACTAATTAAGGCACCTCAGAGTATACTCTTCAGCTAGCCAATGCCCCTTCCTCTCTCCACATGGCACCCTGACACCCCCTCAATAGCTGATTCGGCAGTGCCTGCTAATACTGGGCCAGTTTCATAGAGTTCTATACTAAAATGACATTAGAGCACATGTTCATATACACACCTTCCAGAATGATTTTGCACGAAGGTTCACTTTTAATCATTTTTAGAAAAACATTTCACTAAGAAATTCTAAACTACCTTCCCTAGGACTTCCGCAAATATAAAACAGGATGAGGAAATTTCAGGCCTGAGACCAGACTGACAAATGGCTTAAATTTCATGTAATCCAGGACAAAGCTTCTAATGCCACATGGTTTGTGCTTTAAAATCAACATATCTAATAATGCATGTATATGAAAAATCTCACCATCTTTCCAAAACCATCCTCTACCCTTAGCATCTGATTCTGACGTCACTTCTCAAATTAGGAATCATGAGCACCAAAAAGAAATCAGCTTCTGATGAGTGGCTGTAATGACGGGTGGCTATGATGGCAGAAAAGATACTGGCCAGTTGTCATCGCATAGCCCTGTATCTTGCTGATTTAGGTCACCCACACTTGTCACCTGGAGCATTCCCAATTGACTCTAAAGGAAGTCTGGGCCATATTAATTCAAATTTTCATTCTACCTATTGTGACCAAAAGACAGATGCTGAATACTAGGTCCGCCTAATGAGACTTGAGTTCCTGTACCAGTGCCATGGGCAGCTATACCAAAGACCCACTAGAGGCTAAGCCAAGTCCTTCTGAGTTAGAATATTCATCTTGCCCACTTGTAGACTCAGGGCTGCGTAAAGGGGATAAGCTTTATGGCTATACCCAAGGATCAAGCCACAGAAAAGGAGATAGGACAGATGGAAATAAGGAAGCTGATCTCATCTGGGCTCAACAAGGGTCAGGGTCTATGTCAAAGCAAGCAATGAGAATGACTGCACATTTCAAGCCAATCATGTCCACGGTATGGAACCAAGGAGGAGGGACTCATTCATGGTTCCTTCAAAGGCACCAGGAGCTGAGACAGGTGTAGGAAGCACAGCAACGGGATAGATATCAAACATGGTTCAGGCAAAGGAAAGCTGGCCTAGAGCTACTTAGAGATGGCAGACATACTAAATACCAAGACAGTATTAAGACTTGGATGGCTATTACTGGAGAGCAGTTATCAGGGATAAAGCACTAAAACAGAATGTGAGCTACCTCACCAGCAACATAAAATACTAGAGGACAACAAAAATCTGTAGTTTCTTAGGGAAAAGCTATTCAAAATCAGAATTCTATGTCCAGCAGTGATCATTCAAGTGTATGGACCAAAACAAAGTCATTTCATTCAGGGCATTTAAGGGTATAAAATAATCAGCCCAATTCACTTTTACTGGGGCCAAAAATAGAGACTGTATTCTGATAACATGAAAAAGAAATAAGAATAAAGATTCAAAACAGATAAGAGAAAATCAGAAAAACAGAATTAGACCAGAATAGATATAAATTTTTTTTCAAATAGAGAATACACTCTTTTTCAATGCACACAGAACCTTTCTGAAAAATGATAATGCAATATGCTAAAAAGAAACTCTCAAAGTTCTAAAACCCCAAAATCATATATAGATCAGGGAATTCCCTGACAGTTCAGTGGTTGAGACTCTATCCACACTCTTATCACTGAGGGCCTGGGTTGGATCCCTGGTTGGAAAACTAAGATCCCTTAAGTCATGTGGCATGGCCAAAGAATAAAACAAAATACATTAAAAAAAAAAGAGACCCTATTTATGATCAAAATGTAACAAAACTGAAATTATAAAAACCAAAATAAGAAGCATTTTCAAAATGCTATTTTAAATAGTAGTGTGTAATTTAGAAATACAAGACTCTAAGTATATCACACATTGAAACCCAAGGAGAACAAGCAAACTTACAGACCCAGGAAGATGACTGCCTTATCTGCTTTAGAAAATTAGAAAAAATGTTTCAAAAGATTGAAAATTTTAAAAATTAAATATTAAACAAGCTTGAACATGATACAAAAAAACAGAAGAAAGAGATTATAAGGTAAAAGGAGAAATTAATAGAATCGAAAACGAAACAAAGGAGGAGATGGCAACTTACCAAGTCACATCTAAGGGAGAATAAAGATCAAATATAAACATCATTTAGTAAGCACCTCCTAGCTCCAGGTCAGAGAAGGCAATGGCAACCCACTCTAGTACTATTGCCTGGAAAATCCCACGGATGGAGGAGCCTGGTAGGCTGCAGTCCATGAGGTCACCAAGAGTTGGACACAACTGAGCGACTTCACTTTCACTTTTCACTTTCATGCATTAGAGAAGGAAATGGCAACCCACTCCAGTGTTCTTGCCTGGAGAATCCCAGGGACGGGGGAGCCTGGTGGGCTGCCGTCTATGGGGTCGCACAGAGTCAGACATGACTGCAGTGACTTAGCAGCAGCTCCAGGTACTGTATGCCAGAATTGGGGACAGAATTGAAAAGGACCAACATATGCTGGCTAGGTCCAAACCACAGATGGTCTAGAAAGGTTTACTAGAAGGAAAACTTGACATTAGCATTTCTAGCTTCCATTTTTAATCTCTGTAGTTTGACTTTGTTCTTATTGGAAACTGAAAGTTTACATTTATTTGTATTTAATAATACAAACTTTTGATAATCTGGGCTTTTTCCTCTTTTAGAATACTTATAGTGAATAGTTACACTGAAAAAAATCCATGTTATTTCTCACAGTTTCAAGTCTTGTTTATTTTTCTGTTCCTTCAGTTTCTTTCTGATCAGTGCTTCCGCTTCCCCTGCCACTCTCTTATCTGTAGGTTAAGCTTGGGGGTGTTAATTTACAAAGTGAAGTGAAGTGAAGTCACTCAGCCGTGTCCGACTCTTTGTGACCCCGTGGACTGTAGCCTACCAAGCTCATCTGTCCATGGGATTCTCCAGGCAAGAATACTGGAGTGGGTTGCCACAAGGATGCCCACAATTCTTGACTGTAAAAATGTTCACCTGGGACCAATGTATCTACTTACCTGGAGTACAGAGTGTTATATAAGTGGTGGTAAAAGCATCAGATACATGCTGTTGCTTTATCAGACATACTAAATAATGCACAACTAATCCAAAGTATCAATTTCATTCTGTCTCTAGTTACTCGAGATTATACTACATGCATTATCTTATCTACAACTGAAGGGTAGTACTTATACTCAAAGCCACTGCTAGACTGAATTAAATCTTGTAAATAATATACACATAGTTTATCTACCTCTGTCTTTTCTATTTTCCATCTTAAGAGTCTTTAAAATGTAAAAGCAAGTTGAATTTTCTGCTTCCTCTCTATTAGCCAATTTAATCGATCAAGCCAAGTGTAAAACAGCAAAAAATTGTTTTCACTTTGCCATTTTCCCAAACACATGAAACTTAAGAACTCTTTGATCTTAAGATGACATTACCAGGGGGACTGAAACACCTCTCCTCTATTATACTGGTCCACTTCCCACAATATTGCATAATTAGGAACAAGAGACAAAGTGATGTATTTATATCAGCACTTACTGAAATACTAATTAAACGCTTTAATAATTCAACAATTACATGAACATAGTCCAATGGGATCAAATCATTCCCAAGCAGTTACTGTTTTATCAGAAACAAGTTAGTATAAAAATGTTTTTGAGCTCTAAAAGGTACAACAGCACTTCTCATTATCATCACTTGTAGCAGCAATATTTAACTGCTGGAAAGGCCTGAAAGAACTGCACGATTTGGAATTTATTTTCATGATCACCACACCTGTTTTGCTTCTCTTATACAGTATTTATTCTTCCAATAAGCAATCACTGAACCACTACGTACCAGGCAGGAAGGCACAAATTATTACAGAAATGTTTAGAAGAGACACAAGGATAATTCAAAATGGCAACAAATTCCTAAAGGCCATCTATAGTTGCCTTTGATAAGGCTTTTGTTATTGTCAAATAACACTTAAATACAAAAACATGTGATGTCTCACTGTGTCCAACACATAACAACTAGATCATAACTTGCCATTTGTGACAACGTGGATGGATCCAAAGGTTATTGTGCTCAGTGAAATGTCAGACACAAAGACAAATACTGTATCATCTCACTTATACGTGGAATCCAAAAAACAAAACAAATAAACAAAGCAAAATGAAAACAGACTCACAGATATAGAGAGCAAACTGGTGGTTGCCAGAGGGGAAGAGGCTGAAGGGTTTGGCAAAATAGGTGAAAAGAATTAGGAGGTACAAACTTTCAGTAATAAAATAAACAAGCCAAGGAGGATACAGTATACAGAACAAGGACTACAGTCAATAATACTGTAATAACTTCGTATGGGAACAAATGATTACTAGACTTACTACAGTGACCATTTCATAATGTAGGTAGATATCTGATCAATATGTGGTACACTGGCAACTGACATATTATACATCAACTTACATTTCAATTAAAGAAATTAGATGATACTTTCAAAAGGATCCTAAACAGTTTGCAATGCTATGATCATAATCTCAGACATCATAAAGAAACATCTAATTTGTGTTAAATCTCATGTTAGTATAATAATAGTATAGATTAGTAAAAACCACCTGATGTTCTATAGAGCAATCAACAGAGAAATAAATAATGAGTTAAAAAAGCAAGGAATGATATTTCTTCTGCTTTCTTTGAATGTCACTTATTTTAATTCTATGATTATTTTGTTTATATTTATTTTATAGTTTTAGCTCTTACATACCGTTGTTGATCCATTTTGAGTTAATTTTCACATTATGGCAGTCACTATGGAAAACAGTGTGCAAGTTCCCCCCAAAATTGAAAATCAGGTGGCCATATGATTCAGCAATTCCATTCCTGGGCATGTATGCAGACATAACTCACATAGAACTATAATTTAAAAGAATACACGTACCCCCATGTTCACAGCAGCATTATTTACAACAGCCAGGACATGGAAACAACCTGAATGCCCATCCATAGATGAACGGATAAAGAAGATGTGGCACACACACACACACACACAACAGAATATTACTTAAGCCATTAAAAAGAATGAAATAATGTCACCTAGAGACTGTCATACTGAGTGAAATTAAGTCAGAGAAGGAGAAATATTGTATGACATCCTTTATATATAGAATGTAAAAAGAAGTGATACACATGAACTTACTTACAAAACAGCAACAGACTCACAGACTTAGGCAATGAACTTACGGGTGCCAGGCAGGGGGAAAGATGGGGTAACGGGTTAGGGAGTTTGGAATCAATATGTACACACTGCTATATTTAAAACAGATAACCACCAAAGTCCTACTGTATAGCACGGGGAACTCTGCTCAACGTTACTTGGCAGCCTGGATGGGAGGGGGTTTGGGGGAGAATGGGTACCTGTATATGTATGACTGAATCCCTTTGCTATCCACCTGCAACTATCGCAAAATTGTTAATCGGCTATACTCTAATAAAAAATAAAAAGTTAAAAAAATTTTGTGAAATAAGTCAGAGAAAGACACACACCACATGACTTCCCTTATATGTGGACCTTTAAAAACAAAGTAAGACAGAAAACCAAACTGAAAACAGACTCCTAGATACAGAAAACAAACTGGTGGATGCCAGAGGGGAGAGGGCTAGGGATGGGGGGTTAAATAGGTGAAGGGGATTAAGAGGTACAAACCTCCAGTAATAAAATAAGTAAGCCACAGGGATGCAATATACAGCGTAAGGAATTTGGTCAATAATACTGTCATAATTTGTATGAAGACAGATGATTATTAGGTTTATGGTGATCATTTCATAATGCATGAAAATGTACATCACTATGTAATAAACATGAAACTAATACTGTACATCAACTACATACTTTTAAAGCAATAGCAAAATGGTAAGAGTATATTAAAAACAAAACAAAAAACAATTCTCAAATGTTTAATAATATATATTTTTAAGACATGACTTTCAGCTGCTGTCTCGCCTTCCAGCTAGACTGAATCAGATTTTAAACCATCCTTATGGATATGCAGGGAGCAAACACAATCTATTGAAGCGAAGCAGTGTGTGTAAAAGGGCTCAATTAAATGGTGGAATGTTTCTTGTAAATTAAAGCCCTACTGAGTAATCATCTTCCATGCAAATTATCTTTCATGGGGTGTTCCAACAATGTGCCATCATCATATGTAGCCACTTTAATACATGCTTATTTGTATTGCTTGACATAATGAATTCTCCCTCTTTATTCCATAGAAATGAGAATGAGAATTTAAGCTTTTTAATTTTTCCTTGCTAGACTGCCTTTGTGAGTGCACCAGTAGTGAGACACTATTTTTTCAAAACCTATAGTGCAGAAAAATGATTTATCCATATGCATACTTCTAGCACATTTATCAGAAACAGCAGTTTAAATGGATTTCTGATGAATAAAAAAAACCATATTATCCTCTCCTCCTCCAACAAAGTAAAATTTCCCTGGATGCCCATAAGCTCACTCTCCTAATCCTTATCTCAAATCTTTAAGGTTTCTATCCTTAAACAAAAAGTCATATGCTAAAACAAAAGTACACAAAATAGAATCTGTTAGCATAATGCATCAGGGGTCCACATATTTTCTAAAATTTATACAAAATCAGATGTTGCATAATAAAGTGTATACTTTCTGAGAAGGCAGTCTTTTATTCTTTCCAAAAAGTATTTTATTGAAATATTACTGACATAATGTGTTAATTTCTGCTGTACATCAAAGAGATTCAGTTTTATAATGTATACACATGTTCTTTTTTCATATTAATTTTCTATTATGGTTTATTCTAGGATATTGAATATAGTTCCCTGTGCTACATACAGTAGGACCTTGCTGCTTTAGAGTGCAAAGTTTTTAATCTGATTCCTAAAGGAGTGAAAAAAAGACAAAAAGATTAAGAATTAATAAGTAAAGCTAAAAGATATACTCTCACAGAGTCACAGTTGATGGTACAAGTACAGAAAGTTTGACTGATGTCCAGTGGATACAAACTTAGTTCCCTTGGTGCTAACATGCTACACGTTTATCACACAGAACAAAGATTTCTACTCAAAAGGATCAAATTAAAATACTCATAGTCATTTCTTTAAACCAAAAGAGAGATCCCACATATCCTTCCTAAGCACTCCAGATTAATTACATGCATTTGAAGTATCAACTGAAGCCCTGAAAAGAATAACTGACAAGGGTGTTAAGGAAGGACTCTGAGTCATATCTGAGGACAAGAGCCCGGTGTACCAGCAGAAGGCTGGTCAAGACAGGCTAATTCAGTGGCATGGCTTCATGTTTCACGAAGGTCTCTGTAAACATAAGGTTTCCTTCTCCTCCCCCTAAAGGGTCCTCGAAGTCCTTAGCTTAACTATTAACTAAATCATAAACACTGAACTACATTTTAAAAAACTTCTCAGAAGTCTTTCCAATCACTTTAATATAATGAACTAGAAAAATTCCCAGGGACCTGTAGGTTCAATTAAATACCACAACTGCTACAACAGCAGTATACTACTGAGGGAGCCCTGTTAGGAACTCACTACCAAAACCGCTACACTTCTAGTTAATAAGCACCATTCCCAGGTTCTATTCAAAATGAATGTGCCCCCGGAAACCCTAAGTAACAACGCATGACTTTGCAAGGAAGGCAGAACTTTCTTACAAAGCTAGTGTGGCAGAAACACTGCTGACCGTATCTGCATTGATCCAAATATGTTTTAAAAAATTTTTTTAAGAAAAGCAGCTTGAGGAAGGACTACTTCTGAAGACACAGCACTGAACAATATCCACATTGCAAAAAAATTTCAGTTTTTTCCGAGTGAGTATAAGCAACAGAATCTTATGCAATCCACAAATAGGCAAACACACAAAATACATTAGGGACATTCTATGTGTATAAAATCATCTTTAACTAAAATAAAGAACACGAAGGAAAACACAATTAACTTTTTTTCCCGGCATTTCTTTTTTTATAAAACGTCACAGTACTCTGTAAGTTAAATTTTATTTTTCATATTTCAAACTTTACCAAAAGCTTTCCCATAAGATATTTTGGAAACTGTCATTTTCTATGAAAAAAACTTAAATTGCTAATTCTTAAATACAACCATTACATGAGCTCAATGGCCTTTAGCCTGAGTTTAGGGAACACCCAAATACTAGAATCCTGGTTACATACCTCAAAGGACAGAGTCACAGCCTCATGCATCACTCTCTATTTGATCCCCTTTCCCTACTGTGTGTCCATTTAAATAGAGTTCTTTACTGTCCTGACCTACATACTTACAAAGCAAAGTTCTTGCATGCTCCAGTAAACAAGCAATCTTTCCCAGAGGTGGCTGGACACTGTCCTTTACCTTTTACCACTCATTCTGCCCCATGATTCACTACATGACCCACTTAGACCTAAGACAAGTTTCTCCTACTGAAATAAAAATAAGCATTATTTTCCATGAACTCTGATACCATATGTAAGGGTTTATAGTGTAAGTGCTACAACCGCTGCTGTTCAGACGTTCCGCCGTGTCCGACTCTGCAACCCCGTGGACCGCAGCACGCCAGGCTTCCCTGTCCTCCACCATCTCCCGGAGCTTGCTCAGACTCATGTCCATCGAGTCGGTGATGCCATCCAACCATCTGGTCCTTTGTTGTCCCCTTCTCCTCCTGCCCTCAATCTTTCCCAGCAGCAGGGTCTTTTCTAATGAACAACAACATAGCGTGAGTGCTACGGCAGCACACTGTTTGAAGCCACTGTGTGGATTAAAATGATTAGGTCGTGGTGCTGGAGAAGACTCTGGAGAGTCCTGTGGACTGAAAGGAGAGCATACCAATCAATCTTGAAATTAACCCTGAATATTCACTGGAAGGACTGATGTGACACTGAAGCTCCAGTACTGTGGCCACCAGATGCAAAGAACTGACTCACTGTGAAAGACCCCGATGCTGGGAAAGATTGAGGGCAGGAGGAGAAGGGGGCCACAGAGCACGAGATGGTTAGATGGCATCAGCGACTCATGGACATGAATTTGAGCAAACTTGGGGAGACAGTGAGACAGAGGAGCCTGGTGTGCCACATGCAGTCCACGGGGTCACAGAGGCGAACACAACTCAGCAACTGAACAACACATTCTTAATAAATTCCTATATGCCAGCTTTGCAACCCCATGGACTGTAGTCTACTAGGCTCCTCCATCCATGGGATTTTCCAGGCAAGAGTACTGGAGTGGGTTGCCATTTCCTTCTCCAGGGGATCTTCCCAACCCAGGGATCGAAGCCAGGTCTCCCGCATTGCAGGCAGATGCTTTACCGTCTGAGCCACCAGGGAAGTCTATATGCCAGCTATGAAGTCAAAGTAGAGAGGCATACACAGGCTTTCAATAATACAAGTATCTGTTGAACTTTATTTTCTCTAGGATCTAGTGTTTAAATGCCTTCCCTTGTAGATAGATACCTAAAGCTCAATGATAATCTGTCCTATATGCCTCACATTCTGCTCACATAAATTCATCTAATGTTCACAACAACCCTATGAGGTATATACTTAGTATGCAGTGTGCCTCAGTCGTGTCCGACTCTTTGTGACCCCATGGACCATAGCCCGCCAGGCTCCTCTGTCCATGGGATTCTCCAGACAAGAATACTGGAGTGGGCTGCCATTTCCTTCTCCAATACTTAGTATTATATCCGTTTTATAAATGTGAAACTAAAGCACAGAGAGATTAAGTACCAATAAGGACCAGAAACAAAATTTAAACTGAGGCAGTCTGAGCCCCAAATGGTGATCAGAGGGTATGGAGATTTGGGGGCAAAAGTTTTTTTCCAACAAAAAGTTAAATGATACACCGCTGAAATCCTGATTCTGGTAATCTCCATTAAGATACATTTTTGAAATATCTAAGAATATATTCTATCCAGAAGTAAAAACTGTTGTCAGGAAAGAGATTAGAAAACTTTTAACTCCCTCCTTTTTGTGGGGGGTGGGTGGCACACGTGGGATCTTGGTTCCCAGACGAGGGATGGAGCTTGCACCCCTAAAGTGGAAGTGCAGAGTCTTAACCTTTGGACCCCCAGGAAATTCCCTTAACTCCTTCTGATTTAGTTCAACGTTGAGAGGTGGAGCGGGGGTGGAGGGGAAATCCGACAACCCCAAATTACCTGTAAAGAGCATTTCTCTTCCTTCCCTTCTCTTCTTTTGGAGAAGGGAATGAGAATCCACTCCAGGATCCTTGCCTGGAGAATCTCATGGACAGAGGAGCCTGGTGGGCCACAGTCCATGGGGTTGCAAAGAGCTGGACACGACTGAGTGACTAACGGTAACGGTCAAAAGAATTCATTACTATCACCATATTTGCTACAATAGTTCTGTGCTGAGAAGGTATCAACAGAACAGATTTAGACATTATTATTTGCAAGGATTTTCAAGTTAAAAATTAGGTAAATTATTAATCATAAAAATCACTAAAGTGTTAAGAAAACCTCAGATTAAATGGTGCTGAAGCATACAAACACCTACAAAAAAGAACTAGAAGCCCAAATCCTTTCTCTCCTCTTGATCATTTTCCTATCCATAAAATATAGCGGCTAAAAGGTAAAACAGATCATTCCTACAATGTACAAACACTGAAAAATTAATCATTAAAAAAAACAGCTATGGGGAACTCCCTGCGGGGCTCAGTGATTAGAACTCCTAGCTTTCATTGCCGAGGGCCTGAGTTCAATTCCAAGTTGAGGAGCTAAGATTCTGCCAGCCATGTATGTGCAGGTGAGTGACCGAGTGTGTGTTTGTGTGTCTGTCTTAGTCACTCAATCATGTTCGACTCTTTGCGACCCCATGGTTACTCTTTGTAACCTGCCAGGCTCCTCTGTCCATGGGAATTCTCCAGGCAAGAATACTGGAATGGATTGCTATTCCCTTCTCCAGGGGATCTTCCCAACCCAGGGATCAAGCCGGGACCTCCTGCATTGCACGTGGATTCTTTACCAGCTGAGCCACCAGGGTGGAACAGCCAAAAAAAAAACACCCCAAAATGCAGCAACTCCTCAGATGATTTAAGACACTGCTGCTTACTGCAGATTACAATCAACTTCAGGAGGATCTAAAGTACTCAATTTCTAAACTATTTAAAGACAAAGATATCTTTTAAGTTTCTTTAAAATCCTTTTAAGTTTTAAAATATGTTTATTATAAAATATGGCCAAATTATAAGCATTGGTGCTATAGTGGTGAGCATAGCTGCCTTCCAAATTATAGAACGTTTAACAAAAAGAAAAATAGAATTCACAACCCAGGACATTAGCATTTTAGGGTGTTTTCTTCCAATCTTTTCCTTATGCATTGCTTTACATAACTATCATTATTAAAGAGAGAAAGAGGGAGGGAAAGTAGAAGAGAGAAAGAGCTTTTATTAAACCTGAACAAGTTACAGCAGGGATTTTTCATGCTGCCACAAGGCCCTACATGATCTGTCATCACCCAAACCCCCAGAACCTGTGCAAGCGCAGCCCTTGTAACTCTTCCCTCCTCCTCTCCGCAGCAGCCCTTTGCCTATTGCTATTCCTAGGACACCAGAGTCACATTTCCAACTCTGGCCTTTTGTACTTTCTGTTTCCTCGGCCTCAGAAGTTCCTCCTCCATCTACCTCAGTGTCCTTATTTTAGGTCCTTGCTCAAAAGCCATTTTCTCAGTGAAGTCTTCTTTAGCAACTAAAATGTCAAGCCCTCACCCTGAAATGTTTCACATTTCCCTTCCCTGGCTTTACTTTTTTCCATCTTAGCACTTATCCCACTTCTGTGTTATTTTCCATATTTATCTTGTTTATTCTGTCTCCTCTACTGAAAGTTCAATGAGGGAAGGGATTTTTCTACTAATTTCCTGACACTTACAAAAGTGCCTAAAATAGCAATGCCCAATAAATATTTGCTGGATGAAAAACCTCTATAATCACCATTTTAAATGGCTATGTTTTCTAGTCCATCAAATGTTTACACCAGGATTTATCTAATAATTTCCCTTATGATGGATATATTGGTTACTGCCAATCTTGCACTATTCCATATAATGCTTTATTGCAAGGGTCATCAAGTTTTTTCTGGAGAGGGTTAGGTGACAGACATTTTCTATAACTTAAATCTGCCACTACTGCTACTACTAAGTCACTTCAGTTGTGTCTGACTCTGTGTGACCCCATAGATGGCAGCCCACCAGTCTCCCCATCCCTGGGATTCTCCAGGCAAGAACACTGGAGTGGGTTGCCATTTCCTTCTCCAATGCATGAAAGCGAAAAGTGAAAGTGAAGTCGCTCAGTCGTGTCCGACTCCTAGCGACCCCATGGACTGCAGCCCACCAGGCTCCTCCGTCCATGGGATTCTCCAGGCTAGAGGACAGGAGTGGGTGCCATCGCCTTCTCCGATCTGCCACTAAAACAGCACAAAAGCAGCCACAGACAAGGAATGGTTGTGACTGGACTGGGGCTGCATCAGGCCAGATGTAGCCTGTGGTCCCGGGTCTCTGCTTCCCCAAATCCACTTCTGTAGTATCTTTTCCTATCTTTGCAATTGCTAGAATCAATAGATAAATGGGTATGAATACATTTATGGTTCTTGATATATTTTATCAAACTGCTTTTCAAAATGATTAACATGAGGAAGGGAAACAAGAACAGAGACACACTGACCGTGGTGGTGTCGATAGATACGACTACTTTGAAAAACAAACAGTATTTACTAAAGCTGAACACATATATACTCCATTACTCAGCAGTCAGAGTATCTGTTTTTCTTCAGAAAGGCTGTGTTAGATACTGGAAGGAATATAAGAGGTTCTGCAGGGGTGCTGATAACACTGCTTATTGATCACAGTGCTAGTCACAGGTCCAATCTGTAACAATCTATCAACTGTACACACGGCACATTCATTTTTGGATGTAAATTATACTTCAAAGGGGTTCATAACGTGCCATCCCCTAAAATATGCTGCTTTGGCACACTGATTATTTTGAACTGATGGCATCTGAGAATCATCAGATACACAAAAGGCTCTCTGACCTCCCTCTTTCTACCTAAAAGCAGGTCATAAAGTTTCCCATGAGAAAGATGCCCTCTTTATACAGGAAAAGAAGAACATTATCACTGGTAACTAGGAGTCAATGCCAGAATGGATCTAAACAAACAAACCTACTAAAATAACCCTTATCTTCAATTAAGTGTCCCCCATTTACTTCCTAGTCTGACAATTTACAGGCCCTAGCTAAAATTCCTTTGCCTTATGTCTTCTCTACAAATTTATCATTTGTTAAAAATACACAAAAGCTCTCAATCCTAACTGCTCCTTTGGGTCTTCAATTTCCTTATGAAGACTCCTGTGTGCACATAAAAATATTAGCCAAATGTGTATGCTTTTCTCCAATTCACTTGTCTCCTATCAGTTTAACTCTTAGGCCAGGAGCTGCATTAGTCTTTCCTTGGATTAGCTGTAAGAAAAGAAAACTTGGGGGGCAGTGAAAAAATCTTGAAAATGTCTCTAGTAGCTGCTTGAATTCATCCAGATGCTAGGAGATGATTCCTCTGGGAAATTTCCAAAAGCAACTGAAATGCCACCTTTACTTAAACTACATGTGGAGTCCATTTTCATTAAAAAGGATTAAAATCTTAAGTTTTCTCCAGGAGTTAAATTTTAGTTATACAGAAATGCTTCAATGTAGAGTTTCTTGTTTTCTCAATATGCCACATAAATAAAGAATATTATTGAATCATAATTGTCATGAAAATGTTAACAACCTAAGTTAGAAAAGAATTAAACTCTCTGAAGCAAATATATAAGGGCTTATCGTTATATTATAAAACAGACAACTACAAAAGTTGTTAAATTACTGCTTATCTTCTTTTTAAACCTACACAGATACCTGTCCTCTTCAATCAATAGGAAAAAAATAATAATATCCAATCTAATAACAAAAAATCATTCAAAGAAGGAATAAGGAGTTCTAAGCAAGCAGGATAGTGGCAGAAGCTTGGTTTTGGACTCTCCTCAAATCTACTCAAAAAAACAGATGGAGCAGACCAAGATATAGACCCACACATATGCTCAACTAACTTTTTACAAAGGTGCAAAAGCAATTCAATGGAGGAAGGATAGCCTTTTCAACAAATGTTACAGGAGTAATTGGACATCCACAGGCAAAAATGAACCTCGACCTAAACCTCACACCTTAAATAAAAATTAGAACAAATTGGATCATACACTTAACTGCAAAACAACATAGGAGAAAATCTCTGGGATTTAGGGCTAGGCAGAGAGTTCTTAGACTTGAACCAAAGGCAAGAGCCATGAAAGGACAAACTGGTAATGCTAACCCTTTTGCTCTGTGAAAGCCCATGTGAAGAGGCTCAAAAGACAGCTACAGACTGGGAGAAAGGGTCTGCAAACCAAATCCCTGACAAAGGATTAGTATCTAAAACATATAAAGAACTCTCAAAAGAGTAAAACAAGCAAAGAAAAAAATCCAATTAGAAATAGACAAAAGACATAAACAGACATTTCACAGAAGAGGCATATACAGATGGCAAATAGGTATGTGAAAAGATGTATAACATTAGCCATTAAGAAAATGCAAATTAAAACCACAATATTATTAAACACACATCAGAACAGTTAAAATAAAAAATAGCAACACCACCAAATGCTAACAATGATGAGGAGAGACTGGATCACTTATGTACTGCTGGTGGGAATATAAAATGGTACAGTCACTCTGGAAAAGTCTGGCAGTTACTTAAAAAATTACCCTGTGGATTCCCCTGGTGACACAGTGATTAAGAATCTGCCTGCCAATGCAGGGGACACAGGTTTCATCCATGGTCCGAGCACTAGGATCCCACCTGCTGCAGGGCAACTAAAACCTATGTGCTACAACTGGAGAGTTTGTGCATCACAACAAAAGATCCCACAGGAGGCAACAAAGACCCCACATGCCACAACTAAGACCCAACACAGCCAAGAAAATAAACATTACAAGAAAAAATATAGCAAATATAAAAAATTTAAAAGAATTTGAAGGAAGAGACATCAAAGATAAGCAAAGAAGATCCAACATAAATTTAACAGAAGACCTCAAAGAAAAAAATAAAAAGAATGAAAATGAATAAATACTAAAATATAGAACTGATGAAAATATTTATTTAAAAAATTGAGCCAACATAATAAAACACACTGTATATCTGGAAAACTTAAAAGAACAGACAACATTTAAGATATATTCTAGTAAAATTATCTGCCTTTAAAGATGAGGGGAAAAGGTCTTTTGGGGATCTAGGGAAAAAGATAAGACACTTAAAAACAAAGAAAATCATACTGGTATTAGACTCTGACAACAACATTTTTTATCAGAATACAACATACTAAGACTTAGCAAACTACAGCTTATGGGCCAAATATAGCCAACTTTCCAGTTCTGTAAATAAAGTTTTGATCAGAACACAGACATGCTTGTTCATTTATATATTCTAAGGCTGCTTTTGCACGGATGCTCATGTTCACGCTGAGTTGTGTCTGACTCTTTGCGACCCCATGGACTATAGGCCCCCAGGCTCCTCTGTCCATGGAATTTTCCAAGCAAGAATACTGGAGTGTGTTGCCATTTCCTACCCCAGGGGACCTTTCTGAACCAGGGACTGAACTTGTTCGTGTCTCTTGCATTTCCCGCACTTGGCAGGAGGATTTTTTGCACTGATATGGCACAGTTAAATAATTGTGACAGTGACCTATGGCCCACAAAGTCTAAAATAATGACTATTTGGTCTTTTTAAGGAAATATTTGCCAAATCCTAAAACAGAATAGCATATTTAAGATTCTTGAGGGAAGAAAATGCAGGCTAAGTAATTATATTCAGACAAACTGACCTTCAAGTACAAAAGCCACGGATAAACAGTTTTAAATAAGAAAGACAGAGATAATACTCACATGAGCTATTTATGAGGATTCATTGAGTTTCAGACTATCAAATGATTACAGAAGGCTTAACATAAGGGCTTATGCTATAAACTGAATATATGCACCTGCAGAACTAAACCAACGATGAGCAAAGCTCACAGAACAGTATGTGATTTGTCTGGGGCAAACCGCAGAACTGAGAAATCTTAGGGAGCAGGAACTGACTTAGGAGCTTGATTATATACGGAAAATAGGACTGAGAATAAGGGAGCAGTCACAGATAACTCCTCAATTCTGGACTGGGAAAAATGGATGGAAAGAACCACTCACTAAGCTAGGGAATACAAGAAAAGACACGGATTTTAAGAGAAAGGTAAGTCAAGTTTGGGGCATGTTGAATGTGAAGTGTTCCTGGAATATCATATCACTGTGTCCAGCTGGTTGGTACATACATCTGAAATTCAGCAGAGATGCCCTGAGTGGTTATCAGATTCAAGAGTCACCAGCCAAGGAAGGTGTGAAGTCATCAGAATGGTGTGTAATTTACCATGCAAGTTATCAAGAACAATATCTGAAAAACCACCAAAAGAAACAGGTTCTTAGAATTCATAAGAAAACAGCATCAGCAGTTTCATCATATTTGGCTCCACTGAGATTCTCTTGCATCTGAAACCAATGATTAAGACTTTTCTACTTAAAACTATTCAAAATAAAGCATTTAAAAATAATATGAAGAGTGAATAAAAACAAAGCCCTTAACTACCCATTTTGGTTATTTTTAATGCATACAATGTTGATGATGTTGTTGTCTATTGGGCCCTGCACTCAAGTGAAAAAATGATGAGTAAAAAAGGTATTAAAAAGATGAAAACGACTATAAAATTATACACATGGAGTGAAGTATGTATGTATGTATATGTATGAAAGACAAAGTGAGTGAAAGTCGCTCAGTTGTGTCCAATTCTTTGCAACTCCATGGACTGTAACCCGCCAAGCTCCACTGTCCATGGAATTCTTCAGGAAAGAATACTTGGAATGGGCAGCCATTTTCTCCTCCAGGTCGATCTTCCCCACCCAGGGATCAAACCCAGGTCTCCTGCATTGCTGGCAGATTCTTCGCCATCTGAGCCACCAGGGAAGCCCATGATAGACGCCAGTGAAAGAACAGGCTGTTAGGAGCTGTGACCATGTTCCCTCCACTCCATACGCTGATGTCCTAACGCCCAGTACTTCAGAAGGAGACTATATTTGGAGATCGGGCCTTAAAGAGAGCATTAAAATAAAATGAGGTCATTTAGGTGAGTCCTAAGGATACAGAATCATGTCTCATCAGAAGAAAGGAGATTAGGCACATAGGAAGGACCTATGAAGCACATAGGAAGGACCATGTGAAGAAATCTTAGGAAAACAGGTATCTACAAGCCAAAGAGAGAGGCCTTAGAAGAACTCAACACTGCCAACATCTTGATCTGGGACTTAAAGCTTTCAGAACTGTAAAAAATGAATAAATTTTTGTTGTTTAAGTGACCCAGTCTGTCTTAACTTTGTTTCAGTAGCCCTTGCAAATGAATATAGGCTGGAGAGAGAAAGTAGTGTCCTAGTTGGGTAAGAGTTCACAGATATTGATAATAATCCAGTATGTATGAAGCCTCAAAACAGCAAAGTAGAGCTTTTTCTATGTGGTGACTTTGGCTTATACGCAGCAATGAAAATGTTTAAACAGCAAGTATTTACAAGGGAAAACAGGGAAGATACTGACAAGGGAAAAGCGAAGGGATGTGATACTGGCAATTAGCAGAGGACAGAAAAGGTTAAAGGGTCAGTTTTGAGGAAAACCAAGAGGAGACAGACAAATTCAACCAAGATGTGTCCTATTCCTGAAATCTGAATTAAGTAAAAAGATAAATAAAATAATCCAAAAACAATTCAGCCAAGCAAAGGAGAGTAAAATGAAGTGTTACTTGCTCAGTTGTGCCCGACTCTTTGTGACCCCATGGACTGCAGTCTACCAGGCTCCTCTGTCCATGGGATTTTCGGGGCAACAATACTAGAGTGGGTTGTCAATTCCTTCTCCAGGGGATCTTTCTGACCCAGGGATAGAAACCAGGTCTCCTGCACTGCAGGCAGATTCTCTACCAGCTGAGCTATGAGGGAAGCCCTATTTATAAAATAGTCTGTCAGGGTTTCCATACTGGGGTGGGTAGCCTTTCCCTTCTCCAGGGAATCTTCCCAACCAGGCTTTGAACCCAGATCTCCCGCACTGCAGGGGGATTCTTTACCCAAGAATACTGGAGTGGGTAGCCTATCCCTTCTCCAGTAGATATTTCCGACCCAGGAATCAAACCAGGATCTATGCCTTGCAGGTGGATTCTTTACCAACTGAGCTATCAGAGAAGCCCAATGGGGGCAACTCTGGATAATTCTCCAGAATTCAAAAGAATTTTTTTTTAATTTCAGCTAATGGAATCCTTGATGATTAACAAATAAAAATCAATTTTCAGACATCAAATGAAAAGATACTTGCAATGGGTATTAAAAGATAGACAGCAAAAGGAGAAGGGGGCAGCAGAGGATGAGATGGTTATATAGCATCACCAACTCAATGGACATGAATCTGAGCAAACTCTGGGAGACAGTGAAGGACAGGGGAGACTGGTGTGCTACAGTCCATGGGGTCTCAAAGAGTTAGACATGACTTAGCCACTGAAAAAAAACAATTTATGGAATTCTATGGAAGTTATTTGTGTGGGTTTAAAAACACACACACACAAAAAAAACCCAAATAGGTAACAATCACTAGCAATTGCATTACTTCTTGCCCTTCATCAGAGGTACTGAGGCCCAAGAGTAAAGTAAGGTGGAAGGGAAAGCTATTCTCCAACCTGAAGATCTGCTCCCTGATGTCAGGCCAGTCCACATTCAAGTAGATCAGAGGGGAGAAAAGCTAGGAGGAAAATGCACCATTTTATGGTAAGACTCTTAACATTTTAAAAAGTTTCTTAAATGATTTAATGCCTTCTTAGAGTTTTTTAAAGTTCTTTTTCACATAAAGTTGCACAATTTATCTTTTGAGACAGCTTTTGATGCTACTTTTCTTTCAGTACAAAAGGACCAATTACTGATGTCCTAGACCACATCCCTTTGCTTTTTATATTAAGTGTGATAAAGTGTTTCTGAAATACATCTTCTTTGTCACTAGAGACACTGGTTTTACCAATATGCAATACTCAAAAATCTCTTTAACTGTTTAAGTGTGAGACTGTGCGAGACAAACCCGAATAATGCTGCATAAATTGTCTTTCTCTAGAAAAGGGTATTAAACTTTGTTGACACTGGCTACAAAATGAAATGCAAAAATTTGCATTTTCAGTACTTTTAGTTTCTTGACCTTTATTTGAATTTAAGACTAAGCTTTACCAAACAACAGAATTTACACTGTAACTAGCCAACCACAGTCCTCATTATGGAATCTATGGAGTGCATTTGTTACCTAGGAAACAGAGGAGTGCACAGGCAGAGTGCAATTTCAGTATAGTTAAAGAATTCTCCAATCATGCTGGTAAATAAAGTCCATAAATCAACTAATCAGAAGCTAAGTCAAAAAGTACCACAGAAGGGTTAAGCTCTATGGAAACTTTTCAAGGCAAAAAAGAAAACCTGTGGGGTTTCTTTAGGCAACTATGTGGATCTCTTCAGTAAATATTATGAGCAGGTTTCTTTACAAACACAAACTGTCAAAAAATAAACTGTTCAAAATAAATGGCTTCTCTCCAGTCTTCAGCTTCTCTATTTTTGACAGTATTTAAGAGAAAAAGCTTCTTTAGAGCCAGCCTCATACATCTGGTAGCAGAATATTAATCCAAGAATGAATTCTGCGTTTTTCCATGAGAAGCAGAGTATGTACTGCTCTTGAACAATGCAGGGCGATAAAGACTGGACTGAGAGGTCACTGTCCACACCTCTGACAGTCAGGCCTGCTTCCCCAATCTACAAAAGTCTGCCTGAAAAGAACTTGAAACTCACAGAAATTATATAAAGAATATAATTGTTAACTTTGCAGCTTCCCCCGTGGTGATTACTAATGATAATACTAGTCATTTGAGGGTTCCAGGTAACATAAAGTGGCCATTTTGAGTGTCCTTTAATGGCAACACACCAATAACAAACAAACAGGAAAAGACTAGAAAAGCCTATGGATTTCAAAGCCTATCAAATTTAACCATGGACAACTTAGTGTTTAAAAAAAAAAGAAAACTGATAAATATCAGATCCTACTACTCAGCTACATTTAAAAATCCAGATTTGCACAAATTCACAATTTCTGGAAGTAGCATTTGTCATAATCAAAAGCAGCAGAAAAAGTTTAAACCATGAGATGTGAGAAATAATTTACATCTTCCTAAACCCAGGGACGCGGGAGCCTGGTGGGCTGCCGTCTATGGGGTCGCACAGAGTCGAACACGACTAAAGCGACTTAGCAGCAGCAGCAGCAAACACCAATATATCAGAAGAAAAATTAGTTGAAATATGAAAGATTATCTGGAATGCTTTGATTAACAGTATAAAACAGTACTGTTAATTGTAAAAAAGCAAAATATTTAACAGTAATAATATCTACATATCAGTCAAAAAACAAAAACAGACCCAAAAACTAGGTGTTATCTTTTAGCCAGCCCAAATAAATACTCCATGCCAATCCCAGAAAACTGTCAGACACAGCCGCAACTCTGCCAAGCAATTCTCAATGCAAGGCCACACTTTCTTAATGTTTAGTTTACACAGTGACTCTTTGTTAAACCTTAATGCCACAACTGACAGCCATGTAAACCAATACAATGTGTTAGCTTACCTTTCTTAATACTGGGAAGAGCTGATGAAGAGTGTGTATCTGAGAGCTGAAATCATGGGAGGGTTTTAGAACTCCATTCCATCATTCATGATAAAACCTGAACAAATTTCTATACTTAACCTCTTTGGGCCATCCTTATTAGAAAAGCAAGAGGCATCCTGCTAAAGGGTTTTACCAGTGCCAGGCACGGAGCCCTGTGCAGAGTTTAAATTCATTTATCTAATCTAGGACAGAAGTCAAAGCAGGAACTAATCAAAGAGGCTGACATGATCTTTCTTAGATGTAGCCTCTTCTAAGTTTTAAGAGTACAACAATGTACACTCCAGGCATATACAAAATTAGGCATGCAATAATATTAATCTGTTAATGTAAAACTAGGACAAGAATCTAGGATACCTTTTTCTCCTAGAAAAAGACCACTATTTTAGGCATACTTAAACTGTCTCCTCTTCATAATGACAAAAATCAGTTTGCCTAGTTAATGCTACTGTATATTGTTTTCTGATGAATTTCTACACCTTACTTAACGAAAATTTAAATAGTAAATATTTTCCACCATAATATTCCTTCATGTTTGGATGATAAATACTCTATTTTTTAAGAAAGATCCCATTTCCTATAAATAGCTATAGATATAACTTAGTGTCCACAAAACTTTTTTTCTTAATCTCCTTGGTAATCATCAGATTTAAGTTTGTCAATAAGGATTCTCACACAATAGGCCAAAAAAAAAAAAAAAAAACCTCTCCAGAAATGAGCAGGTAGACGGAGGTTAATGCCAAGATATAAATCCATAACTGCGTTAAAAATCTGAACAATTAATTTTCTGGGCTCTTACTCGACTTTATTGAGTATCTAAAAATACACAGCAACTATCCATGAAAAACTGAGATTAATATAAATCAAAAACATCATCCACGACACTTTTCAAAAATTTTATCTACCATATACTACCCAATAGGTTATAAACAGAGAATACAGAAATACATCTAATAAAACAGGAAGAGCATAATCACAGGGGGAAATGATTAGTTCTAACATTCATGTTCTCCCCATATGTCGTGAAAGGTCTCATATCTTATATAAGCGAAAATAAAGGTTTTAGCCTGAACAGAAAGCTAGATAATTGTTTATCACACTCCAGTTTAACTAATCTACACTAGGGAAGCTGTTTCTACCTGATTTGCTTGTTAACTATTTAATAGGTAGAAGATTCTGTCATGTTAATCCTAAGGGGTCTGGGAAATAACAAAACTTTACCCTCTAAAGTTTTATATATATATATATACACACAAAATATACATATATGTAAAATCACAGCCACATTCATCTTTTATTTCTTGCCTTTAAGTCGCCACTTAATCTTTAAAAAACGAAAAAGAAAGAAAAAAGGAAAACTACCACAAAACTACAAAACGTTCTTTGATTTTGATTTGATTTTCGTCAGCCCAACCTCCTCCTACCGAGGGAAATCTATATCTCGACGTATTTGATAACAAACACAAACCACTGTGCGCAGCCTCAGACCGGGTGGGGGGGGGGGCGGAAGAGCCCTTCGGAGAAAGCCCTCCTCCGTTAGAAACAATAAATAAGGGACCGAAGCGATGCACGTTCCTTCACACACGCCCCAAAACGCACCTCGGCGAGCCTCGCGTGGGGGAAACAAGTCGGGCAGAGCTCTGAAAACACCTCTCTCCCTCTCTCTCCCGTAACCTCCTCGAGACTTGGCAACTAAGAGAGCTGATCTTTTCTCTCCCCTTCCCGCCCTCCTGCCCACCTCCAACAGACCCTGGAGCTGGAGCCGGCGAGCCAGACTCGCAGCGCGCCCGCGGCCGCTGCGACAGGAGAGCGCCGGCGGCGGGCCGGCCCCGGAGAGACAGCCCAGAGCCGCGGCCCCGCCGCCGCCGCCGCTAGCCCGATCGCCGGGGGTCTCTACCCGTTTCCCGCCCCCCCCCCC